>NC_137192.1:1183398-1539778 GCF_960531495.2 Zeus faber
TTACATGCGGTGTAGCTTCTCTGAGTTGTGGACCCTTCAATGCTGCTGAGTGTGACCTCAGACCTTTTATATAGCCTCTAGACACGCACACACACACACACACACACACACACACACACACACACACACACACACACACACACACACACACACACACACACACACACACACACACACACACACACACACACACACACACACACACACACACACACACACACTTTTTCACATGCAGAGAAGCTTTTAAAAATCCTTCTGTAGGTATTGTGATTGGCCAGGCAGCCAGCAAATTGAAGCGATATCAGCAAAAAAAATAAAAACCTGTCTAACGTTCAGAAAATTGGAGGAAAAATGAATTATTATTATTATTGTATTATATTATATTCATTTCAGTCATTTTCTGAGAGCATAAGATGTCTCACATTTTTAGGATATTTTGTTTACTTTATTTCAGCATCAAAGGGGGGGGGGGATTCAATTTGGCAGAGGGATTTTTTTTTTTGTTCAAAAATGTTGCAAATTGCAGAGATATCGCTCTAGTTAAGATGTTTGTCTTCTCCAAGTCTGTGAGATTACACCTACAGCCCCTTCCCACTCTAATGAACCTGTGCATCCTCTGGGCATCTGCATGGTTGCTGCTGGGAACGCAGTTGTCTTGACAACATCGATACAAAGGTTTCCCATGGAGAGAAACGCAGGCCAGCATGGAGGCATGTAGAAGGCAGTGAAAAAAAACGATGCATCATTTTTATTTTGCCCTTTAAAGAAAGACTTTAATCAATATTTAGATGAGGCGGTGGTGAGGGGTGGGGGGTGGCAATGGTTATGCCCCAGAAGGTATACACAACTATAAAAGCAAAAAAGCAAATATAAGGCAAGGCAAGGCAAGGCAAGTTAATTTGTATAGCACATTTCAACAACAAGGCAATTCAGAGGGCTTTACATAAAATATCGCAAAAGAAACACATTGTAAAAGGAAGAATACATTATAATGTGAAGAAATACAATGCATAAAATCAAGTAAAAATTACAGCCTTGATTTAAAAGAGGTGAGAGTTATAGCAGACCTGCAGATTTCTGGGAGTTTGTTCCAGATATGTGAGTGATATGATCTACTTTCTCGGTCTTCGAGAGGACTCGAGCAGAAGTGTTCTGAATCAACTGCAGCTGAATGCATCGCCCTTGTGGCACGGTGGCGCAGTGCATTGCACTGCTGCCTCAAGAAGGTCCTGGTGCAACAAGGTCCTGGGTTTGGTTCCCGCCTGGGGCGCTGTTGGCACCGTGCTCCGGCGGGTTATCTCCCAAATAGGAGCCTTTCTGTGTGGAGTTTGCATGTTCTCCCCGTGCTCACATGGGGTTTCCTCCACCTCACGTCAGTCAGGATCCCCACCAAAAACATGCACCCATCATCGTCTGACCAGCGATGGACACTTATCACCTGGTCCCCGGGCGCGTCCACGTATGCTGCCCACTGCTCCTGGCTGTGCCCCCGGAGGAAGGACAAGCCAGGATGGGTCAAAAGCAGAGGAGCCATTTCACTGGCCACCATCAAAGCATGTGCATGTGTGCAAGCATGTGGTGTATTGCGTGACGAGTAAAGACTGTTTCTTCTTCTTTTCTGTCTGATCGATCTATTAGGGAAACCTGTCAAGACACTGTTACAGTAGTCTAGTCTACTAAAGATGAATGACTGGAGAAGTCTTTCCAAATTCTGCTGAGACATACTGTAGGTCCTTTAATCCTTGATATATTCTTAAGGTGATAGTAGGCTGACTTTGTAGTTGTTTAATGTGGCTGTTGAAATTTAGGACAGAGTCCATGACTGCACCAAGATTTCTGGTTTGGTTTGTGCTTTTTAACTTTACCGATTGAAGCTGAGCGCTGACTTTTATTTATTATTATTATTTATTATTTACTTCCTTGGCTCCAAAAACAATTACTTCAGTTTTGTTCTTTTGGAGAAAATTCTGGCACATCCAATCGTTGATTTGTTCAATGTACTTGCTCAGTGATTGTATTGGGCCATAGTCCCCTGGTGATATGGTTATGTAAATTTGTGTGTCATCTGCATAATTATGGCAACATATTTTGTTGTTTTCCATAATCTGAGCAGGTGGGAGCCTGTAGATGTTAAACAGAAGAGGCACCAGGATGCAGCCTTGGGGAACTCTGCATGTCATTTTTGTCTACTCAGATGTGAAATTACCTATAGACATAACCCTGTCCTTTCAGGAGGATTTAAACCAGTTTTGTAAAAGAAAGTCCCACCCAGTTTTCCAGTAGGTCTAATAATATGTTGTCGTCAACCATGTCAAATGCAGCACCAAGATCCAGTAATACTAGGACTGAAATTCTACCACCGTCTGTGTTTAGATGGATGTCATTGAAGACCTTAACAAGAGCAGTCTCAGTGCTGTGGTGTGGTTGAAATCCTGAATGGAAGACTTCAAAACAGATTTGTCATGCCAAGAAATTGTTCAGTTGTTGAAAAATAGCTTTTTCAATGATTTTATTTAAAAACAGGAAGTTAGATAAGCCTATAATTGTTCATTAGTGAGGTGTCTAGATTGTTCTTTTTAAGGGCGGCTTGACGATGGCTGTTTTCAGGGTTTATGGGAAGAAACCTGAGAGAAGAGACGTGTTGACAATTTTTAGAAGATCTGAAGCCATGCAATTTGAAACATATTTATAAAAGCAGTTGGCAGAATATCAAGGCAGCAGGAGGAGGATTCAAGATGTTATATAATGTCCTCCAATTCTCTATGGTTGATCAGATCAAATTGTGTCATGGTATTTGAATTGATTTTTAGTGGACACAGGGACATACATATCCCGTACCTGATATGGCGGTACTGACTGCATGTCTAGTTTTCGGAACTTTGTCAGTGAAGGAGGCAAATTCATTGCAGGCCCTGATGGATAGAAGTTGAGAGGCTACTTACACAGGAGGGTTTGTTAGCCTGTTGACAGTAGCGAACAAGGCATGTGCATTGTTAATGTTTTGGCGATGATGTCAGAGAAGGAGGGCCTTGCATTTCTCAACATCAAATTATAAATGAGAAGTCTATCTTTATCCATGTCATAATGACCGATAGATAAGATAGATAGATATAATATAATAGATAAAGATAAAATATAATATAAAAGCAAATCACCATGAAAAACTATCCCTCCCAGTATCTGACCGACAAACAGAGGTAGAGTAGAGGGAGGGAGGTAGAGTAGACGGAGGTAGAGTAGAGGAGCTGTGCCTTTGGGGTATGCCTGGGACTGGCTTCTGCATGTTGGTGTAGGACGTATTTGGCGGGTTTGGGTTGCAGCCAGGTGGCAGTCTTGCTTCCTCTGTGTGGCTTTTTTGCGGCAGGGGTGTGTGGAATGGTGGAGGGGCGGCATGTTTAGCTGCAGAGGGACTCTGGTCGCCACCGAGGGATTGCTCCCAGGTGCATCCCTTTGTGTGGGTGCATTCTTGGTGGTTGTGGCATGTTTTTAGATGGTGCATGCGTAGGTATGGGGGCCCTGCCTGCTTGCTCTCTGAGTGGATGGTTTTGATGGTGTGTTGATCGCAGAGCCTGGTTCCAGGTTTGTGCTTGCGGCCTGTGATTTCGGTCCTTCACTTGCAGGTGCATCTCATGCCTGCACTTGAGGGTGGGCTATGTGTGTTTCAGGGGTGCAGGCTCAGGTGGGGTATTTGCGGATTGGTTTGCACATCTTTGAAGCGTGTGTCTGCGCATTATTCTTTGGGCTCTGGACTTCTCTGCAGGTTTGTGGTTACTCTGCGGCTGTGATGCTTTGGGCTTGGAACATTCTTGCAGCTGCAAAGTGGCTTGTGTACAGCTGCAGGGCCTCTCTGGTTGTAGGCATTCTGATGCTTTTCTGTCTTCACACGCCAGCATTAATTGGGACAATTCAGGAAGGTGCAATTAATTGCAATTAGTCTGGATTATAATGGCCCTTTGGCCTGTTAATCAAAACGTCTCAAAAATAGGTGACCTTGGTATGAGAAACTGCATAACAGGTGATATGGATATTGAAATCGAATTTTAGACGTCAAACATCAAATCCCTGACAAGGTTAAAGTTTTCTACTTATTCACAGCTTCTTATAGAAGCTAAGTAGAATTTCCATTCCACATTCAAAATGTTACGGTTACATCATATCGCCAGTAGATGGTAGTGATTAGTCATAAAAAAAACCCAGATCAGATCCTAATGCTAGAAAAGCTAAGTGCACATGATCCTGATTGTCATTGGCATAAAAGACAATCCAAACAAAGGCTAATAGACTTGTAAAAATAGGCTTATGACCCTCCCTATCATGACTACTGTACACGATCACACCAGTCTATATGCAATTTCACCTGATTTGACTTTCTACTGGAAAAAAAAAATCTACTGTATAGATTTGGTATTCTGATACTCCTGGGATCCTATGTAGGATCCTAGATTGTCTCTCACGCCAACCCCGCCTCTTTTTTTATTTTTATTTTGACAATCAGGAGAGGGGCCATTTAAAATCAGGAATAATTCAAATCATTCTTTGCTTTAGAGTTTGACCATCTCATATGCCTTGTTCAGCTGGTCATAATAAAATAATTATACAGTATAAGGTCTCAAGATTTGGTATTCTAATAGTGGGTTAGGATGTCTCTCATGCCAAAGTGTCCTCGTTTTTAGACCTTTTTGATAATAAAGTAAAGTTTGATAAAGTGCACTTTAGCTTTATTGATATTAAGATCTGATTTTCTTTTTTATGGCTAAACACTTCCATCTACAGGCGATATAACGCAACTGCAGCATATTTAATGTGGAAGGGAAAATCAAAATAAGATGTGTGAGTAGCCAACTTCAGCCTTGGTCTGTGGCAAAATCATGGATTTCTTATCAGTCCCCTTGGTATTCATCACCATAGTGATGTGAAAACAAACAATTTGTTTGAAATATTGACCAATGTCAATTGCTTTGCATATGCCTCACTCAGTTGGGTTTCTCAGCCATCAGCTAGTGCATCCGCTGGTCTGATACATGCTCACCATCTCCGCTACCATTTTCGTAACTGATAATTTATTATAAATTTTTGATATGCGACATGGGCCCCAATCTGGAATGAGGTGGACCTTCAATGAAGCCATTGGAATAAATGAACTTGAATGAGCAGAACCAGTAGGTTTCAAGTTATAAATGGTCTTTGGTCATGACCAGCAGCTTTTCACTACCACAAATGTATTAAAAGTGCACACTTGTTTAAAGTATGCTGCCACTTATATTATATGTTTGCTTTTTTTCTTTTTTTTAAACCAGACCTAACTCTCTAGCTCTAAATACTGGTTCCCATATATTCATTGCATCACAAGTTCAGTTAACGCTTAGTTTTTGAGAAACATACCGCTCTGCTGCAAATTCACACTGCTTAATGCACTACAATGGTCAAAACAGCATTCAAAATTAACCATGTGTAAAAAGCGCATTTTTTTAAATTTACACTCTGTTATCCTCAAAGAGTAACGGCTTGCCTCCAGTGCCACTGTCGCACAAGCTAGGAGTGGAACGGTATGGAATGCCATCCACACTTACTCAACTCCAATAAGTGGTTGGGAGATGGAGCTGGGAAGTCATTGGGAAGTCACAGAATTCTTGAAAGCCTTGCCTTCTGATAAATACTAAGGGAGGGTGGTTGAGTGAATAGGGTCGACTTAAATGCTGTAACTCTGATAACAGAAACTGAGTGAAGAAGGCAGTAGAATAGATAGAAATGGGACATTTTAGACATTTCAGATTTGGACCTCCTACACAGGCATTAAGAATCGACTTCAAGACCTCCCCACAAAAACTTTGACGCTCAGGTATTTCAAATACCGATGGCTTTATTTTATGTATTTATAATACAATAATATAATTATATATATTTATTTATATATGTATTTATATTAGAACGTTTTCCTCAATTGCTTGATATCTTATTTTTTTGTTCAGATAGGTTCAAACAACATGACACTAAGATCAAGGCATTCCACACGACCATTTCTTACAAATAAGAGTCAAGAAAAAAATATGTTGTGCATGCACCTTATGTGCATACGCTTAACACGCATGCACAAGTTGTACATGTATTGAGGTTCTGTAAGGAGAAACTTAAATTGAAAAAAAACACAAAAAAAAACCAAACATCTGGCGTCCATTGAGACAAAGTGAGTGATGGAAATGATTGAGGGAGAGGGGAGAGAAAGCGCCATGGGAGAACTCTATTGCAAACTATAGTCAAACAGCAGTGACGCTTCAATGCGTTGTGTTCACACAAGGGGAGTTGTCCAGGTCTGAGGCCCTCGGTCGGACCAGGACTTGGCAGTGTGGGTGTGCCACCAAACCAAGAAAGAAGAATATCTGGTGGAGTTGTATAAGGAAGGATAATTTGATGCAGCTAAAACAATCCATTTCTCCACTCTTTGGAATCTAGGCACAAGTCCACTTGACCATCATGGCTTTGCCATTGTTTGGCTTGACAAAGTCACCAAAGTTCAAATCTGGGCAAATAGCCAAATGACTTTTGCGACCATTTCACGCAGTGGGTGTAGGGATTTCTACAGGCGAGACCCGGGTCATGCAAGTTAACTTCCGTTGACTTCCACGGCCGATACACGATACGTGCAGCTTTCCTCTCCCAGACGTCTCATTTTCTATCTACTGGATTATTAGCCGGACAGTAGTGACCTTAAAATCGATAAATTTGAGCTGAAATATGCATCTCGTCAGTATACGCCATCGTACCCTCATAGACATACACTCATTTGGAGACATGGACTCAGGAAGAAACACCTTCACTTTTGGCATATATGGCAGCAGATGACATCCCGACCCAAAACAACCTCTCCTATAGGAATTTCCTCGGTCCAACCATTTTCGACACTAACTCAGATACACTTTTGTTTGTCGCTTATAAAGACCTAACCTAGCCCTAATCATTTTTCTCCACTTAAAGATGTTCAAAACAAGCACAAAGCCCATCCTTGTATCAAATTGGAACTACATCTTTTAATGCAGCGGCCACTGCTGTGTGGCTAACATGTGCTATACAGCTGTATCAAGCATCGACCTCTCCGCTTTCCGGGTAAAGCAGATAGATTCTCTATCGTACAAGGATTCTTAAATGAAAAAATTCATATCCTTAACCCTATTCTTTTGCGAATCTGCTGAGTTCTAGAGGCCCCACTTGATTCAAGGTCAGGATTCCCCTTTTATTGTCGTATCTTGTGATGAAGATAGCAGAATAACAGAACAAGATAAGACGTTTGATTGTTTCATTGATTGTTTTATTTTTTTTGCCCTTCTCTACTCCGTAGCCCTTAGTTTAATGTCAAAGATAAAAATATGCCATGACACATAACATCTTTCAGTGCAACAACATTGAAGGTCCCCCTGGTCACTGCAATCATGCTTTTCCAATAGGACAGCGATGATTAGGGACCTTTCGACAAAGTCAGTGTGATTGGGACCTTCAACCTAGATGAGGGCTATAGAACTAGGTCGGAAGAAACATGGGCTCATGGATTCCAATAAAAGGGTATGTTAATTTGTGGTCGAATTGATCAATTGTGTTGAGTGGACTGTGATTATACCTCCCTCAATGTCTTACAAAGTAAATCAGTTTTAGTAGGTACTGACCGATAGACCACCGATAGAATCACTAAAGCCTTGTCTGTAGCTAGGTCACAGTCAACTGTTGCTTGTGTCGGATAACTTGCATTAAAAAAGGGGTGCAGAAAGAAAAGCCAAAGAGGGAGATGACATCAAACCAAGGTGTAAAGGAAAAACCTACCTGAAACAGAAGAACATAGTTGAATTTACTTCAGAGTTACAATAAGACATATTTTATTTCCTCATTGCACAAATTGATGGTGAAGCCTCAGCGGGGGATTGCAAATGCCAGTCAGTCCGCTGTTTACATTGACAGCCGCTGAGGTTTCAGAGAAGATTCGCAGAAGATCCTCCTGGCGTTCGGAAATGTTGGCGTGGGCAATGTATGGCTCCCTCTTGTGGTCACAATTTGCCAACAAATGTCCAGCATTACCGATCGCAACTTCAAGGAGACAATGGCTCATTCGAATTGCTTGCCTTGTAGAATTGGGCGGGTGGGTAGAGATATCGAAGAGTTATGCGCCTCTACACAAACACACAATATACACATATGTGCGATGGTTATGTTGGATGCCGCGCATGCACCGAGTGGAATGATTTACAAGAAGCAAGTCACAAACCACAGAATCAGTCGGAAAAGCCTCATCATTTCTTTTCTTCTATTCATTAATCTCTTGTCACTTTTTTTAAAGGGTGCATGTCACATTGACCATACTTAGTGAGTTCTTGTGCACATTGGAGTCTGTACACATTAAAGTCTTTGTGTGTGTGTGTGTGTGTGTGTGTGTGTGTGTGTGTGTGTGTGTGTGTGTAATGTGTGAATTGTGGGTCGTTGAAAGTTTCATTTTTAAAAAGCAGGTTAACATTTCGGACAACTCATTCCATACAAAACATGCAGAACATTGAACAGATATATTGAACAATAAGCTTTATCCAAATGCGTTTTGCTCTTTTCATACATAATGGCTTCAGGCGACACAGAACAACGACTGTACCACTCTCACCGGGTCGGACATATTGCTCTAAAACCACTCAGTTTTATATATACGTCATGCATGCCACATCGATGATATTATGTTTGTACAAAAATAACATCAGTGCCTATTACTGTGTATAATACCAATTACACAAGCGGGTTTAAGTAATTTTTGTTGCAATTAAACTAAATTGAAACTGTATTAAAAACAAAAAAAATATATATTTTTGCTTATTGTTTACGTCCTATTCCAAACATTTTTTTGGAATCCCTGCCCCCCCCAACAATCATCTTTCTAGTGAAACCCTTTAGTCTTATTTTTTTACTTATTTCAGTTTTTAAATGCAAATGCTAACCATCAAATCTCTCTCACAGGATGCAGAAGATGTAGACCCGAGAGTTAGAAGAAGCCCTAGCTGTGACCTGCGCAATTTATATTTTCTCTAACAAAAATAAAAAGGTTGAATTTTGCCACGACTGGAACAAAACGACGGGAGGTCAGGAAGTCAAACTTCAGCTTTGCATTTGGTTTTAGGCAAAGTGTTTGAATCTCTTTTAAAAGGGCAGCAGGCCCAGTGATGGATTGCTGCAGTTGTTTGGGAGGTTGGAATGAAAATGAGTGAAAGCTTGTATTAATAAACTGACTTTGGCCTAACATTCTTAAAGCTAAACTTGGCTGATTGCCCCCCACCCCCTCAACCCCCCTCCTCTGTTTCCCTGTCATTGAAATAAGTTTGACTTAATTTTCCTAATTAGACAATATTTACATCATATCCAATATTATGACAATATATATATTGTGTGTATATATATATATATTCTTGATATCAGAATAAAACGGCAGGAGGGGCAAAAACAAACTAAAAGAAAAACATCTGGATGGTGGACACTTTTTTCTTTTAGGGGGGGGCGGGCGCGCGTGTGTGTAACTGTCTCAGACGGTGTCTGTCAGGGGACACCATGGTAAGGTAGCTCACAGCCACCTGACTCAGGAATAGGAAGAGGATGTGGCAGGCAGCCTTGCAAGCCACGTTTGAAAACAGTTCCGTTCACTTCCAGGAAAAAAAAAACAGTTTCCGGAGCCATTAACAGAAAAAAAAACCAACTCGCCAGTCATAGAACAGCCACAACCCCTCCCAAAACAAAAAGTTAGTCAAGAATTGGTCGTAGTGCCCTAGAAACCACAAGAACGCAATTCAGAAGTAACCAATAGATCGTCAACACAATTACACTTCCATTTAATATTTGTTACACCGTGATAATTGGGTTTAAAACCTATTTGTAAAACCTCCAAAGACCTTTGCGTATCATATCTCGAACATGAACATTAAAAAAACAGATTGAGGAGTCAGATTCCATTCGCGTGGTCAACGCGGGGTAAACAAGTCATCGCGGGCTTTCCTCAGCCCGCACGTTTGGGTGACCAAGAAAGAAAAAAAAAAAATATATATATATAATATGGCGGAAATATATAATGTTGACTGTAAAAAGACGTTTAAACTCCACACAGCAGGTTAATTTCATCCATGTAGTGTTACCGTCACTGGACTCTTCAAGCCTACACACACACACACACACACACACACACACACACACACACACACACACACACACAGATATCTCCAAAATATTAAAAATTACTTAATATAAAAATACAGAAGAGTTTAAAAAAAATGGCAAAAACATTGCTTTTCCTCTTTTTCTTCATGAAAACCATGCAAAAGAGATTTCCCCCTGTTTTAGTTAAATAGAACTCTTAAAACTTGATGGGAAAGCGAGAGAACGAAGGAGCGACTGGTCAAAAGACGGAAGCTTAATTTTCATGTAAACATCGCAGAGGTCTTCTAAGACGTACAGTTCGGCAGTAACAACTGTAACTCGTTGTTTTCTGGTCACGTTTGGGGGCGGGGTGAATATGAAAAACAAAAAATATATATATTTTATAAGAATGGCATTCGAAAAAAAACAACCAGATACAGACAACCTAGAAAATATGGCTCTGAATTACGTTGAGAAAAACGTCGCAAGGAAAAAAAACAACGTAATTATAGAAAATAAGCTTCCGATGGCAATGGTAGCATCGTGGATTACCTGGTTCTTCATAAGATTGGTCGCTGGCATTGAGAACTGAGGTTTTGGAATCTGAGCGGTGGTGTGGTAAAGCTAGCTGATAGCGTTCTACATTACTTTCCCAACAATGGATGTTGTGACCTCGAGAATAGATGAGCAGGGAGTGAGGAAGGGGGGGGGGCGGCATGACCGATTCAGGCGTTACTCATATCACCCTCCATAACTCAATGCACTGAGGCAGGGGAGGAAGCAAGAACAGTGGAGGGGTGGCGAGGGGCGTTATTCATGATTTTTGTGTGCGTGACAGGGAAATTGATATCAACCTTGTCTGAATCTGGATAAAATAGGCAAAAAAACAAGTGAATTTCCCCAAAATCTGGAGCATCCCTTTCAAAACGTGTTTATCGCTAATTTCAATTTTGGTGAGATTATGTGGCTTTCTGTGCATGATGGTGGAACTAGATGTTTCTCATTAAGAGTTGAATATTATCCTCAATATACAACTTTCTTTTGGGGAGGGAGTTTAGTGAATCCACGAATAACAGAATCTCCTCCATTGTACATATGAGGAAAGTCCCACGGGACTCTATATAGACTCAAATGTCTCCGCCCTAGCTTCTGTAAACCTATTTGAACCCCATCAAACCTCCTCCCTGGAGACAATTTAAGCATTCCAAGTATTCTCCTTCCACAAGGAAGACGAGGTTAGTAAACTAAAACCAGCCCTTGGAGAGGCAATTAGGATAAGGGTTAGTGTTCTTCAACATTTACAGTGTTTTAACGCTAAATCGGCACCTCTCTACACATTCCTTAAAAAAAAAAATTGTAATAATAAAATAAAAAAATACATTGAAATGAAATAAATTCTGTACATTTGGAAAATAAACACAGGAAAGAAAAACAATAAAACAACTGACAGCGATTCCATTTAGGCATAATCAGCCCCAGAACCTGTGAATCATTAAAGCGGCTTCTAAAGAAGGGAACAAAAATTTAATTATAAAGCTTCTTCTATACATGAGAATTGTTGACAAACTCTTCTTTTTGTTAATATTTTTTTAAGTGTTGCATCCGTGTTGATTAGGAGCATTATACAGGATTTAAAAAAAGCTTTGACTGAAGGGAAAGGGGAAACGTTCACACACCTTCAGGAAAAGGATAAAAAACAAAACGGATGCTGGAAAATGGCACTGAAAAGGAAGCTGGTGGGGTGGGTGGGGGAGTGGGGAGGGGGTAGTGGTGACAACCTCCGACCTCCCAGTGCGTACTCATTCTGCGTAGTCAGCGCTCTCAACATTCTCAAATTGTGCTCAGATACCCGGGCAGCAGGAACTAGCAGGAGTGCGTGTGTGTATATGTAGGGAGAGGGAGGAGAGAGGGGTTGAGACTTGGAGATGTAGGAAATTAAGAGTTAGCGGAGCTCAGATGGAGGATGTGGAAGAAGAGGAGGAGGAGAAGGGTGGTGTCGTCAGTCACTCGATCTCTTCGGGAGTCTCCGGAATGGGGGTGGGGGCGTGGGCCTCCTCCTCGGAGAGGGGCAGGAACTCCGGGTGGGCCATGAAGCTGTGGATGGAGTTGCGGGACTCTGGGTTCTCCAGCCCCTCGTACAGGGAGCTACGGAAAGCATTGACCACCTTAATCTGCAAAGGCGGGGGGAGAGGGAGGGGTTAAGAGCACGGCCAATGTGTGGTCATCGATCGGAGACGGTTTAAGAAACAAATTATATCAAAGTCAAAAGAAGTCAAAATGCATAAGAAAAATAATAAATCACAATGGCAATACACAAGCTTGGACTCATATACGCATATCAAATATATATACATAGTGTATGCACAAATACAAAACTTACAAACACAAACACAAGTTATGTGCTGCAGTGGATAGATGATAAATGGATGGATGGATAAATGCATAGATGGATGGATTGATGGTAGATGGATGGATGTAGGACAGAGTAGGAGCACTGAGAAATATTAACCAAACACTAAGGACAGGATCAGAAATAGGAAAAGCAATTGGAAGAGCACTGGGAAGGAACACGGTCACATGGTTAAAAAAAACATTTAACAGAAACATCACATAACGACATGGCTGAACTGTCGTAGCAATGGAAACTTAATTGTATTCTGCAAAAATAATGCCACAGCTCAGCACAAGTCACACCAGCAAACAAGGAAAACATACAAGTGAGAACAACCCAACCCAAAAGCCCCATATCAACGGTAAATCAACACAAAAATGTCGGAGTTGGATGTACTGAAATGTCAACAAAGAACTGTACACAAAACAGGTACATATCCTAAGTTGGCAGGGGCTGAAGTCTGTTTTTACAATCGACTAGCATGTTGGGGTCTTAAGTTACAAGCTCAAATTGTTCAATTCTACGAATCACATGTTTTACCCTATGGTGTATACCAGGGATTCCCAACCTTTTTTGTCCCAGGGACAATTTTCCATGACAGTATCATTGTGGACCAGGAGTGGGGGGCATTTGATGGCATTTATAAATCTGCTTAGCCCCGGTTTTGCCCCCCAAAGCACTTTAAAACAATTTCATTTCATAATAAGAAACACATAAAAGTAAGGGTCTTCACCCTGGCTGCTGCCGCGTGTGCAGGCTGGAACGTATGGGTGTGTGTGTTGAACAGCTAATGATGCGTTCCACTGAAATCGGAACTCTGAAAAATTTTACCTCGTACTTGTGTAAAGGTGTAAAGGAACGGTCATTTAAGTTGGACTTTCAGAGCTGATCACAAGCGCCTGAGTTTCCTCCATCCCTTTGTATAGATTTATTTTTAAAAACACATAAAACATTGTTTTGAACTTCTTTTTATGTCAAATTAACACAGGAACTACGACTCGAATTACAGTCTTTCAACTTCCCATGGAACGCAGCATAACTTCCTGCTGCCTCTCAACCCGATGCAAACTTGGAGTTAGTAATCTATCCGAATTATAGCGCAGGCAGCAGCTGTTACCAACGATGGAACAGATAATGAGTGAAACCATGTTTCAACCAAAAACATGTTTAGAGCAAAAACAGACGCTTACTATCGAAAAAAATCCCCCGTACATGTCCACATACGGTCAATGACGTCCACGTCCATATAGGGACAATTTTCTTTCGTCATCCTGCCCGGAACTGATCCGTGGCCCGGTGGTTGGGAACCCCTGGTGTAGACAATACAGATTTTTGCGCAAATCTTTTTTTTCCAGGAGTATTTCTCTTTGAATTCTGGGTGAAATACAATAGTCCATACTTAGAGGATAGGATCACACTTTTTCAACCCAGACCTTATGGAAAATGTTTGTTCCAAATAATTTAGAACAGTTGATAGCACAAACTTCCTGAACATGTTACTATTGACAAGCCTACTCATGCAGCTTCCTACTGTACTTAGTCTTTAGATGGTAGACCGGGGAAACAAAAGGAAATCTTAAATGAATCAGCTCATTTGGCTATCTCCGTACTAATGGGTAAAGACTTCTTATTCAAAACATGTTTAAAAAAAAAAAAGAGTATACGGCAAGTTTTTCAATAGAATAACGTTCAGTGAGTTCTAAATGATGCGAACCAACAATTGAATAAGGCCTGGGTTGTAAAAACAGCAAAGCTATCCTATAAGAAGTGCAGGCCATTGTCATCATACTTTGAGCATTGGAATACATCCAACTGAATAGGTGTGCATTGTGGTCGACCGGGTGGTTGGGCAAGTTTTGCACATGCTGAACATGACTGTTAAGTGTTTGGTCAAAATGAACCCATTATGGAGGTTGAACCATCAAAAAGGGGGCTGGAATTAAATAAAAATTGTGCAGGCAAAGGATCCCCCATGGGGGGGTGGGGGGGGGGTGATGCATTCTCTCCAATGCCACTCTCAAACGACGATAAATCCTCATATGAAAACGAATAGTTTTTACACCTTTTCAATGCCACTTGAAAATGAAATCCAAGACCCTTGCTTGTGGTTAGGTAAGCGGTGCAGGCGACCATAGAACATTTTGACAATGTGCGTTGTTCCATATGAGCGTGGACACACACACACACACACACACACACACACACACACACACACACACACACACACACACACACACACACACACACACACACACACGCGCGCTCCCATTTGTGTTTGCCCAAAAATATCTCATCCTGACCACCTTTTTGGGTCTCTTGTTGTTTGCTGAGTTCAAAATAATACAGCTGCCGAGGTAAACTCAAATGGAAGTATGAATGTACGAATTTAAGTAGGAATGTTTTATTTTCATCTCAACCTAATATAATAGAATTTATAAATGAAAAAAGGCTTTCCAGCCCTTTAACAGCCCTCTCATCAAACCCTTTAATTTGCCACATCCCACTTGTCTTTCACTATTCTTAGAAGTTAACAGATGAACTGGTTATAAAAATAACATCATTGCGTTAAAATAACAACATTATTTTAGACTGAGGCAAAGCAGTGCCAGGCAGGAGCCTGAGATCCCTTTAGAACACAGTAGGAAGGCCATAGCACCCATGTAGTACCCATCCGATATATTGATGTGGCTGCTTAAAAACGAGATATTTGGTCAGATCAAAACATGGGGAGTGGCAATTGTCCGCTCCGCTGCACGACATCGAGGGCATAACACCCGGAGGCACCCACGAGATCGCCGCCAAGACTTGGCATGAGTTCACCCCTCCCCTGAAGACGCCTTTTCACTCTGGGCTGTTGGCTTAGCTTATCACCTCTGATGCTCTGTAACATGTATAATGTGTTTAGAAACAAATCGCTAAATTCACTTTACAGGGACTTCAATATTTAGAACTCCTACTTCATCAATGTATGTTCAGGAATGAAACTCCGGCAGAAACAAACATATGTATAAATGTCCTCCATTATTTACTCATAATATCCTCGATAAATGCAAATGAAATTTTCCTTCCTTTTTAACTGTAGCATGTGTGCATAAATATGGCCTTTAACAAAGAGTTCCATATACAGTAGGCCTTTTGAACACCACTCACAGTGTAATCCTCAAGGTTCTAATACACACGTTCAACTTTGTGAGAAACAAACATCTGAACATCTGATAACGTACAGACAATATCAGAACATCCGATACTATGTAATACCGTGTACAAAAAGATGCAGTAATTGTTCTGTATTGTTAAACACATGTAACTTTAATTGTAGTTAAAACATTACGACATAGACAAATTGGTTCAGTGGAGTGGGTTATTCTACGGTACCTGTATTAACCCTTCTACGACAATGAGGAGATGGATGTGGAAGTAGGAGGATATTATGTCAAGCAGTGGCTCTGTGGCAATTATGGTTTATAGCCTGTAAATTGCAACTTAATTGCTTGAATGTTCAAATTATTAATTATTAGACTATTATTAATCAATAGTAAGGGGCGCTCATTGCAGTCACCTAGACGCACCTCAGATGAGTCAACTCCTTCAGAATAAACCCTGAAGAATCCTAGGATACATAAGCAAGGGCCCAATAAGATCCTCATGGAAAACTCGGGTTAAATACTACACATACTTTGTATCCCCAAATACACACACACGCACACACACACACACACACACACACACACACACACACACACACACACACACACACACACACACACACACACACACACACACACACACACACACACACACACACACACACACACGCACATGGGCAAGCAGGAAGTTTCAGGAATAGAAGAAAAGTGATGCATGGTAACAATAACAATAAAAGAAAAAAATTTGGCTGCTCAGTTTCATGTGTCTTTCTAGTTAGAGTTAACTTCAGAGCCCCTCCCCCCCCCCCCCCCCCCCCGAGTCAAATATTCCCGAATCTAAAGACGCTTAGAAGAATACTGAAATGTGAGTTCTTAAATATATTGGTTATCCTGGAATGGATAACCATTTTATTCATTGTTCAAATGCGTTCTCTAGACATAAATAGGTGCTCATTAACCCTGAATAATTAACCCTATTACCTGGCATTTCAAGATAACCAGTTGTGTACAAGGAGAGTGCGGTTAAAGGTCTCTCGGATAAAGTTTTCTGACGCCCAAAAGAACAACAAAGTCCGATTGTTGACAGAGGAATAACAAAACGCAATTGTACAAGGTGCCAGAGCATCTTTTTTGGAAGCCAATTGCAGCTGCTTGACAGCTTCTGGGATCCCTACCCCATGGCGCGTCAATGTGTCTTTGCCGTTAGAAAAAAGCCAAAAGAGAAAACTACAAGAATAAATTATATATAGATGAGAGAATGACAGAAATGAGAGGTTGGTTGGTTAGTGGGTTGGGTGATTGTGGGAGCGAGGCTATCATCTGCTCAAATCATGCAGCGTTCAAACTTGGACACGACAGTAAGAGAGCAGTAAAAAGTCCAGCTCAAGCAAAGTGCGGTTAGCTGGCCTCCAGCCAAGGAGGACTCACTGCTTGCAGTGGAAGGGCAAGCTGCGGCCGAGTTGGTGAGGGAGGAGGAGCTAAGCCCTACGTGGGTGGGGCTAGAGACAGTTTTGGGTGCCACGGCGTCGTTGTGCTGGCTGACAACGGAGGGCTGCCGACGCAGGGCACCAGGCACCGCGGCCTGGCCCGTCTGGAAGGTGTACACCACGTCCATCTGAAGAGGAGGACACAGCCAGAGCACAATCAGATGGCAAAGAGAGAGAGAGAGAGAGAGGGACGGAGGGATAGAGAGGAGGAGTAGTCCTTTCTCAAGTTGAATACTAGGAGAAGCACTGATACAGAAGAACACATACTTGTGCTCTATTGGACACAATCTAGAAGGTCTATAAGCCAATGCAGGTTATGGTAATTGTGAATTATACAATTAAATCAAATAAATTACATTTTTTATTTCCCTGACATTCTACCTAGTAAAAGTCGGACCGAAATCATAGCTCAGTCAACTTTGCGTCTTGTCATGTGTAATTTTCTCATCTATTTGTAAATGACTACTTTGTTTTTGATGGTTTAATCCACAAGAACCGTCAACCATCTCAAGAAATGAGGGAAGTAGTCTTGCCCCAATTGTTGACCATTGATGAGCTGACAGCTTGCTAGCCATCTACATGCAGCATTGGCTATCCAATTTGATTGTCTGTATGTAAATTACTGTACCACTCTTACTTTAACGTCTGGCACTCTGAATTGATATCGGTGCATCCCTAATGAACTGGAAACGCATGCACAGAGAGGTCTAGAAGACTGCAGAATGTGGAACAAGAGCGAACAACGGGAACTCAAATGAGGGAACAGGCAGTGACAAGAGGGGCTTAATCAGAGGGGGATATTACAGTGAGAAGAGAAGAGAAGAGAAGAGAAGAGAAGAGAAACGACAAAATCATAGCTGTTGCCGAGGGAGGAAATTACGGTTAGTGGGGAAAAAATCTACATTCATAAGAGCATTAAAGCAATTAAAAAACAGAAGCTGTAATCAACTGTTGTGAAGGATGAAAGCTCTTGAATTGAGAGAAAATTAGATCAGAGCAAGGCAGGAAAAATGGCAGATAAAGCATGTGCCCTGCACTGTTGATTTAATTTCCCTGTGTATGAATCAGCCAGGCGCTCGCCCAGCCAACATAGGAAAGTCACAGTACTTGAACGCAAGGATAAGTGAGGATTTGGGAAGTGGGGGGGATAAGGACCTAATTAACTTGCAGCCCCCCGATCCCAGGAGGGCACGGAAGAGAAAGAAAGATACTCATATCCTCAAAGTGGAACTATCCTAGTCCTTTTTCTCTACATTCCTTAAGGTCATTGTTCATTAGTCAAGTTCTTAAACAAAAACCATAACAAAAATAACCAATACAAAACAAAACCTATTTGAAGTTGAGCATTTCGTTCCAGCCACTGCGTTGTTTTCCCTCCATTGTTCCGAAAGGTTTAGTCGGGGACTTTCAACGATAAAAAAAAATTAAATAAAAAAACACTGGTCGGTGAGCATTTAGATAAGAAGCTATATATTATCATCACACTACAACGCTGCCCGGATACAACACAGCGGGCCTGTGCTCATTTGACGAGCGCAGCATCCGGGGGGCAACATGTGCTCTTACAAGAGCACTTAAGTAGGTGGGAGCACTCCCAGCAATCACTCTGTAGGCCAGCATCAGAGACTTGAACTTGATGCGAGCGGCTACAGGTAACCAGTGGAGCTCGATGAGCAGCGGAGTGACATGTGCCCTCTTTGGCTGGTTGAACACCAGTCGCGCCGCCGCATTCTGTATCAATGCAAATGCACATCTACAAGCTGTACCTGGGAGGATCTTATACTACATTTAATTCAATTTAAGAAGAATTTAATGATAGCATTTTTATTTTCTTATTCTTGGGAACTTATCGATACAGAACGCAGATATGAAAATCTGTCATTTTCAGTTACAATTATAGGCTGATTTGAAAAGACCCCAGTGTGTATGGCGTTTCTCAGAATAGATTAATTGTATTTACTGCTTTGCTTAAAGACAATTCTATTGAACATGAACCCTTACCCCTAGATCCAGAAATAAAACAAGAAATGGGAACTCAAAAATGACACCGGAATCAGGCTTCGGTAATAAAGTATTTTGAACGACTTGAGCACAGTATCAGATGTTTGCATCCCTAATCTGATATACATCGATAAGCCACAACATTAAAACCACTGACAGGTGAAGTGAATAAAATTTATCATCTGGTTCCAATGGCACCTGTCAAGGGGTGGGATATAGCAAGTGAATGGTCAGTTCTTGAAGTTAATGTGATGGAAGCAGGAAAAATGGGCAAGTGTAAGGATCTGAGCGACTTTGACAAGGGCCAAATTGTGATGGCTAGATAGGGTCAGAGCATCTCCAAAACGGAATGTCTTGTGAGGTGCTAGTGTCGAAAAGTTGCTGATAAAGTTAATGCTGGCTATGATAGAATGGTATCAGAATACACAGTGCATTGCAGCTTGCTGTGTCTGGGGCTGTATAACTGCAGACTGGTCAGAGTGCCCATGCTGACCCATGTCCACCACTGAAAGTGCCTACAATGGGCACGTGAGTGTCAGAACTGGACCACAGAGCAATGGAATAAGATGAGGAACATTACTGTGGCAGTTTCACCTACCACACGCCGTGTGGCATTGTCAAGGACCTCCGGCACAGAGACACAGATGACGTGGTTTCAGATAACACCAGTTTATTGTCAAGAAAGAGTGGGCTGGTTGGAATAAGCCCAGGAGAAGATGAATATGTGTCATGACAAGGGCTCCTCTCCTGAGTGTGTGTGGGGATGGGGGTTTTACCTGTTGCTCGTTAGACCAACCAACAAACAACAGGTATGCAGCCACTCTGATTCTGGGCCTTATTTAGACCCAGGTCAGGAATTGCTGCTGAAATCCCACTATCACCACACCATAATGACAAAGAGTTGAAGGTGTTGACTTGACCGCCAAACTCCAGGACTTAAAGGGTCTGCGTCTTGGTGCCAGATACCACAGGATATCTTCAGAGGTCTTGTGGAGTCCATGGCTCGACGGGTCAGAGCTTTTTTGGCGGAATGAGGGATATATCAATTATCAATCGGGAGATAACCCGCTCTGGCGGGTTATCTCCCAAATAGGAGCCTTTCTGTGTGGAGTTTGCATGTTCTCCCTGTGCTCACATGGGGTTTCCTCCACCTCACGTCAGTAAGGACCCCCACCAAAAACATGCACCCATCATTGTCTGACCAGCAATGGACATTTATCACCTGGTCCCCGGGCGCGTCGACGTATGCTGCCCACTGCTCCTGGCTGTGCCCCCGGAGGAAGGACAACCCAGGATGGGTCAAAAGCAGAGGAGCCATTTCACCGGCCACCATCAAAGCATGTGCATGTGTGTGTGTGTGCAAGCATGTGTTGTAGTGGTGTGTTGCGTGATGAATAAAGACTGTTTCTTCTTTTCTTTCTTTCAATCTATTCTATTCATCTATGTAAATGCTAATGTATTATATACTGTGTGTAGAGCCATCAGCTAAACACACTTATCC
Organism: Zeus faber; assembly: GCF_960531495.2. Classification (NCBI taxonomy): domain Eukaryota; kingdom Metazoa; phylum Chordata; class Actinopteri; order Zeiformes; family Zeidae; genus Zeus; species Zeus faber. The sequence continues at coordinate 1,204,069 of NC_137192.1, forward strand.
TCTTCCATCCACTGTACACTGGAAACTTTACAGTAGTTGCGATGTTGTCTGGGTGCGTGGTAGGTGTAGGCGTGGAGCTAATGAAGCCCACAGGGAGATAACAGCGCTGCCTTTGGACACACTAGCAATCCTTCCAGTGCTCGCTCCCATCCCGTAGGAGGTGCGGGGCAAGACAAGTTGCACACGCTAGAAACGCACAGGCGCTGGGAAACGCACACATAAACAGTTATGCACACTGATGTGCGAATGCACGCACACACACCAGCCACCCACATAGCCACATTGTGAAATGAGTCATTGGGAGAGCGGTCCGTTTTGAAGGCGGAGCAAAGGGAGAGATGAAAGGTGTTCCAGAGGGAGCTAGCACTGTTGAAGCTACCCACACAGACGACGAGGCACATTGTGAAGGAAAACAAAAACACTGAAACATATACCGTGTTATGAGCTACATATTTTTATTCCAGCTATGGAGAGTCCTACCTAGACGGCCCCTTGAGAACGGACACACACACGTACATTTTTCTATGCACGTGTGTGTGTGTGTGTGTGTGCCACAGAATTAATTAGGTGCTGGCTTTGATATGTGATTTCGAATGGACACTTCCAGAAGCGATGCGCCGTGTGTGCATGCATTTTTTTCCATCCCCCTAGCAACGCAAGCTGGAGAAAAAAAAACAAAACAAAATGGAACATGAAATCTGGAGGTGTGTGTGGGTGCGCAATCTGTCCCACCAAAAAAAAACAAAAAAAAACAAACAAAAAAAAACCCACCAAAAAAAACAAAAAAACATTGCCAAAGACAGGAACTTGGGATGAAAGAAATGGAATAATTGCCATGACAATGTGTGTGTGTGTGTGTGTGTGTGTGTGTGTGTGTGTGCACTTTTTCCACATTTATGTTTATGTGTTATTACAGTCCCTTGTACTCCTGCGCCACAACATGTGGTGCACTGCAGAGGCTAGGCAAGTCAGAGGGAGGCCAGACCTCTACTGGTTCTGGTCCTGGACCTGCGGAAAGAACCACCACCTCCTCGTGGGACGGGAGCCTTTCCTTGGCAGAGGCCGTGGCTAAAGGTATCATGCGTTTGTTCGATAAAGAAAGGTTTGATTCGTTTTTGGTTACCAGTACCGTCCCATCCAATTTGGAACTGAAAATGGGGAGTTAACCAGATAATCAAGCCAATTTAGCCCCCCCCCCCCCGTGTGTGGGTCAGGCATTAGGTAAGGACATTTTGTTTGGAAACGTCCCTGCTTAAGGAATTCTTCACATGTTAAAACACTAGGGAGCAGTAATCGATTGGGCAGTAAAGGCAGGATTAGACACGTGTCAAGTTAAATATGATATACATTGTCAGCCGTACAGCAACCCCTAGAAGGAAGACCAGGCAGAGCGGCTTGATATGACACCTCAAACATTGCCTGTAACAACTCAAACCAGTAGCAGAGCCTCCTCTCCGACAGAGTAGTTTTGCAAGTTTTCTGCTGTCTGTTTAGGGAGTGTAATATCAGAATGCATTTCTACGGAGACAAAAGAAAACGTGTTATGGTCACTGCATCGAGTAGTTTCCGCATGGTGTCATCCTAAAAAAAAAAATAATAATAATAACAAATCGCAAGTACCTGAGTCTGGATGCGGTTAAGCCCTCGGAACCAGAGGATCTGGCCTCTCCGCAGCTCCATCTCGGCGTGGTCGATTTCATCCGTGCCCTCATTCAGCTCCTCCTCAGGGATCTCGTCCTTGGTGATACCATGGCCCGCCTCCTTCAGGAACTTCAGGCGGTGAGTGGGAACAGCCGAGATCAGCTGCGCCACGGACACAGACAGGCATTGTTTTTTGGAATGATTTAAGACTAAGACTTTGAATCTGACAAATGACAGCAACTGGCTGGAAGTCTCATTCATTTCCCAAGAAGTGTCATAATAGTTGCATGCAAAAAGCTCTGATTTCTGTGTCTGGCCAAGGGTTCAGATGCACTAAAGTTTTCCAACTCACAGCAGAGAAACTTGCAAGCTGGCATTACTGGTACCTAGCTTCATTCCAATGAAAGACAAGTCCTAAATAGTTCTGATGAAATGTTTTATATATTCTATAAAAAAAGGAACTAACATTTTGAGTATGTAGTCCACCTTGTTTATATCAATGCTAATGCTAGCCACTTTATTTTTCACACATTTTTTCCTGCATTCAGCGTTACAGATCCATTGCGAACGATTTGCTTGTTGTGAATGTGTCTAAACGAACGACTCACTGATTCAGAGCCAAAATCTATCCGATTTTTTAAGGAAAGAATGACCTGCCAACCTTGGGAAAATATTTGAGTTCTACAATAGTGTAACAGGGAGTCTCTGTGGAATTTGAGTTACTGCAGCTAAATTTCTCCATCAGTTATTCACACCGTAGCCATCTCGTAAAGAGGCTCATCACATTCTATGCGAGATACTACGACTAACTATATATTCAAATTCATATCATTAGGATATACACCTTGAAATAGATCATCTCGTAAAGTTATCGAACATGTATACCAACTAGGGACTGATTGCAATTTTCTTGGCCGATTCCTATTTGTGATTTTTTGTGGAGGCTGACCTGCAGATTCCGATTTCCGATCTGCTGTACATCAATGAAAAATACAACCCGTGATCTGATCATGCTCACGTGATAGGATAGCTGCACATACGGCCTACCGCTGCAATTTAAAGTTTACCACAATAATGAGATTGCTGATTTTGACACTGTTTATTATTGCTCATTATTCACTATGGAAATTTAATAGAACATGAAATTGTCCCTGAGTTCCAATAAAATAAAATACAACAAGGAACAGTCACTGAATTCCAATAAAATTGAATATAGGACTGTCACAAAGTTTCAGCATAATTCAACCTGTAACCCTCACTGTGTTTTAGTCGGACCCATCATATATCTAACAAGGGAGTTACAGTTCAAACTTTAAATTTAAGTGCAAATATACAATTATATTATATTTTATGGTCCTTTGCAAATAAATTGCAATCATTACAAAAAAATAAACAAATAAAATAAATGTCTGACTCTTCTCGCTCTTGTTCACTGGAAATTGTTCACTCACCGTGCGTTAAACCAAGTGAGTCAAATCGAGAACCAAGTCTCAAAAAAGAGTCAAACTTTTCATCACGAGCGGAGCTCCGCTGTTATGACAGTGATAGATACACAGTCTGCACAATGTTGGAATATAGTCAGGTGATAAATAAATAATTTATCTAATCGTATTTGTTTACCTTGAAGTACCTCCAAACAGTGGACATTTTTTCTTTCGCTCTCTTTTTTGAGTGTCAATTATGCAACTACGTTACATTACGTTGGTATCGGGTTTGAGTATCGGAGCATTTTTACGAGTACATTACATGAGCACAGTATTGAGCCTGTAAATTTGACCGGCACAGAATCTGAAAATAAATCACTGATCGGCCAGCGAAAAGCGACCAATTCCGGTCACCGGCCGATCGATCAGTGCATCTCACGTTTAATATGTTACATTACGGTCACGGTTGTGCTTTATTATAACTCTCCCACTTTGCATTTTACTTCAGCAATGCGGTGTTACACCTCGGGGGATAGTAAAGTACAGCTGCGTATCAGTGGATGTTGAGTGAGATATATACACTACCCACAAAAAGTTAGGGATATTCGGCTTTTGGGTGAAATTTCAGGATGAGCCTAAAATGCACTCCAACCTTTACAGGTGAACTTAATTTGACTTTCTCTAAACTTTTTAATGCACATGTCCAACTGTTCAATGTTTCAGTACTCTTTGCACAACTTGCTGTTCTCTAACAAGGAGCTGAACAGCAAAATTCACAACAGGTGTTTGATCCATGAATCGACCAATACATTTCCTGGTTCAATTAGAATTGGTATTTAAACAGTCCTCTTCATCATGCTGTTCACATTTTGACATCATGAGACCAAGACGACACCTAACAACTGATCAACAGTACCTCGCCATTGTAGGCTTCAAACAGGATGTTCTCAGAGGGAAGTGGCCACTGAGCTTAGAGTGTCACAGAGAGTCATCAGCAGGTTTCAACAGAGATACAGAGAGACTGTAAGAGTCACAGAAAGGCATAGAAGTGGACGTCCTTTGGCCACATCCCACACTGATGAGCGCTTCATTGTGAACAGTGCCCTGCGGAATCGGATGATGAATGCCACTCAACTCCGGGCACATTTAAGAGAGGTGAGAGGCACCCAAGTGTCACGTCACACTTTTCCCAACCGTTGACATCAGCGTGGTCTGCGTGCCAGACGACCTGCAAGGGTACCTGACCACACCACCAGGCACAGGCATCATCGTCTTGCATGGGCCAGGGAGCATTTACGCTGGACGAGGGACCAGTGGCCTCAGTGCTGTTCTCTGATGAAAGTTGATTCACGTTGAGCAGAAATGAAGGCCGCCAACGATGTTGGAGATGTCAAGGAGAGCGCTATGCATCAGCCACTGTTGTCACCAGACGAGCCTTTGGTGGTGGTGGTGTTACAGTGTGGGCAGGTGTGTCTAGTCAATACAGAACTGCCCTTCACTTTGTGAATGGTACAGTGACAAGCCCATACTACCTGAATAACATCATTAATCCAGTCATTGTGCCCCTGCATGAACAACACAGGCCTAATTTCATCTTCATGGACGACAATGCTCCAGCTCATCGAGGTCGCATCATTAGGGAACAGCTGCTGGAGACTGGGGCACCTCAAATGGAGTGGCCTGCACTTTCTCCAGACCTGAATCCCATAGAAAAGCTATGGGATCAGCTGATGTAGAGTCGTAACTCTGTACCCCAGAACCTCAATGACCTGAGGGCCGCCCTTCAAGAAGAGTGGGGGGGCCATGCCTCAGCAGACAATAAGTCGACTTGTGAACAGCATGAGGCATCGTTGTCAAGCTGTAATTGATGCTCAAGGGCACATGACAAGTTATTGGGACATTGACATTTTTTGTTGTGGTATACCCACCGCTGTTGTTGGCTTTTGTTTCAATAAATTATTTGAGAAATTATTTGGCTTTCGGGTGATAAATTTCACCTGAAAGCCAAATATCCCTAATGTTTTGTGTGTGTGTAGTGTGTATGTATGTACTGTATATATATATATAATATTATTTTTTTTTTTGTGTAGTTTCAGCTGGCATTTCGTACCTGAGTAGTTTGACTAATAATTGCGTAGTTGGTACATAAAATGCGTGCAGGTTGGCAGGTCTGGAAAGAGACTGATTTGGGTACATTTTGTAGCATAGTTCCATAAGACCTCCAGAAAGCGGAGTGGATTTGATAGGTATCAAAGAGTTTATATTGACAGCACATTATCTGAGGCCAGAAAAATCGAATATTGTGTGCCACAGGGAAGTGCCCTAGGCCCTTTGCTCTTTCTGTTATACATTAATGTAATATTTTTCTATATGGGGATGACTCAGCTTTATTGGTTTCCCACAAGGACCACAACATTGTAGAGAGCCAATTAGTGATGAATTGAAAAACATTAATAACTGGCTGTCTGAAAATAAATTGTCTTTACATCTTGGAAAAACTGAATCTATATTATTTCGCTTAAAAATAAGGTGAGTAGGTCCTCAGGGCTTACAGTGGGAGACACTCTGATTACTGGCAAAACATGTGTTAAATACTTGGACTGTGAGTTGGACAGATCCCTGAGTGGAGAGATTATGGGACAAAGAGTTCACCAAGGTGAACCAGAAAATTAAATATCTAGATAAGGAAATCCTGAAAATGCTAGCATCAGTTTCAATTCAGCCTCACTTTGGCTCTGCCTAAAATACAAGGTATACTGTAGTAGCACCCCCAAGGGGATTAAAACTAAATTTCAAACAACTCAAAATAAACCATTCAGGGTGGTATTGAACCTTAGCCCTATGACTCATGTTGGCCCTTCACAATTCAAGGAATTAAAATGGTTGACGGTAGAAAATACAGTAACACAGCTGAAATTGAGACTTACACATACAGTAACATCTTGCAAGGTAAAGGGCCACGGTATTTTAAGAATAATTTTATGCTAGTTAGGGACACACATGGCTATTGAACTAGAGGCAGGGCCACAGACATTGTGCCATGTAGATTTAAGACACGTTCTGGGCAAAATACCTTTCTGTACATGGCAGCGGTAGAGTGCAAAAGACTTCCAGTAGAGAACTAGTCAGTCCTGTCATAGCTTTAAACATGCATGTCGCATATGGTCATTTGACCAAATGAGAGAATGAATTAAGAATGTATGTGGGTTTATGTGTGTAGGTATGTATGTAGAGTAAGTGTGTTTATGTATGCATATACATATATATATATATATAAATATGTAATTCATAAAATATTTATTTATTGAGTACTAGGCCATAACTTTTACTGAACAGTACGACAATTGGTTGGGGGGTGATGAGCACATACTGTAGTAGTAGACAGAATGATGACTGATTGACTTTTTTTATTTTTCCATTGATATTAACATGCTTCTGTTACCTGTATCTCGATGCTGGATTTAAATTAATATGTGTGTGGGTGGTTCTCTATAACCAAAAACTGTGCTCTTGTCATTCTACAGGTCATCCACAGGACAGAGTTATTGCAGCAGTTCTTGATGATTTAAGAATTAATAAAGAGTTGCATTGCAGGTTGAGAACTTGAACTCCCCATGCAGACTTACTCTGTCCTAGATGCAATGGCATACAAATACTCTGTGTTGTATGCCCAGCATCCTGACATCACAGGTTAAAAAAAATAATATATATATATATATATAAATAAATAAATAAATTAATTAATACATTTGTGTGTGTGTGTGTGTGTGTGTGTGTGTGTGTGTGTGTGTGTGTGTGTATGTGTGAGCTTGCATCGCTCACCTGTCCCCAGAGCAGCTCTCCAATGCCAATGAACACACACCACAACCACTGGTCAATGGTCAGAGCAGTACATGAGAACGGCTTTCCTCCAAACTGAACAATAATGATCTGAAAAAAATATATATAATTGTTTTTTTTAGATATTTACTGTTAGTGTGTGTGTGAGTGCATCCAAGTTTATCTGTATCTGCATGATCTACCTGCAGGGCGAACGTTCCCAGCACCACGCTGCAGAAAATGGGGTTGCGGTAGATTCCCTCGAAGACATTCCGCTCCCCGTGGATCTTCCTGGCGTTGATCTCGTTGAACAGCTGCATCATGACGAAGACATTGAAGACAATAGTGTAGTGCTCGGAGGGCGGTGAGCGCAGGGGCGTGTTGCGACCGCTGTCGATGTTGAAAATCTTCTCCCCTTAGACAGAGAGAGTTAATAGTGTTACGGTACAAATTCTAGGGGCGCAAGATGCTCTAGGGGGTGCACAACTTTGATCTTTTTTGTTTCTTCTAATATACATTTTTAATTTATTTAGAAAATAAACGTGTACAACTGTGCAATAAACCCATAATATAATGGTACTCTACCTCAATATGTTACTTGTTATAGAAACTGTACACAGCTTGAAAATCTAGTGTGGAGGATCTTATGTGAGAATTATGTGAGTAATTTTCCCGCTGACAGTTTTGTACAATTAGTTCCAATAAAATACAATTTATTTACATAAAAAAGTGTATTGAATACTTTTTATGTTATGTATACATTGTGAAATGCATCCTGGGATTAATTATGAAAATACTGTCCAACGATAAAAACCCTTTTAACTTTGTTGTTCATTTCAACCTTGGTTAAAATTGGTGCTTGTAAAGGTTTTGTTTTTCTAAATTCTGTTTTCATTTTCATTGACTAATTTAAAACTAATTTTATAGCATGTACAATATTTCAAGTTATTGACCTGTCTGGATAAATAAAGATTGACTAAAAATAAAATACTTTATATTACAATATTTATAGATGTGCTTCATAAGGTATGTGTAAAGTTTGGACTTTTTTTTCTAGTCTCTAACTTAATAGCCAAGGAAATGACTAGGGGTGCACTAAACGCATATACACCGATCAGCCACAATATTAAAACCACTGACAGGTGAAGTGAATAACATTGAATAACAATAATAACTTTTTTTTCTAGTCTCTAACTAAATAGCCAAGGAAATGACTAGGGGTGCACTAAACGCATATACACCGATCAGCCACAATATTAAAACCACTGACAGGTGAAGTGAATAACATTGCTCATCTCCAATGGCACCTGTTAAAGGGTGGGATATATTCAGCACCAAGTAAAAAGTCCGTTCTGGAAGTTGATGCGTTGGAAGTAGAAAATAGGTACAAGTTCTTTGTTAACCTGGTGAAGAGATGCCACCAGGATGCACTATGGGAAGAAGGCAAGCTGGTGTGATGCTCTGGGAAATGTTCTGCTGGGAAACCTTGGGTCCTGGCATTCATGTGGATGTTACTTTGAAACATACCACCAACCTAAACATTGTTGCAGACCAAATACACCCCAGAATGGCAATGGTATTCCCTGATGGCAGTAGCACTTTCAGCAGGATAATGCGCCCTGCCACACTGGAAATAATGTTCAGGAATGGTTTGAGGAATGTGAAAAAGAGTTCAAGGTGTTGACTTGGCCTCCAAATTCTCCAGATTTCAATCTGATTGAGCATCTGTGGGATGTGCTGGAACAACAAGCCCGATCCATGGGGGCCCCACCTTGCAACTTACAGGACTTAAGGGATCTGCTGCTAACGTCTAGGTGCCAGATACCACAGGAAACATTCAGAGGTCTTGTGGAGTACGTGCCTGGACAGGTCAGAGCTGTTTTGACGGCACAATGGGGACCTACACATTATTAGGCAAGTGGTTTGGCTGATGGGTGTATTTTGGGTCACAAGGTGGGCGGTATCAATAATCTGGCCAAGGGTGTGTGAGAGAAAAATAATGATCAATGTTGATGAATGACATAATTCTACGACCATGTGATGTCTAAATGCTGAGACATATAATTGTTTGGTGACGCCTGACTGTTTCTCAGCAGATCTTACATTCCTGTATACCACTGTCACAAGTGTTTTAGTCGTTATCTCAAAAAAAGCCCATTTGTGTAAACACTCAACGTATGCTTTCTCTGCACCGAAAGTGTTCAATGCCTTTCTTTGTTAAAACATGTTCTCAGCTGTTACAGAAGACAACAGCGAATCACATGGCTAGTCTCAGAATGGGACACAACCTCTCATTGACTATAAAGACCTCTTCAAGTAAAGTAGAGATAGACTGATCAGAACACAGCTTTGAAACATGACTGAATCTTTCTCTTTATTCTGCAGAATAAATATCTTGAATACTCTCAGTTATGTATCCTTGTAGCGGGCAGATAAACCTCACCGACCACGCAGGAGAATTTCTCCAACAACCTGGTGACAATGATGAGATTCTCTGCTTGTCTCTGTTGGACCTCTTCATGCCCAGGTTGTGTGCACAACGGCAGTCAGGGACCGGCCGTAAGACATCCAAGAATGAATCGTGAATGAATGAATCTGGACATGACGGCAGATCCAGAATAGACAACACGAGATTCTGAACAAATAAAGGTGAGGACTTACTGAGATATTATACAGATTAAGAAAAGCTATGAGTAAGCTTAGATATTGTACGGATCTAGAGGATCGTTGAAGAAGCTTTGTTAAACTCAGAAATCCCCCCACAGACGTCTCGTCAACCGCTTAGGTTAGGAATGGGCAGTGGATGATCGGTCTGGAGGACCGTGGAAGTGGCCAATATTGCATCAAGAGAATCATGGTTTTTGTTTTTTTACCTTTATTATAATTTTTTTATGTTATTAAATAATAAGTCAACATTATTGAATACATAATTATTATAGATTATTCTTGATCCCTCCTAGCAAAAGCGTTGAGGGCAAGAAGAAGAATAGTACTCCCTTTTTTCCTCCTAACAAAAGCATTGAGGGTAGGAGAGGAACTTCTGGTATTGTCAAGATTACATTAGATTAATTAATAAATAAAGTCAGAATGGTTCTCTCTCTTTATTCCTCCTAGCAAAAGTGTTGAGGGTAGGTGAGAAACTTCTGGTGTTATAAAATTAATTAAAACTAAAGTAAAATTGATAATTAAAAAAAACAAAAATAAAAAAAACATTCCTGTTGGTTGTGCAGTGTAAGGGACACAGGTTTGGAAATAACAACACTCGTGATTTAGTAAAATATATATAAACATCTTTTAAAAAAAGGATAAAATAAAAAGTAAATAAAATACAATAATAAGAATTATTATCAAAATTTTTATTTATTGTTTTGTGTATTATTTTTTAGATTTTATTTTGGACGTACTGATAATCCAGCTATGCAACTTACTTTCTAACTAGTTTCAGTAAGTTTTAAATAGTGAGGGAGAGGACAGAGTTCAAGGGTCAATTTTGTGACTCTATTTGCAGTGTAATACACTTTCACTTGAATCCTGTGTGATTCAGTTGGTGTCTGGGGCGTGTGACCGCCTGGCCGATGGATCACTCTGGAACACATATGGACGAGATGAGTTTGGAGAGATTCTATCAGTGTCTTGGGGTATATTTAGCTACCTGGCTGATAAAGAATCTCGATGAAACAAGTGAATGTATAAACGCAATATAAGTGTGGTATGTGTGTTGTACATAACATGTCAAACTAGTTTCACACATGAGTCCTTGGTGTAAAAGTAGCATTATAATCTGAAATATCTGGTAGGATTGCTGGAAAGGATACTGTAAAAATTATAACAAGGCGAGAGAGAGCTATAAAGTTAGTGATAGACTGAAAGGATTAGGGAAGTTGATGTGAAAGACAATGAAAGTGGTAAAGTTTGCACATGATGAATGGTTTGAACTGTTGGATTATATTTAGAGAGATGATTCTGATGTTGATTATAGTGGTGTGGTGAGTTGTAGCAGGTTTGAGTTGCTGGACAGTGTCTTTTGTTCATTGATGCGACTTTGGTAAGGTGAGGAGGAGGTATGGTTTGTGCTTTGTTAATAGATTTTATCGCAAAGCTTTCCAAATTGATAAAACTAAATTGGTCGATATAAATTGTAAAATCGCTTAAAAAAATTATTTTCAAGACACCGTGGAGAGCAGATATGATGTATAGTAGCAGCAGAAATGCATTCGTTTTTGGTTTATAAAGTTAAGTTATTCTTTGTAGATTTACTTTTTAGATTTACTACTATTTTTCCCTTTTTGTGTTCCTGTGTCAAAGAGATCTGCTGGTTGAGATAAGATAATCCTTTATCTATCCCACAGAGGGGTAGTCTGAAGTGTTACAGCAGTAAGGAATTGGCATAATTGCATGAAGCATTATTAAATTGGTAATTCCAAATAAAGGATATGATAAATAACTAAATAGTTTAGATTAAACACTATACATTAAATCATGATATTACATGAGTGAATTGTCAGTTTTGGTGTGATATAGAATAGTGTTTGTGTGTTTCAAATCCTTACCGGTTACTATTTGTTTTTCAGTAAGGCTGGTGATTGTTTAAGTATAATCGAACAACATTATTAATATTATTAATCTTTATTTAGTTTTTACTCTAGAAATAATCTCAATTTGACATTCAATAAGGTAGATGTTGATATACAGTATAAAACTTAACAAGTAGGTTATAAAAGAGGAATAATTGTTGTTTTTTTTGTATACTGGAGAGGTAATGGATTGTGTACATTCTCTTACTAAAAATTGAAACATTAAAATAAACGTGAAATACGTTGGCCATTTCAATAACTTTCAATTTGGACATTCAAAAAATGTCAAGTTTAAATCTGAAAATATCTTGTTGATCGATGAATGTTGTAATTGTGTATTGATGAATTAACCAACCTGTCTATTCAGTGTTTTATTTCCGTAGTTTTAAACAGGAATCCACTGGCTGCAGTTTTGACCAGTGTAGATGTGACTGCATCTGATTGGGAAGACTTGAAGGACTGACAACAGGATTGATCAAAGATAATTGCTCTACAATTGAGTAAGGCCATAACATCTCCAGCATTCAAAGGTCCTTGTAAATTATTGATATTATTGACATTTGTATTTAATTGATTTGCAAATTTGATTATTTAATAGGCTTAATTGGAATAATTTTGAGATGAAATGCATGCAAACATATAAATGGAAATACCTTGATTGAATTTAGCTCTATACCACATATTGAGCTCCATCATTAAAATGTATTATCAGATGTATGCATGTATGCATCAGATATTGTAGAGTGGCCTATAGAACCAGAATCATTTTGATAAGTTCTTATTTAAATATGACATTCTCCTAAAAGCTGAGTTAAGGTTTACTGTGTTATCACCCAGGGACACTGTTGTTAGAGAACCCTGGAGTGATTATCTTTATGGCACTGCTTTATACAGTGGTAGACCTCTCTTCCATCTTCTGATAATGTCTGAGAACAATATTTTAAGCACCCCAGGGCTTTTCACACAGGCTCAAAGGACATTCCTATTTTCCTGATATCCTGTTGGAAGACATGCCTACTCCTGCATTTCCGAGAAGGTCTGAGAAGACCTTGTGTTCAGAGATCCGGTTTGGCCAACATCAGGCTAAATAACTTGGGACATTTTCTGGACAATGAACAAAGTTCTGTTATGAAATGCAAGCGTTGACTCCTGCTGCTCCTCCCCTCCACCAACAAACATGAAGTGTTTGGCATCCAAGTACAGCGAACGCATAATTGAAAAAGGTGTTGTGCAGTTGAGCAGCCTAATCAGCTGTGCTCCTTTGGACATGCGTTCGGTGATGTCACTGCATCAGACAAAACATCAAACTGAATGACTGCAATCGGAATTTCTTCTTCAACTGAGAGCTGTAGAATAACTTACCACCTGAAGTTCTGCTGGAAATTATATGTGTGATCACCATGGGGGCTGCTTCTGTGTGTTTTCTCAGCCATTGTTTTATCAATCTGTCTATCCTGATAGCACACAGATTATTTAATGTTCTCTCAGAAAAACTACATTCTAGTAAGAGTATTGCCGAATATAAATATAATAATTTTCCCAAATTTTAGGAAAAGTTTTTGAATAGTTAGTTAATTCAATTATTAAGTAGAAACAGAGTTAGACACGGATTTTAGACGGAAGTGATTGCTTCATTGATTTGCAAATATGTGTCCCACCGCGCATTTCAAAAATCGCCAGGAGCAGCCAAATAAGCTGAAAAAATCTTTCTTGAAGGAAAATTAGATTTTTCCAGATTTGTGTTCATTTGTGTTTTTTTTTATTTCTCAAGGTATTTTCAAAACAGAGTTTGATTTATAAATAGTAGAAAAATGTTAAACCGTTAAATATTCCTGTCATATTACATGGGGAAACTGGGACGCTGAACAGCACTGAACAACACCGATCGACGATTTCCTTTAATGCGAGCGTCTAGGTGAAGATCATTCCTCCATATTCCATGTGATATGAAGTCACAATGTGAAACCGTTTTGATTTAATTCGACCTTTAAATTGTACTACTTACAAACACACGGAGACACAGTTGAAAAAAGACGAAGAAGAAGATGAAGAAATGCGTCACGCACCTACGTCACTTCGGTAAACAGACAGTTAAACCGCAGCACGGGGGTGTTTCTTGTCTGTGAAAACTATCTTCTCCGTATCGTTATGGATTATGCGAAGCGGGTGGCGGAAACTCTGAATCTTTTCGGACATTAATCTGACCAGTGGGATAGATCCAAGTCAGTGATAGCAGCGCGTATTGGACTTCATTTCTCCGACAGTGACGCGGAGAATGACAGCGCTGCTGAATCTGATATTACTACGGACTTGGAGAACATTTCAAACAGCGGATTTCAAACTTAATGTGACGATGAAACGGAATATTTTAAAGAACCACTGGAGGAGACCAACGATAAGACCAACACATACTGTATGTTAATAATAGCCCTTCTAGGTTTTAGATGGGTCTCAATTTGAATGTTGGCTATGATATTGTCATATATCTTTATATATACACACACACATATATATTAAAACAAATATATATATTTGTTTTAAAAAGATGTTAACTTGATTGGAAATGCCAAATAACCTCTACATTTTTCTTTAATCAGACTGCAGAATGATGTGACTTATAGTTGAATACTCCCTGGCCAAAAGGTAAGACTAGCAGTTCAACGCATAGCACATGATATATGTGATTCTTAGGAGCTGGTTAACGTAAATTGACCGTAAGATAATGGATAGTAAAAATATATAAATAAATAAATATAAATATAATAATATATTATAATATAATAAATAAATATAATATAATAATTGAAATATTGTATTGAACGCTAAATTTTAAAATGTTTTAGTATGTGAATCACATTTTTCCTTACCCTCTATAGTTGCTTAACTTATTGTTGAAGTTATGTAGAGTAATGTTTCTACTGCCATATTACGGATATTTATTTGGACTGATTTTGATTTCATTAATGGCAGCACATAATTTGATGGTTTATTGATCTGCTTGTGTCGTGGATACACAGGACTTCCTAAAATACTTCAAACAAGATGATCACAGTTTTCTTTTATTTCCCTTATAACTCCAGCCTGCACAAAAGAAGGTTTATTATTGGAGTCATGACATTTATTTATTTATGATGTTTTTTCTCCTCAGGGACGCACCCTGGCATGGCTGTTGTGGTTATTGTTTTCGGATCGTGGAATAAGGTAATGCTTGCCCAGCCATTAGACGGGAGAATGTATTGTTGCTTTTCAAACAAGTTTTTTGCACCAGCTCCATGTTGGGTTTGCTGGATTACTTTAACTGTGGATGAGGGAGATGGTTTTATGTTAGCTGTGTTGTTGCAATCTTATGGAGATGAATTACGTCTTGCTGTACACTACGCTCGGAAACTTGGTGCCAGGGTTATTGTGTTGATTATATGCTGTAGCCTTTATCTTGCTACGAAGCAAACTGGCTCATTTCTCTCAGGCAACACCTCTCCATCATCAACTTGTGCAACTTTCACTTCCCTGACTCTAACTTTTCTTCTTCCCTCATATGGAGATTCACATGATTGCTTGACAGCCATAGCCGTTGTGGCTTCGCCCCACCCAGATCTTGCAACTGAAGTTCTTGAAAAGTTCAACTACGATGATTTAAACTCATGAGTACAACAACAAGGAGGGTTTTTGTTTGGTTTGTCTGTCTGTCAACTGATTTTATTGTTTAAAACAGTGTTTGTACAACCAGTTGTGTTTGTGTTTCTATCTGTGGTAAACTGTCTTTTGTTTTATTTATTTGCATGAATATGTACAGGCAAATGTGATACAGTGTGGTGTAGCTGATTAATGAGAACATACAGAACATGTGTTTAATGTTTTGATGTCATAACCCCCCCATTTTGATCTTTCTATTCGTGTTGTTTACATTAATTATATGGTAATCTTTTTCCCTCGCCCCTCCATCAAAAGGACTTCCTGGGTTCCTACTGGGTTTTACTTGACCCCATCTCTATAAGAAATGTTGGAGCCAATGCAGCCAACAAAGCCACTGTAACCAATATTGCCCTTGTCTAATAATGATGGTTGTCTCCTCCACAGATGAGGACACAGGATTCCTTACTAACTTTGTTTTTCCTGCACTGAATTATTGTAGTGGCAGAGCTACTTGGTACTGTATATACTGAGCTGTATCTCTCCATCTAATTTTTTTCATTGTTTTACTTGTTTGACATATGGTAAGTACCATTTGTCAAAAAGGAGGGATAGTTAGAGAATTAAGTAAACATAATGATTGTGCTTAGAACAATGCAGGAACCTCATGATGGACTTATCAAGCTTACGCTTTGTCATGGTTAAAATATTGTTTGGTGAGTTTGACATGGTTTTCCGAATGGAATCCCAGTGAAGGTAAGCTCAACTGAGTTTCATTCCTGCCATTAGCGATGACGGCAATGCGAGGACGATTGCAGGGTGTGACAGGACTGTCTCAGCATGAAGTGCTGACCAGGAGACCAATGCAGTTAGGTCTGTCTTCTGTCAACAAAAGCCACATATGAATAACATCACGTGAACCAGTAGTGATCAGATTGTCCAGTTTAGTATTTATCATTTTTAGATTTTACTTTATTAATGGATTGTGTTCAGGCAACATTTGAGAAATGCATTCTAGGAAAATTAAAAACCTTGCATGATTTACACACTGTCGGATATTTTGTTGCCTATATTCTATGAACATTATCTCCTACATATTAGACATTATGATAATATTATTATGTTACACTAGGGTGCGTGCATACATTTATTTTAGTAGTGAGTCTGTCGTCGGCTATTCAACATAACTGTTTAGGAAATCACAGAATTATTCCACGTTCCCAATTTTTACAAAACAATGTTGTCATAATGTGTTTACGCCTTTGCATCTTCCTCCCTCACACCAACTGCCTGTATGTCCTCCCTCACCACATCCATAAACCTTCTCTTTGGCCTTCCTCTTTTCCTCTTGCCTGACAGCTCCATCCTCAGCATCCTTCTCCCAATGTAACTCTCATCTCTCCTACACACGTGTCCAAGCCATCTCAACCTCGCCTCTCTCACTTTTCAACCAAACTGTACAACACTTATTTTTAGGCATACCGTTTATTTCTTGTGTAACAATCATTTATTTTATTGCATTTGTTCCCGCTTTATTCTTAGTATACATTTATATGTACCTATTGTTGTTGGTTTGGGGTTTCTTTTTGTCTTGTTTTGTTTTGTTTTTAGTTTTGGTTTTGTGTTTCAAGGTTTGTTGTTGGTTTGTTTTCTGTTGTGATGTTCTTTTACGTATATATTTTGTTCTCTGTGTCTGTTGTCATAGTATAGTGTAGATAACCCTTACTAGTCTTTTACTCTTCTCTAGTCAAATGTGGGAAGAGAGGTTTGGTCAATTTGAGGTGGAGCTGTCCAGGGATACTATCTGGGATGTGTGTTTCCTTAGTTGAAAACCACAAGATAGAATTCTTAGGGTATCTCTGTATCTTAGGGTATCTCTGTATCTCGGTATCTCTGTTGCTGCGGGCCCAGACGGCATATCTGGGCGAGTACTGAAGACCTGTGCTAACCAGCTAGCTCTGGTGTTCACCACAATATTCAACATCTCCCTGGCAGAATCAGTGGTCCCGTCCTGCTTCAAGAGGTCCACCGTCGTTCCTGTCCCGAAGATCGCCTCTCCAACCTGCCTGAATGACTACCGTCCGGTGGCCCTCACCTCGGTGGTCATGAAGTGTTTCAAGAGGCTGATTAAGGAATACATCTGCGCCTCCCTCCCCCGCACCTTGGACCCGTTGCAGTTCGCGTACCGGCAGAACAGATCCACGGATGACGCGGTCTCCCAGGTACTGCACACCACGCTCACGCACCTGGATGGCCAGAAGGGGGCCTATGTGAGAATGCTGTTCATTGATTATAGTTCAGCTTTCAACACCATAGTTCCCACCAGACTGGCTGTCAAGCTGATGGAGCTAGGATTGAATGGTCCGCTGTGAACCTGGATCCTGGACTTCTTCACAGGCCGCCCCCAGGTGGTCAAGGTGGGGAAGTACATGTCAAGCTCCCTCACCCTGAATACAGGATCGCCCCAGGGCTGCGTCCTCAGCCCCCTACTGTACTCCCTGTACACACATGACTGTGTGGCCAGGTCCAGCTCCAACACCATCATCAAGTTTGCTGACGACACCGTGGTCGTGGGCCTGATCACCGACTGCGATGAGAAGGCCTACCGCGAGGAGGTGGCTGACCTGTCACTCTGGTGCCAGGACAACAGCCTCCACCTGAACGTCAGCAAAACCAAGGAGCTGATTGTGGACTTTAGGCGTGGATCACAATCGAGGACGCACGCGCCCTTGTGGATTAATGGGACTTCTGTCGATAGGGTGAGCAGCTTCAGATATCTGGGAGTCCACATCACAGAGGACTTAACATGGACTGTTCACACAGACACTCTGGTGAGAAAGGCGAGGCAGCGTCTCTACCACCTCAGGCAGCTGAGGAAATTCCGGGTCTCGGTGAGGATCCTCAAGTCCTTCTACTCTGGAGCAGTGGAGAGCATCCTGACAGGCAACATCACTGCCTGGTTTGGGAACTGTACTGCCCAGGACAGGCGGGCCCTGCAGAGGGTGGTGCGTTCAGCTGAATGTACCACTGGAACTACCCTCCCCCCCTTGCAGGAGTTATACACCAGGAGGTGTAGTAGCAGAGCCCGTAGGATCATGAAGGATCCTCATCACCCCAACAACGGACTGTTCCAGCTGCTGCGGTCAGGCAAGCGCCTCCGCAGTCACACAGCGAGAACAGAGAGACTGAGACGGAGTTTCTTCCCTCAAGCCATCAGAACTGTCAACGCTGACCTCACCAGGGGTCCTAACTGAGCCATGCACTAGGCTCCACTACCTACTGTACTGTATGTAGCATACTGTACCGCATACTGTATCACTGTTCAGGGTTGTTCGTGATGCCGTATTGCTGCGCCGTACTGTTGTATACTGTGCTGTATTATCCCAAACACTACTCCCTCTATTCACATTCACATGCCACTTTAATTCACATGCCACTTTAAATGCACATATCTGTATATACATAGGCATATTCCTTCTATCTATTCCATTTTATTTCAATTTATTTTTATTGTATTTTATTCTTTATATTTTTATCTTATTCTATAAGTATTCCACTTACTGTATTACGTTTTAGGAGTCAGTTAGTCGGTCTATTAGAAAGGAATTTTCTACTTTTTATTTTATTTTAAATTTTTTCCTAGGACATATTGTGTGCTATCATCGGGAGCGTTGCATTACATTTCACTGCATATATGTATGGAAGTATGTATATGTATGTGACAAATAAAAATCTTGAAACTTGAATCTTGAATCTAAATAATTGTATTGTATTCAATTTATGTCATTTTCTGATCCCTTTGCCTCAATTATATGAAATTTTAGCCTTATTGCATTTTTCCTTTATATTGTTTCACTGGGAACAACAGGAGGGAGTGTGAGAGAAAAATAATGATCAATGTTGATGAATGACCACCATGTGATGTCTAAATGCTGAGGCATATGTTCGTTTGGTGACGCCTGACTATTTCTAAGCAGATTTTACATTTCTGTATACCACTGTCACAAGTGTTTTAGTCCTTATCTCGTAAAAAGGACCATTTGTGTAAACACTCAACGTATGCTTTCTCTGCACCGAAAGTGTTCAATGCCTTTCCTTGTTAAGACCTGCTCTCAGCTGTTACTGAAGACAACAGCGAATCATATGGCTTGTCTCAGAATGGGACACAACCTCTCAGACTATAAAAGCCTCTAAAGTAGAGATAGACTGATCAGAATGCTGCTTTGAAGCATGACTGAATCTTTGTCTTTATTCTGCAGAATAAATATCTTGAATAATCTCAGTTATGTATTCTTGTAGTGGGCAGATTAACCTCACCGACCACCGACAATTTCTCCAACAGGTGCCATGTTAGCTAGGGGCAGCTCTGCTTTTATTCGGCCAATTTTCTTCCTTTTCTTCTGGCCGAGTGCAAAAGCATATTGCTTACACAAAGCAGATCGATAAGGGCTGTGTAGTATAATGTAGGATAGTGGTTATCGATAATGACAGAATTTTTCAAGTTCAAGTTGTACTACATGAAACAGGGTTCATTCTGGCATTATAAATTGAAATTCAAAGAAGTACATTTTCAAGCAAAAATAGTGCTTCACGTCTATCCTGCAATTTTATAACAACTCAACAACTCATTAGTTTAGAACACATACACACCCACACAAATCTTACTCCAAACAACACACTACCAGACCAGTGTCTGCTGGAAAGAAGGGGCGTGAGTGATTCGAGTTCGACATGCCTGGAGGACCCAAACCCCCACACCCCGCAATTTTAACTGCATTTGCCGGGAAGCGGCTGGGTGCCGGCTTCGGGTCCTGGGGGCTTGCCCCTGGTGCTGTGTGGTTTCTGGCCTGCTGCGACCCAGCGGGGTTCCAGGGAGTGCCATCCAGTGCATTCCAGGGCTCCTTGGGAGCTGCTCGCTATTGTGGGTGTGGGTTGCAGTGCGGGAGGCGGCTGTCGGCCTTGCTCTAGCTACATAGCTTCTCTGTGGCAGGTGCCACGGGTGCCGGCGGTGGTGGAGGGGCCACATATGTGACTGTCTGCGGAAGTTGGCGGGGGGCTGGTGCGTCTTATACCTGCATGTGGGAGTGGGTTGAATGTGTACCCCTTAGGGGCGCAGGGTCTCCTCACACTCTCTGCGACTGGTTTATGCTCCTCCAAGTCTCTGGGGGCTGGGGGGGTTTCTGTGGCTGCAGGGCATGGTGCTATGGTCTTTCCTGCGGTTGCGGAGTGTTTATACGGCTGGGGCCTTTTCTGCTACTTGGGGGCGCCACAATATAATTCTCATCTCATACACCAGAACTAATTGGGACAAATGCTGTGCACTCCCCAGTGAACACACGTGCAGGGAGGCACGCACACACGCACACACACACACACACACACACACACACACACACACACACACACACACACACACACACACACACACACACACATACACACAGACACACACACTACCATCACCTGCTTCAAACACACCCCCGAACACCCTCCTGATTACATCCCTCTCCTTCACTGGCATAGCTATCACAGGAAGCAGCCACGTGCCGAATTGCTGTTCCAACTTTCCTGGACTAAATTAATTATGTTTTGTAGCTACATATTGTTGTCTGATGTTTCTATGTTTGCTTTTCCAGGTATGGTATGTTGTCTCACCCATGAAGATTCTCCCCCTCTTGGAGAAGTAATGATGATTAGTTGTTTATAGACCAAAACATGGTAAGATCGTTCTTCAAAGAGGGGGATTGGTGGCGGTCTTGTTTTACAAAAACGCTGTGCTCTTGTCATCCTACAGGTCGTCCACAGGACAGAGTTAATGCAACAAGTTCTTGATGATTAAAGAATGAATTAAGAGTGACATTGCAGGTTCAGAAGTTGAACTCAACTTGCAGATTAACTCTGTCTGAGATGCAATGGCATAAAAGTACTCTGCTTGTATGCCAAGCATGCTGACAGCACAAACATTTTTATAAATAGTGCTTCAAAGGTACTTGAAAGTCCTTGGATTTTAAAGGACTTCATGGGAAACAAATAATAAATTTTGAATTTGACTCATTATCAATGAAAATATAATATAATATTATGTCTATTAAGCTTCAATTCCATTATCGTTCTAAGGCTGAAGTTCTACCGAATAGCCCGCTTGTGCACGGTTACAGTTTGTGTTTCCATTAGCGGAATCTAGAATCAGCAGCAGGATATCCTGAAGAAAAACAAGTCACATTCACGCAAAGTGATGCTTACGCGACAGTCGTTATCATTTCCATAGATATAAGGACCTTTCCTATGGAGGAATTAGATTTGTTTGATTTGTCGATTTGTTTGTTTCTCAGATTTTCTTACAGCTCTGTTCATTCATTAATTTAGGCTTGTCTCATACAAAGTGAGTGTATTTTAACAATGGATGTGGATGGATGGCTGGATGGAATTCTGGATGTAAACATAAAAAAAAAAACATACATAGTGAGTGTATTTTAACAATGGATGTGGATGGATGGATGTGATGGATGGATGGATGGATGTGAACATAAAAAAAAAAGTACTGGATGTCTCATCACTGCATGTGATGAGAAACCAATCATTGAAGGCTCATGTCATTCAGCCCTCCCTACTACTGTACACGACACCTGAGCCGAAAATCCATCCAGATCAGGAATGGTTCACAACCATTCAATGCCAAACCGTGTACAGTGGAAAAAAAAACGGGGAATATCACAGGTTTTCAATGATCGCATTTTTTTCAAGGACTTTTTTTCATCAAACACTTCAGGACAAAGGGGGCTATTTTCAAGGTATCCTACTGGCCACTACTTAAATTTCTGAGGATGAAATTCAAGCACTTCAAGGACCTCTTTAAAATAGTCAATTTATTGATAATTATTTGCCTACATTGTACTGCAGAATCCTTTCTGCATGGGATATTACAGTCAGAAGTATGCTTTTGAGATTGTTTGCAAAAGTGATGGAAGTCAATTTTTAGGAAATTTTCATTTTTCACACGGTGACCACCGAAGCTCCTGGTAAAAGTGGGGACCCGGCGTCCGTTGGCGGCCCGAACACCAAATCGACTAGAGTATGTAGTTTGTGTCCAAACACAAGCGCGGTGGGAGTGCAGGGAGTAACACCGGGTCCCAACAGAAGCAGGCCTACGACTCCCGCTGCCGGGAAGAGACTTTGCACCCGCGACCCAGATGTGGGTCTACTGTCCAGAGAGGGAAAAGGGCCTCTCCCCCAGGGTGTTGAGCAAGCAGGATGGCAGGTACAGGGTGCAGCTGGTCAAGCAGAACTGGGTGATGGCCCTCCACCGTGACCGGCTCGCTCCCTACTGGCCCCTGGCTCCAACATCGGAGGTCGGACCAGCTCCGAGCAACCACCCCTGTTGCTTAGGAGAGTGCCAACGGCAGCACCAGCATTCCCCGGCTCTGAATCTGTGAGATAACTACGCCCCATTACTTTGCATATAAGGGATGGAAATGCGGCATTATGAAATAAAAGTCCCCTTAAATAAATAAATGTGAAATTTTGAAATAAAAGTCCCCTGAAATTAATAAAAATAGTCTTTTGAAAAACGTTGTTTTTTTAAAGAAAGAACGATTTATTTATTGAACTAGATATTAATATTTATTTATATATATTTATTGCGTAATTTATTTATTTTAGGATTTATTTCATAGGAATATATATTTATGTATTTATTTATTTATTTGTTTATCTATTTTTTTTTTTAATTAAGACTTAAATTGCGTTCCATAGTGAATAGCTTCTTATCAAAGTAATCATAGGTGACACACTTCCACACTTCTACACTTCTTTGGTTTTAGCTTCTGCTGTGTAATTGGCAGAGCGTTGATATTTGATGGCTAGCCATTGTAAAGGATGTAACAGCAAACTATTACAGATTGACTTTCACAAGTAGAATCCCTCCAACACTTGTTAATTTTAAAAACCAAAAGATTCGGCTGTTATAAATGATAATTTTTAAGTTGTAATCTCTGAGGTGCTCGAAAGATTGTGAACCCCATAGAACAGGACCTCTAGGATTATCAGTTCAATGAAGGGTATTTTTAAAGACACATGTCAATCAACGGGATGGCAGTCAGAGAGGAAGTTGGAGTAGTCCTACCCTATTTAAACAAACCATAAAACTGGGTCTTCACAATCACAGTCTAGTTTCCACCACACAGGGGATTTCACAGGAGCCCAGAAAAAGAGTTTATGATGCTCATCGAGCTGGAAAGGGTTATAAAACAATTTCAAGAGTTTAAGCTCCACCAATATGTTCAACACCATTGTTACTCTCCAACAAAAATAAATCACTCCAAGAGCAACGCATATAAAATCCCGGAAGGTCATAAAGAACACCTTTGTAATGTCTGAGGGACGTCAGACCTCTCGTGCATTGGCAAATGTCAGTATTTATGAGTCCACCATCAGGAAAACACTGAAAAATAATAGTGTAATAGTCTAATAAAGGTTTATCGTATCTTATCTTATCTCTTAGTGTGCATGGGAGGATAGAAATGAGGTAGCTGCTGAGGTAGCCACTGAGAACATTGCGGCCCATCTACAGTTGATAAAGACCAAGTTGGATGAGCCAGAAGGCTGGAGTCACAGATAAAAAATTTTGGCTAAAATGAGAAACATAATGTTTGACAAAAACAAAGAACTGCATTCCAACATGAAAACCCCAACCTTGAAACAACAGCCAGTGGTGGCATCCGTCTAGCACAATTGTACAGTATATCTCCTCTTGGAATGTGGAGCGTGTAACACACTCCCACAAAGTGTACCAGACGTTTCACCTTGTCTCTCTGACTCACCGGCGAAGAGCAGTGTGAAGATGATGACGAGCTGGTAGACGGCATGCCCCAAGATGTTCTTCATCATGGTGCGGGAAATGAGGGGCTTGTTGCGGCCGTAGGGCCTGCGCAGGAGCAGAGACTCAGTTGGGGGTTCGGTGGCCAGCGCCAGGGAGGCCAGGGTATCCATGATCAGGTTGACCCACAACATCTGCACCGCTTTCAGGGGAGAGTCCTGGAGGGAGGAGGTGGCGAAGATGGCAAGACGAGGCAGGAGGCCCGATGACAGGCAAGTGTTGTCAGAAAGTGGGCAGGAGGAGGGAGGGAAATACTTATCACAGAGGAGAACAGAGCACTCTTGTCAGCTTTTAATGGGAAAATTGGAAATGCTAAAGATGCTGCCACCAACACCAGGATGTGTCACACATATGAAAAACATTGAACACTCTCAGTGATGTTCATCATTTAAGTCAATTAAATTAAATTAATTAAATTAACATAAGTAAATAACAAATGTATTATTTAACAAATTACACAATTCTATAATCAATTAATTGATAAATTACTCAATTAATCAATTAATTATGCAAGCCCATTTCAGTGTTGTGATTCTGTTAGCATTGGAAATCAATATTGTATAATGATAGCTAAACCTTTGTTTTTTACTTTTGTTTTTATTTTTTTCAACAACTGAATACAAGAGAAAGGTCTTCCTAGGTCTGCTCCCATCACCCTTCCTATAATGTCCATAATATCGTCGTGTTCTCCGTTTGAACAGCATTGCCAGATAAAGCCTACTGTTTTATGACTAGACCAGATTCAAATCAAAACGGAAAAAAATGGTGATGATAAATTTGCCAATACAGAAAATTAATTTTCATGTTAAAGTCCCAAATATGGAAGGATTCTGTAATGCTGAAGATTTTTATTTTAATTTATTTTACAGTTTTGAGAGCGTTGACTGGAACAGGTAGAAATGCCATAAAAGCCAGAACACAAAAAGCTTTTTAACGATCAGACTTGTGGTCTTGTGCAATGGAACCAACGACGTATAAACAACAAGTTTGGGTTGTAACTGGTTGTTCCTACGATAACATTTTACTGTGGCAGAACTGCATTCTGAATACGAATTTGCAGTGATTTAAGTCAATCATGCTCCATTTAGTGTCAAAGTGGCTTCCTTCGAGCCACTCAGGTTCAGATTTGTTGACAGTGAGACGGATAAATCAATACAGAACACAAAATGAAACGCGTGGAATGCATGGAAAAGATCAGCCATCCCCACTCGCAGCCCATCTCCAGAAAAGGCCGGCCTACCTGCGTGATGCAGGCTCCAGTGAAGGCCACGATGACTGCCACCACGTTCACCGTCAGCTGGAATTGGAGGAACTTGGAGATGCTGTCGTAGACGTTCCTACCCCACATAACTGCCTTCACGATGCTGGTAAAATTGTCGTCTGTGAGAATGATGTCTGAAGCCTCCTTAGCCACATCTGTGCCCGCGATACCCTGAAAGGAGGGAACAATTGTAAAAATAAAATAAATAAAGCTGACGGAGAGCGAAAAAGGATGTTATAACAAATGGATGCATTTATTTGTACGTTGGTGGTGGAGAAACAAGCTACTTCATATGATCATAATTTGTGTAGAACCTAAGCTCCACCCATACCCCAACCCCACCCCCCAAAAAAAAACAAAAAACAATAACATCAATCATAAAACTGCAAAAAGCAAAAGAAGGTTATTGAATAAACTCTTTCTAACCCCTCCAAAGACTGAGTGCTCGAGCATGAGACAGAAGTGGAATTATACTTATGAGGAGGGAAATAATAATAACAATAATAGCTTTTTTTTATATAGCACCTTTAAAAACCGAGTTTACAAAGTGATTTGACAGAGAAATAAAAGCAGAGTGAGATCTTGAAGATCAAGATCTTGAAAATTTTAAAAGCAAAGGAACATTAATAAACAGTAATTAAATTCATTCATTCAATTGTAAAAGCGGATAAAGAGAAAAAAAAGATACAATAAATGATAATAAGAAATGGAAATAGAAGGAAAAAATATAAATAAATAAATAAATACGTTTAAAATCAAATAGATAAACAAAGGGGTCGACATCACATAAAAGCAGATCTATAAAAATGGGTTTTGAGAAATGAAAATAAGTCACTGACTCTGCGAGCTGAATTTCCTCAGGCAGGTTGTTCCAAAGTCGAGAGTCCCTGACAGAAAAGGCACGGTCACCTTTAGTTTTAAGTCTAGACTTTGGAACAGACAGGAGGGCCCCGCCTGAGGATCTGAGGCTGCGTACTGGCTCATATGGGGTCAAGATATCTGTTATGTAGCTTGGCGTCAGACCAAGAAGTGCTTTAAAAGTGATCAGTAAAATCTTAAAATTAATTCTGAACTGAACAGGGAGCCAATGGAGAGAAGCCAGGATTGAGGTGATGTGATGTCGTCTTTTGGAACCGGTAAGAAGCCTAGCTGCTGCGTTCTGAACTAGTTGGAGGCGAGAAAGTGACTTTTGGTTGATGCCAGAAAGGAGGGAGTTACAGTAGTCTAGTCGTGAGGAAATTAGGGCGTGGATTACTTTTACGGGGACGCTGTGTGATAGTATTGGTTTGATTCTTGGAATGGTTCTCAGTTGAAGGAAGCTGGACTGGACAATTTTTTTAATTTGATGTTCAAAGTTTAGGTCAGTGTCAAACCGTACTCCCAAGTTTCTGGCAACAGACTTAATATTTGTGGATAGAGTGCCAGAGTGACATTTGTTGCTAATTCTATCAGTCTATAACTGGTAAAATTTGGGGGAGTGTACAGTATTATTTCTGATTTTGAATTATTGAGTTATTGAAAATTATGTGCCACCTAACGGTTGATATCATTGAGACAATCTTCAACAGCAGCTAGGCTGTTTGGGTCACCAGGTCTCAGAGGAAGGTAAATCTGTGTGTTTTCTGTGTAGCAAAAAAGAGACATTGTGTCTTTGGATAATTCGGCCAACAGGCAGCACATAGTTTGAAAATAAAATCAGACCTAAAATGGAACCTTGCAGCACACCACTTGTAATTTGAGCTGTAGAGGATGAGTCGTTACCTATGGCGACTGCAAGGGTTCTTTCTAAAAGGTGGGAATAAAACCAGGCAAGTGCAGTGTCCTTGATGCTATCCCAGGTGTTAAGAGAGCCAATTAAGACGGCGTGATCTATAGTGTCAAAGGCTGCACTTAGACCAAAAATAATTAAAATTGCACTATCCCCCCTATCGGCTGCAGAAAGGATATCGTTGGTTACCTTGAGGAGGGCAGTTTCTGTGTTATGTAAAGCTCTAAAACCAGACTGGAATTTCTCAAATATGTTATTATGACACCTAAAAGCCAAAATCTGGTAAAGCCTGATTAAGATGGCGGGGGGGGGGGGGGGGGAGTCTATTACTTTAAAGAAAATTCTGGCGTTGGAATGGTTTGTAATAATCAGGTTAGAGGAGAAAGCTGCTCTTGCTTCGTTGACTGCCCTTTGATAATTGTGCATAGTGTCTTTACAGATCTCATAAAATACGTTTATACCACTCTTTTTCCATTTCCGTTCCTTTCTCCTACAGTCTCCCTTTAGGTCCTGGGTGGATTCATTTAGCCAGGTCTGCGATGTTTTATTTGAATTTTTGTCTTTGTACAGGGACAGAGTCCAGGACAGTCAGACACGTGTCATTAAATTGGGAGACAAGCTCCTCTGTGTTAAAATCTGGATAAAAGGCAGTTAAAGGTGAGCAGCAGTATTGAAAAGCTCAGAAAACGTACTCGCTGACGTAGAGTTAAAAACACGGTGGCTGACAGGATTGTTGTGAGTGATAAAAAAAACAAAACGGGATGAGACCACACTGAATAAAACCGCTTTGTGATCGGACACAGAGCTATCCTTTTGCTCAGTGTTTTGAGGGCTTAGACCACTGTACAGTAGCAGGTCAAGGGTGTGGCCCTCAGAATGTGTAGCTTCTCGTACTGCTTGAGTGAGGTTAAAAGAGTCAAGAATATCCATAAAATCAGTAATACAAGTGTGGCTGGCGCAGCAGACGTGTGTTAAAATCACCTTTAAACAGAATTTTGTCAAAATTTGACATTGCATTGCACAATTTGACTCAATTTGAAGCATAAAACCACAATGTTAATATGATATAAAACTGCTATGTGAAATGGGAGTGCTTTTAAAATCCTTTCTGTAGATAACAGAACCTCCCCTGCCTGATAGAAATGAAAACTTTGGGGGGGGGGTGGTTGCTTTAATAAGGGGACTGCCGTCTCCCTGACTTAAGCAGCTCTCTGTGATGACAAAAAGATCCAAATTATAAAAAGTAATAAAATCATGACAGAAAAAATTATTTGTTATTGAGAGATCTGATGTCTAAAAGACCAACATTTACAGCAGGGGTGTCCAAACTTTTTTCACTGAGGGCCACATACAGAAAAACATGCAAAGGGCTGGGCCTCACTAGAGGTGAGGTACTGTATATCGCCTCACCTCTAGTGTATTAAAGTTAGCAAAATCAATCAAATGTAGGTAAATTATGCTTGATAATTGAATATGCTTAAAGAAAAAAACAGCCTACATCACAGCTTTCCATTAATGAGTTTTCATTTATTTTGTTACAAAAATGGTTGGCAGTACATTCTCAAAACAGCAGCCTCAGATTTCTTCTTAGTCAGGATGGTGATCCCCCTTCACAGCCTTGTATAAAATGGGACAAAAAAGGGGAAAAGGGGATGGGTATATTTCAAGCTTGTTATGCCAATAAGTTATTGGGCTTGTTAACAACATATACTAACGTTTGGTAGAAAATGTTCTCAACTTTAATTGATTGAATTAATTAAGTAATAAGGCTTATTAACACATAAATACTGTGTAATATATTTATAAATCATCTTTAATGGGAACAGCGTTGGGAGCAGTGATGCTGCGCTTTGGACTGAAGGATGGCTGGCAGGTTAGGAGGTTTGGTCTGTCGGTCATTTTGGTTCTCAATCTGCTTTTATTCAGAGTTAACAGAGAATATGTTTGCTCACATATGTATGTTGAGCCGAACAGACTCAGCATTCTTTTTGCGTGGCGTCTCATCAGAGGAAACTTGGCCTTTTCCAAGCTCCGGTAGAAGTCGGGTAAAGAGAGAAGTTGATGTTGATTCTTCAGAGAATTATCACACAGCATTACGATAAGTTCTAATTACAGACTCTCCTCCATTCTTCTGCATCTATCAGGAAGGGAGTTGAGAACAGCTTGATTTCTTTCTCAATGATAGAAAAATCTTGGAAACGCTGACTGAATTCTGTCATGAGAGATGTGATCACATCCCTTTGGAAAAGCAAATTTGATAGCAGACAGCGTGGGGAAGTGTGCAACATTTAAGTTGCGTAGTTGTGTCTCAAAGAGACGGAGCTTCACACAGAATGCTTTCATGTGCACATAAAGTTGTGGTACAAGCTGGTATTTTTCTCGTAGGCTCTTGTTCAGTGTGTTAAGATGATAAGATCAACTAAAAAAGCCAGGTCTGCCAACCATAGAGGGTCACTCAGCTCAGGTCACTGAGCTCTTTCAAAAACTGGATGGTTTCTGATCTGAGGGAATAAAACCGCTGCAGCACAGAGCTGCGACCTAGTCGGCGCACATCAGAATGGTAGAGTAGGTCCCCATATTCAGCATCAACATCAGATAGGAAAGCTTGAAATTCTCTGTGGTAGAGCCATCGTGCTAGAATTATGTCGACAATTTTTACAACAGTGTTGATCACATCGCCAAGCTGGACTTTCTTGGCGCAGAGGGCTTCTTGGTGGATGATACGGTGCATTTTAACAGCCTCACCTCCACTTTCTTGCACCTTGGCGCACACCATAGAGGCCATTTCCTTGCGCTTGCCTGTCATTGCTGGAGACCCATCTGTTGTAACGCCACACAACTTGCCCTATTTAAGTCCCATCTTGTCAATTGCATCAGACATTACTTAAAAATGTCCTTACCCGTTGATGTGCCCTTAAGACTCCTAAGATCAAGCAGCTCCTCCGTAACGCAAAAGTTATCGTCAACTCCCCGCAAAAGAATTAACAGCTGTGTGGTGTCTGTGGCATCTATGCTCTCATCACAAGCAGTCGAGTAAAAAATAAAAATCTGACACTTGATGTTTTAAGTTAGCTAACACGTCTTTTCCGCACAACCGTGTTTCTGGACATGCTAACGTTGTTGAATTCTCGTTCTTTGATTTCTCTGGTTTTGTGGAGAAGCTGCCTTGATCAAGACAGTAGCTCTACCTAGTCTTAAAACTAAGAAGTACATACAGCCAAGCGCAAGTTTCATGTGTCGGCCATATTCCATTATATTTTTAGAATTTGCTGCGGGCCAATTAAAAATTGACCACGGGTCACAGTTGGCCTGCGGGCCGTAGTTTGGACACCCCCTGATTTACATGTTTAGAGATAGCAGCAGCAGAAGGTAACAGAGGTAGTTTAGGAACTCAAATTATATTGTTATGATTAGCCTTAGGGGGCGTGATAATGAGCGAGTTACCATAGGTTTTTGAAAGGAAATAATGGTGGTTATGGTGGAAGGCATAACAGTCCCGTTTAGGAGAGCTGAGTGGGCTGCTGGAGTAGGGGATGGAGGAGTTGACTTTATAGTGGATGCATGTGTGGGACTTACTGAAGAAGGGATCCTTCATGGTTTGGATCAAGGCAATCCTCCTTAAAAATTGTTAAAGCCTAACCATTCGTTTTTTTGTTTCATTGGACAGATTTATATAACATGTGGGAAGATGTGGGCTATGTTACATTTAATTTAATTAACTCCACTAATCATTCTCCACTGAACAAGATCTGCCCGCACTTCTCTGGCACGGGCAGACTGTCGTGCCTCATAAATGTATTTTATTATATTTCAAAATATATAATAAATAAATAAATAGACATACATATATACACACATATACATATACATATATACATATATATGTACATATACATATACACATACAGTACACACACACACACACACACATATATATAAATGGAATGAATGTTAACAAAGTGGTACGCCATCTTTTTATTATTATTATATATTATTTTTAAAACAATACATTACCATGGCGAATCCTACATCAGCTTTCTTGAGGGCAGGGCCATCGTTGGTCCCATCACCGGTAACGGCCACGACCTGTCTGTTTTCGCCTACCGTGCTGTCGATGATACCTGAAAGGTCAGATTAGAAAAAAACTTTTCTAACTGACTTTTTAACGATGCCACAAAGTCCATGTGTTCCCTGCTTTGGCTTTTGCATCCAAAGAGGGGAACTTATGACAGAATTGCAATGGTTGACCAAGCTTAAATACAGTTTACTGGGTAATTAAAGTGAGTTCGAGAAACATTTCCAGATTTTTACAGCACAAAATACCCATTTAGAATCACAATTAATGCTTTAAATGGTTCAATTTGGACAATGCTGTACTCCTTCAATTAGATACTGTTAAATGTGGTTTTCTGAAATAATATCTGAATTATTAGTTTATAAAAATAATTGGAAAATGCATAATTCAAGTTAATCCTTAAATTTTAAGTTATTTTTTTTCATTTGAAGATCATGCTAAGGATACTAGCATGAACCCTCCATTATTCTGTAACTTCTAAACATTCCCATTTCCTGCATTTATTGTTTTGTAACAATGATCGCTTTTAAGACAATGGCAAAAAACAATTCCCAGAATGGAAATGGAGGGGTCCTCCCAGCCATTTGCATTCTACAAGTAGATTATCAATATGGTTTCTTCACATCACACGGAATATCGAAGGATGAACTTGATCTACATGTTTGCATTAAAGGGAACAGTAAGCTTGCCGATTGTTGATTGTTGGTGGGTACTCAATTAATGTTAATGGAGCATGTAGCCTTGACTTTTATAAAATATGTTGAGCGATAGAAAACAACTTGAGAAACATTGATCTGCTATAATCTAATTTTGGACCTAGAATGCAATTTTAAATGTTTTTCACACACAGCCCACAGAACAGTTCTCGGAAATGCGTCGGGTTGGGACGTGGTGGGTCACATACATGTGTATAATGAGTGTGAAATAAAGCAGAGCAGATGCTAGATAGCCAAATATTCCGTTTGAAATGGTGTGCCAACAGAATTGAGAGAAGCAAGTATGAGGCACTTGAACCTTGTATCGTAGTGCAAATGAAAATTATGTTTTGTTAGTCTTGTGTATATATAAAAAAGAATTGAAACGAGAAAAGGCGGAGAGCTACAAAGAAAATCCAGAGAGGGAGGCTATTGGCTGACCTTTGACCAGAGTATGCTTATCCGTAGGTGAAGAGCGAGCGAGCACACGCAAGTTGGGCCAAACCTTGTCCAGACGCTCTTGTTCCACCTAGTGGGCAAAACGGCAAAGGATTCTTTTATCAAAAGGATTTCTCCAAAACTCTAAGAAACAAGGCTCAAATTCGTTTTAAACTTTCAAACGTTACTGTCTTCCTGTTGTTTTGCCATGGTGGTCTCACCTCCCCCTGGTCATTGCGTATCTGCTGGTTGAACTCCTTGCCCTCCATACAAAGGAAGTCCTCGCCGGGCAGCAGGATGCCACACTTGGTCGCAATAGCGCGAGCAGTGTTTATGTTGTCACCGGTAACCATGCGTACCGTGATGCCAGCACGCTGGCACTTTGCGATAGCTGCGGGTACCTGGTGAGGGGCAGTATCAGAGGAGTACATTTTCCATTTGACACAATTAATAAGGATAAATATTTGGTATGGTTCTTTTCACATTGGAGACACATTTAACAAATTATTTAGAACTATCTAGAGAGCTGGAGAGCCTAATTAGCCAATTCCATACCCTACATGATGACACATTAATAATGCCACGTGTTGAAATGCAAACACAATGGGCTCTTTTCCAAGAGACCTGAGAACAAATTACATACATGTTCCAGAATCCCAGTTAACATGACACGGACATGAAAACGATCACAATATTGTTTAATATGATCAGTGATTAAAAACTACTTCAAAACCAGTACTCCCCCATTTCGGCATTGGTACAAGGAACTAAAATCTCTAAACGATCCCGACTGTTACAGGTTTTGTGAAGGTTTTGGCCATCTTGGAGCCATTCTACACAGTGTGGAGACCTCCAGCAACAACATTTGAATATAGGTTGACAAAACAAAAAAAGACAAATAAAACAACTTTAGATTTAAAAAAAGCCTGAGTTGGAAGCAGTTATCTTGTCCTTACACACACTTTGTACCAACACAGTTCTACCTCTGCAATTTTCTATTCCCCCCACCCACAATTGTGAAAGCAGTGTCAATGTACCTCATGTCTAACTGGATCCTCTATGCCCACAACAACGATGCAGGTGAGCTGGGTGAGGATTTCGCCCTCGTTGTCCCAGTTAGGTTCTCCACTGACGGCGGGAAAGTCCCGGTAGGCGACGCAGATGGTTCGCAGGCCGTCACAGGCCATGGGCTCAATCACCTTATGCACCATCTCGTCACGGTCCTTGGGATTGAAGAGACGGGGTTGGCCTTGGGCGTCAAGGATGTGAGAGCACCTGAGCAAGGGAGGCGAAGGTGACGGTCAACATTTATAGTGGAAATTTGTATGGATTTTTTGTTATTATTTTTTATTCTTTAACATAGGTTCGCCATTTTCAAGCCATGCACACCGACACAATCACACATAACGGTTTACTATTGACAAATTTAACGATCTGCTTCAGCTTCTCACTGTGCTTAAATGTAATCCAACGGGACATTTGTGACCCACCGCAGCAAAACCCGACTTTTCGCGCATTTCTAAAATCGCCACGAGCCGCCAGATAAGTTGAAAAAAATGCGTTCTAGAAGGAAAATTTGATTTTTCCAGTCTCGTGTTTCTTTGGGTTGCTTTTATCTCTCAGTGTATTTTCAACAGAGTTTGATTTATAAAAAGTAGATAAATGTTAAACCATCGAGTTAATATTCCTGTTAGATTACATGGAGAAACGCAGTTCACTTACCAAGACACTGAACAGCGCGAAAGCCGATCGATCGTTTCCTTTAAAGCGACCGTCCAGGTGAAAATCATCCTCCATATTGAATGTGGTGAATGTGAAACCGTTTTAATAGAGTTCAATCTTTAAATCTTACGTGTTTTACACACACACCTGGATACATTGTTGTGTAGGCGGCGTAACCCGCCAAGAAGAAATGCTGATGTCACTTCCGTAAACAAGACAAGAAGCCTTCGGTTCCACTTGTCTGAGAATCGGGAGGCGGGAGCTCTGAATCATATCGCGGACCTTAATCTTGCCAGTGCGAGAGATCCAAGTGAGTGTAAGCAGCAAGTAATGGACTTCATTTCCCGCGATGATAGTCAGTTTACCGACAGCGATGCTGAATCTGATACCGGCATTATCTTGGACTTGGAGAACGTTTCAAACAGTGGATTTTAACCTGAATTGAATTTTTTCAAGAACCACCAGAGGAGACCAACGATATGCCTGTTGTTATTACAATGGAAGAAGTTGATGACGTGATGTAGTACGTTGAGGTTGGTGATGCAGATTATGAACAAGTTGCAATGGACAAGATTCTCAAATTTACCTGCAAATGCAGCCAGGAGCGAAAAGAAAATTAAAAGAGGCAGCCTCAAACAGGCTTTCAGAGTGTAGCTGAGGTAGGGTTGGGGTTAGCCCACATAATTACTCCAAGAACTTTAAAGATATTTGACACACACACATTTATATATTAAATAACATATCAAAGTTGAAATGTTCCACTTTTATAAAACATGTATCCTCTTACTGGCAAATAAAAGCTTTTTTTTTTAAAAACAAAGATTGTTGTGTGTTGATGACGCTGTTCACCATTTCCTATAAACACAAGAACAATGCAGAGATTGCGCCGTTTATCAGAGTATCAAGTCCCCATTCAGCAGGGTGTCAAATAGCCATGTGGCTCTGTTGGTCCTCCAATCCTTTTGCATTTTAGGAGCTGGCTGAATGAAGCCAAGTGTTGGGGAAAATTTGAGGGTGATTATCTCAGAAACACAATTTGCCACACCCTCGTCATCAACAAGTCATAGCTTTAAAGATATTTGCTGATTCGCACAAGTGACACCTTGATTTGAAGCTCTGATTCTCCACTTTCAAATGATGTGGAAAAAATAAGTCAAACGGCACCAAAAGTACCTAAAATATGCAGTGGGTCACAATTTTTTAAGCTTCAAGAACAAGTTAAATCTCAATCTCATTTTATATAAAACTAGCTTTTACAATTGCCACCATATATCCAGCGCAACATTTTCTATAGTAGGTGGCAAGTAGGAAGCGCCGCAACTTTCTGTTTCTAGTCCTGTAAGTTTTGTGGCTGCAACTAAAATTGCTGATTTCCCCAAGTGCAAAACAGTCAATAAAACCCAAATAAATATACAATTCAGAATAGCCAAATTGTGTCTGACGTATATGTATATGGTCCGATTCCTGTTTTTGAAAAGGTGTCAAACCTGTGGCCCAAAGGACAAAATGCATTCCACTGAGGGGTCTGAATAGGGTTTTTTCAGTTTTGTATATTTCCCAAAAAGGATATTACATTTTTTGGTTATTTTTTCATCTGTGTGAAATTCATTCACCCTATGCCCGCCATCTATCATCTATCTATCCATTTCTCAGTATCTCCATCCATCCATGCACCTGTTGATCCTTTCAGGCACTTTATATTCTAACCCCCACCCAGACCCCACTGCTTACTTGCGCAGGATGATTTCCGAGGCGCCTTTGCTGTACATGCGGAAGCTTCCATCAGCATTCTTCAGCACAGTGCTCATGGATTTGCGAGAGGAGTTGAATGTATACACCTTGTACAACGTCTCTTCAGGGATCTCATCCCTGATTGGCTGGTAGTCCCTTTTTAGCTCGAGCGCCATGCCCAACAGGGAACATTCAGTCTTGTTGCCTACGTGCCGGGGGAGGCCACCCTCCTTCTCTGGTGGCTGAGAAACGGAAATATTTAATACTGCGTCACAGGATGCAAGGTTCATTTGTAAAATACTTGATGAGAGGTCATAACTAA
The DNA here is from genome assembly GCF_960531495.2 of Zeus faber. NCBI lineage: Eukaryota > Metazoa > Chordata > Actinopteri > Zeiformes > Zeidae > Zeus > Zeus faber. The sequence continues at coordinate 1,240,044 of NC_137192.1, forward strand.
AAATATTAAAATCTATTAAAACCAGAGAACGGAAGTGTCAATTGTGTAATGATCTTGAGAACTTGATGTAAAGCAAACCTTTGGAATGCATTTGTATGTATTTATTTTCCTATAAATGATTCAGTACGTTATGCTTTTGTACAGTATGTTTTAAATCGGAATGTTTGACAATCTCAGAGCAGGTAAGGTTCCTCTGTGCCAACCTTGTAGTCTTTGAAACCCGCCCCCTGTGTGATTTGTGTGTGTCGTCGGGAGTTTTTTTTTCCTCCACTGTCCTCACCAAAATCTTGGTGGTGTATGCCGAGTTGATGGAGATACTGTTGACCATTATTTCCAGCGTCTCGGTATTGATCGCTTCCGGTTCCGGCACACTCTTGTAGTACGTGTCTCCTATGTAGGCCTGTACGACTGTCATCCTGTTCATGGTTAGTGTTCCCGTCTTGTCTGAGCAGATGGCTGTGGCATTGCCCATCGTCTCGCAGGCGTCCAGGTGTCGGACCAAGTTGTTGTCCTTCATCATTTTCTAACATGGAAATTTAAGACAAAGAAATGTGTCACCAATTGTGACAAAGTATGCTCCAAAGATGTGCCTAGGCATTACTTCCTGGCGCTCACCTTGACGGAGTAGGCCAAGGATATGGTGACGGCCAGCGGTAGCCCCTCGGGCACGGCGACCACCAGGACGGTGACACCGATTATGAAGAACTTCACAAAGTATTGGATGTAGATCGGGGTGCATTCGCTGATCCAGGAGCGGCCTTGTACCCCAAATGTGTGGATCACGAAGTACAGAATGAGAATGACAACAGTTACTGCAGACATGATGAGGCCTGGGAGGGGAGAAGGGAGAAAAGTGGAATTTCTTTTCAAATGCCATATTAATAGCAGTCATAGGGCATTGTAAGAAATGTGCTTACTTCACCCAACTTAATGTTTTATTAGTTTGTTATTCGCCAAGTGACATACTGGGGAGGTGGGGTAGTAAATGCACAGATACTAGTGGGTACACTAGTATCTGTGCATGTACCTTACTATATTACGGATGAAACGGTTGAAGAAACACACAGTTCAGGCATTTCCAGTTTGAGCCACACATGCCGAATCCATAGTGCTGCCAGACAGCCGACTTAAATGACCCTGTGGCATCGTCTTACAGCAGCTTGTCTTGTCCACTCGCCGCTTGTGACTGATTCATGTCAGTGTTGCGGTTGGCCTGGCACAGCTAGCCTAAATCTAGTGGGATTGGTATGCTGTGAGAGGCTAGAACTACAGTAGTTTGCGAATCCCAAAACTGCCCTGATCTAGAATGCCTTTGTGTCTTCGTTAAACCAAAAAACATTGGCACACATGCATGTTTTTCTATGGGAACCGTTTCACTCCTATTGCATAAAGTGCATAAACATTTTAGTATCCATTCTATACTTCTGTCTGCATACTATGCTGTAGTTGTATTCATACCACTTCGTAAACATACTTTTCGCACTACTACTACTTCTACTACTACTACTAATAATAATAATCTAATTGTGATCGTTATCTTATGAAAGTGTGGGGAAATTCTGTATACATTTTTTTTACTTTAGAATTACTCATTTTTGTAATGCGATAAGCCACGCCCACCTCAAAAATCTGACATTGTCCACGAACTGAGAGACACTCAGACTTTTTATTTTAGATTAATTTCCAAGTTTCTTTTTTGTACCAAATGAAAAACGTAAAAATCTGCTCCATCCCACTGGGAGCGTAGATCCGTCGACCGGGGAGACAGCAAGGAAGATTTCAGGGTGTGTTATAATTTTATTTTAGATATAGTATAGTATGTATTTGCTTTCCTTCGTTTCCTACTTAAACTAAACAAAACGAACCAATATCATGCACGTTGTACTCTTTAACTTCGCCACCATCTAGGTTGGTGTGGGACTTTATTTTGTAAAACGTGTACTTCATTACGCTAAATAGCTGTAAAACTGAATGACCAACTAACTACCACCCTGCTACCGTGACCACATCTTACGTGCATTCTTGGCCTTTCTGCCTGTAAAAAAGATTCCCCCCAAACCTTCTTCTCCATTAGACCAAGATTATAAATGTTGGTAAAAACCCTAATAGTTAATCTTTAAGGCAGTCAACAACATTTTAAGATCAGTAATGCAATCTTGAGATACATGATGTCTGTGATGACCACCAGTCTGGAAGCACTACAACAGATGTGATATGCATATTTCCCTGGAAAATATATTTTTTTCATTTTTTTAACAAACTTGGTGGAGGTTACTACACTTATGATTTATGATACATAAACAGAAAATATAATACATTAGCAGGGCAAGTTTGTTTTAGATGAGCCTCAATATATATTCTTCTGTCAAAACATAATGAGTCTAATATTTACTGTATTTCACGCCATGGAAAGAAAAAGGAACAATGAAATTATGGAATTACTCTTAGGTAATTTATTTACCTAAGCAAATTTTCAATCCAATCTATTAATCTATATGTTTTTTGTTATAAAATTCATGCAAGCAATTATTATACAGCCCTGTGGAAAACAAAATTCTTATTGGTCAATAGCAGCTATCAGTGATCCGTCAATTATGAATAATGAGTGCTGATCTATTGATAATGCCATGGACAACCACTTCTTCTGGTTTCACATCCCTTGTATCAATCTGCCTATAGTTGCCCTAGCTAGATTACATTACATTACATTACATTTAGCAGACGCTTTTATCCAAAGCGACTTACAATTACTCAAACACCGACGGACGCAGCCATCAGGAGCAATTAGGGGTTAAGTGTCTTGCTCAAGGACACTACAGCATGCTAGCAGGAGGAGCCTGGGATCGAACCAGCAACGTTTAGATTACTAGACGACCAGCTCTACCTCCTGAGCTACCATCAGGTACAGTTACTCTTCACTGAACGACCCACCTGTTTAATGACCGTTCGAAATTACAACCAGCTCTCCGACCAGTCTATTGTGCGCTGCGTACAATACCGTGGCGTGTGCGCAACCAGCACGTCTCAGCGTCAAGCGCCTCATCGGGCATCACCGTTCTCAGTCTCAGTCTCGTTCCTGCAGTCTGTCAGTATTCACTACACTAGCGTTGGCAATCGCCATACCCGTTACCATGAAATAACACGGGTCCTCACTTATCGACCGATTCACTTAATGACCTGGTCCTAAGAGCAGAACTCAGTCGTTAAGTGAGGAGTACCTGTACTCTATTCAGCCCCGGAGGGAAGTGACGACATCTTGTGATGCTACATAGAAACTAATAATGGATGAGGAGTCTCCTCTTACCGGCCTTCCCAATCTGCACTGCCAGGCGGGTGAGTTTGCCCTGCAGCACAGACTTCTCCTTTTTGGTCACATTGACCTTCTTCACTGGCTTGATCTCCTCCTTCTCCTCCTTGTCTTCAGACTCAGCCGCTTCCTCACTCTTCAGGGGCTGGATCTCCAGCGCAATGCCGTCCTGGGTTTTAGCTGGGGGAGTGAGGTGGGGGTGGGTGGATGGGTGAAGGATTGAATAGACGGGGGTTGGTTGGATAAAATGTGAGGAGTATTAAGGAACATGTATGGAATATGTAAAGGGGGAGGAAAAGAGGATGGTGAGGGAAATATGGTGAGGAGGGGGGTAATGGGACAAAAGTGGCACAAGAACAAAAGGCAGTAGAATTTTTGGGGGAAGGTTAAAAGAAGGTTGTTAAAGGAACAGAGATTGGGGTAGGTGGGAGGGAGAGGGGTCACAGGAAGACCATGAAAGGAAAACGGTGGAAAGTTTGCCGTAATTTTGAATCATTTAACAGAGAATGTGTGAATAAGGGAACATTTGATGGTTGTGGGTAGATGGTGGCAATGACATGAGTTTCGGCAAAAAATATTTATACAAATGGTGAAACGGGGTCGTTGGTAAAGATAGTTTGAAAGGGAGTTGGACATGAATAAGCATTCCAAAGTGAAAAAATAAAGAAGTAGAGTTGAGGATTGGTTTGGGGGATGAAAGGAAAAGGCAGAACAAAAGGTTGCAGATTTAGTTCGAAGTCGAGGAAGAGACAGAACAAAGCAGTGACAGTCCCTGGCCGCTGGGCTGGGAATGAACAAGGTCCAACAGATCAAAACTCTAAAGCTGCCAACACAACAAGCATCAAAATCCCAATAACTCAGAATTAAAATCATACTACAATCTCATAACAAAAAGTAGTGTGTCGTTTTTATTTCCTCCTGTGTATCATATCACGTTTCTGTGATGACATCCTGTATCTGCTAGATCATGTTCCTGAGACTCTGCTGTGCACTGGAACCCCAATGCTTATAATGCGTAGGCAGCTTCAGGGTACCACAAGTTTGATCTGACCTGCTGGTTACAACTTAAATAATCACAAATATGGGCATCTAACCATTTACGTTTGGAGAACAATGGATGGCAAAAAAAAAAAATGTGAACAATTTTGTATCCGTAAACTCTTACATGAACATCAGCAAGGGTATTCGTGGAAAAAAAATGAATGAAGCAGACATACCATAAAACACAGCACGGGAGATTAACGGATAGTACTAATCAAGGCCGCATTATGCGCGCACTCATTCATAGACACGCACACACACGCACACGCACACACACACACACACACACAGTCCCACTTTTTGTTTTGACAGCACTGAACATCATAGCAAAGAGATTGTGAAGAAGGCAGCTAAGGTAAAATAATGTGAATTCTGGCATCGTCCTCTGAATTTAGCTTGTCAACACTATGACGTGCCATCCTGCTATGCAGCTCTGCTCATTTACATAGGTAAACGTTAAACTTGCATTTCTCCAAGTCCACTGGCTTCTAAAAGGATTCAGCATGAGAATATAGAAGATAAGCAGTTGGGATGGATGAAAAACATTTTTTTCTTGATAATGCGCAGTCTTAATGAAGAGCAAGGCCACACTCACCTACCTGGTATTATGTCACTATTGAACAATCAACGGCTTATATGGGGACTGAACATCAGAAAGTTCAGAGACTGTTTTGATTGATAAAGTAATAAGTGCAGCTATTTCACTGACCCTTGGAGAGAATTGTTAGGGAGGAGAGCAATATTTATTTTTGATATCTAACTTGTATTCCCTTTAATTTGGTGGTGAGGAACCACTTCTAACAAGACTAACATTTCATCTGGGTCCCTTGCCGATACCAATGGATCATGTACATACAGCATTTAGATGTCCTGGGAAACTGCTGCAGCAATGCCATACTTAATTTCCGGTAAGATGGTTTATAAAGACAGCATCGGCGGTAAAGGAAAAAAAAAAAAAACAACACAAACACATCGTTGCCTCCCGCATTTGTTTAAAAAAAATAAAAAAAAATAAAAAATTCCATCGATACAATTAGCGACTAGAAACAGCAAGTTACGATGCTTAATTCCTGCCCCCCCCCACCCCCTGGAACCTATCCTTAAATTTACTTTCATGCCTGTTCCTCATTTTAAGTTGCTGTGACTTTTATATCATAATTGTTGTCATTAACAAATGTAAACATCATATCCGTTGGAGAGAAAATTAAACTAGTCAGGCCAGGACCGTCTCTGCTGATAGGCACATGATCCAAGCAAGCAGTAGTTTGGACCAACACGTCAGGCAACACCAAAGCCACAACACGACTTAAAGGACACAGGAGGTGCACAGGCACTGGGTTGGCTCGGCATACTGGACTGACGCAGGGGAAAGAGGAGTGCTGACGGATAACAGACCCACTGACAGCACGTCAAGAACAAGACGGAATCACGTGACCACGAAACCAAGGAAACCACGGACAACGGAGAGAGAGAGGAGGGGCAAGGGGGGTATGGATGCGTGTGTGTCAATATAAAGTAAGTCAATAGGTAAATCAGCAAATAATAAACAACATATTAAAATCAAAACAAAACAAAAAAAATGAACACCCCACCCTCCAGACACCAAAGCAACGATACCAAACCATCACCACAAGAATTAAAGTAGGAGTTGGAAAATGAGGTAGAGAAGGTCAAAGAATGCTGCAACTGCTACAGCTTCATGAGAGTGAGAGAGATCCAGAGTAAGAGGACAGAACAGAGGAATAGAGAGACAAAGAGCATGAGAGAGAGAGATAGTGAGAGAATGAGAGCAAGAAAGAGAGACAGAGTGTCATTTCAGGAGAGCATGGTGTCCTGGGCAGTGCCCTGGAAAGAGGCAACAGTGAGATAAACAAGATAATTCAAAGGAAAAAAAGAAAATAAATAAACAAACAAATAAATAAATAAACCAGAAAGGGGAAATAAAAATAAAAAAACGCACAAAAACAAAAGAGAACACATGGCTGGCCGATGATAGATTCAGCAAGGGTGCAACTCCCACACATAACTTTGTCCCATAGTTATTAGGAGACGCTGATACTCCCACTACATTGACTTGATACATTGACCTTTGTGTGTATGTGTGCGTCCGTCTGTGGAACACATTTTTATGTGCTGACTTCATTAGCCTTGCTAGACAGCTCTCCTCTCTCTAGCCCCAAATGTTGTTAGGTTTACAGAATATTGTGACCAAGGGTTCCCAAACATTTTATGGAAAGCCCCTATAAAAAAGGTATCTACCTAAAATAAACTGCTCTGTGGTTTCATATTTCATTTAAACTGTTCAGACAATAAATGCAAATTGTGCAAAAACTGAGGTCAGATATCAGCCCAAGTCCAGGTTAGGACAGGACATTGGAGTTGGGGGTTCGCGGAGGTACTGCAATGGGTGTGCCATTTTTTTATTTTTTTTTATGTCAAACCTTTTTTCACAAAAACTTAAAATGTATTTAAGACCAAGAAATAATATGGAGAAAACTCCAACCATTAACACTTGAATAGCAGCGTTTTTTATTTAAGTAATCAGCTGAAAGCGAGCCAAGACGAAGCTTCTGACATTATGTTGCGTTAAAAACCTCAGATTAAATACAAGGCTTTTAAACGTTCAAAAACAGTTGAGTTAACGTTCAAAAACACCTGCATTTTCAATAACATGTCTCCAACAGACATAACTGGTGCATGGCTGAGCTTCAATAAAAATGCATGGTAAACAGTTTGTATTATTGTACTGATATTAAACAGCATGTGAAACCCTATTTCAGATTTGTGAAAACTTTATTTTATTCGTGAAAACAGAAATGGTGGATTTCACAGGGTTTTTTTTTCTGCACACAGGCCATTAGACCAGGTCTAGATAAAAACAATAAAAATAAAAGATAAGAAGCCTAAATAACATTTCAAACACTATTTCAGATTTGTGAAACCTTTATTCGATTTGTGAAGAACAAGGTGGATTTCATTGTATTTTTTGACTACTAATGGAACTAAACCTAAATAAATCTAAATATGAATTAAAAACACACAGGAACCACAATAATCATAACTATAAAAATAGTTATAATAGTTAAAGAGTACAGAGTATATACTGTAAATAGGTTAATAAGGCTTTACGAATATGTTATAATGCCTTGAAAAAAACTAGGGGGTCCCTGCTCTGTTTCTGTGTCCACCATAGGGGCCTTGGGCTGAAAAAGATTTAAGAATCCTGTTAACATGATAGAATATAACAGGAGCAATATTGATTAAGAGAATTGATTGTATATGTTTGTTAATCAAAGAAGCATGTTAGATGTCTCCAAGAGAGAAAAACTGATTTTATGGAAATAATTATTCTTGATTTTATGCAAGAAAATTCATATTAAGTACAAACCAAAGAAGTGGATCAAGTGATAACCATTACATATTGGTATACACACACAGTATACTATGATATTCATGTCATACTGAAATGCAATGTATTTAAAACCAAAAAAAGAGATGTTCATCTTCACGCATATTTCTAGATGATACGGATTTGCATTCCCAATAACTTGATTCCCTTCCTTCCCTTACCTACTAAATCTAAGCATTATGTTCTCCCACACCACTGACCCCAAATTGTCTAAATCTGTACTGTTCGGAGAAAGAACTTGATCGGATCACTACTCAGTATTGGCGGCTACTTCAAAGTCTGGGAATTGGACTCAAGTACCGAGTCTGAACTGTCTCTGTTTCCCCATTTACGCCAGTAAAAGCCGGGGATGTTTACTGATGATGAAGTCCAAGGGCAAGGGAGAGGAGAGAAGAGGGAAGACACTGTTTACACAAGGGGAATCAAGAGACCTTCTGTTTGGAGCAGATGCTCAACCCATGGGAGGTAGGGAATATGCACGGTGTGTATATGTATGCGTCATGCCTTAGACCGCCCAGCACATGGAGGATAGGAGTCAGGGAAGTATAGAAGGGCAGAAGGATGCATTGTGCTCCAGGGGCTTTTTAACCTCTTTGCTGTCATTCTACTTTGCACAAACACACACACACACACACACACACACATGGGTGTTTGGCATACGTGAAACACATGTCCACGCACAGCCATACACATACATGCAAGCCATGTTGATATGTCTTGAAAAATATTATTATTTTGATTAAAAAACAATATGCCACATCCTATGAAGCCTGATGCAAAAAAAAAAAACCCACACACACACAATTATTGTTGTGGTTTACCTGCCATTTGTATTGAAAATGTCCTCGTCAAGGCACAGTGAGACTGTGGACAGTATACTGGTGCATGGGAAGGGATGTGCTTTGTGCATTGAAAAATCAGGAAAGCATACTAGTACTGTATACCATTTAGCACGCCAAAGTGGTAAATTAATTATTTAAGTTTGAGTCCTTAAATATTTGGGAGATTAAGTCCCAAGCAACAATATGTCGGAGAAACCATCGTTGTTTTTACTTACATATTAAGTAGTCAATAGTTCCAGTTGCAACATTAACTGGGTATCCATCCGTTTTTCAATGCACTTTCATGTCAGTATGCACTGACCTGACATGTTTTTCCCTGGTTTACACAAAGTGATGTATAGAAGCTGACACTATATTGTACAATGTGATCCCCTGCATTTCCCACCGGGGATTAATTACGTGTGACATTAGTGCAAATGCTGGACATAATTATGAACATGTATGGACCACGCCATTGTGGACACAGCATCATAAGTTCTGCTCTTGCAGCTGTAAAAGGAATAAAAAGTTCGGCTGAAATTCCAGATGTTCAAAGGGAATATAATTGAATCTAACAAGGAGCTTTCAGAAGCACATCGTTTGTGTTAGCAATTGGGACACTGAACTGTGGGCATTTGTTTGCAGGGGAATCACAGTTAAACACACCCATTGGTAGGGGATCTGAGGTAGCACCAGTGCTCCAGTCATCTCATGTAGATGCAATGAGCATGCCTGCGCATGTCAAAAAAGTACTTTGGCCTGGCCTAATGTCATATTTTACTTAAATATATGGAAGAACCCCACCCCTAACCCTGTGAGCTTGTCCACAGTATTGGTTTCCCTTCTGTAGATCTACAGCAAAAAAACAGATTAAGCTGCTTACGTCCTGAACGGAAGCGGACGGTGAGAATTGCACCCTTTTTCAGAAGTAAAGCGAGAGAGAGAGATAGAGAGAGAGAGAGAGAGAGAGAGAGAGAGAGAGAGAGAGAGAGAGAGAGAGAGAGAGAGAATGAGAGAGAAAGACGGGCAAGGAAATGTCCCTCTCATAGAGTGGTAGGAAGGGCAAAGTGTGACGGTTGGAAAATGGAGATGGAACGAGAGTGAGAGGTGGGACAAGAGTTACCAACACAAGACTTCCAGCTTGCTGCCGAATGGAAGGGCTGAACAGTGGGGGTGAGGGAAAGACAGCCGAGAGGATGACGGGACGAGGGAGGGAGGGAGGGAGTGAGGGAAGGAAGGAGGGGTTACCTTTGTTGCGATTTTCAGGGGCTCCTTGTTTTTTACCTGTTCGGACAGAGGAGAGAGTGCGGAATGCTGATAATATGGCTTGAAAGGAAAACACAAAAAACTAAATACAAAATCATAAAACTGAGGAAAAATGCAAACTGAAATTTTCTAACTGAAATCTGTGTGCGTGTGTGTGTGTGTGTGTGTGTGTGTGTGTGTGTGTGTGTGTGTGGGTGTGTGTGTGTGTGTGTGTGTGTGCGCACACGCTCATGTGAGAGAGTGAAAGAGAGAGAGAGAGATTACCAACTGGTTCAAGACAGAAGGTAAATTTGCTTGTAACCACAACCACTGATGATTAATTATTTAACTGATGGGCAACTTCGGGTTCAACTTGCCAGCTCTGTAATACACAGTCATACACACATTGCTCTTGGCAATGAGGTAAACCAACACACACACACACACACACACACACACACACACACACACACACACACACACACACACACACACACACACACACACACACACACACACACACACACACACACACACACTACTGTACAGTGTACATGTGCAAACTGAACGTTGCATGACAACACGGCTTACTATTTTGAAGGTAAACCCCTTACAAGTTTATTTTGATGTTCAGTTATTACAAAAAATAAAAAAAAAAGTATTACGAAGAAGTAATTAGTAATAGTAAGCAACTATTATAGGACATAAAAAAGGCCTAATGCATGAATGGTTTTGACGATGGTCATGCAATTTTTTTTATTATTATTAACTCAATGGTCGTTTTCCCAGATAAATGTAGTACTAGGCGCTTCCCATCCCCATGCTACCAAGGGGTGATACCCAGTGTGCGTTGGACATCAGCCAGCTACAGTGAGAATTCAAAACGGCTTACGCAGAGCTCAAGTACAGTGTGGACAGCCATTAAAATACGATCCTGCAAAGTGGCGTCTCTCCGTGTCAGACGCTTCCATAACTGCTCAGCCCAAGGAGCCAGGTGCAGAACAGAAGATCTGTAGCATTCTGAAGCCAAACCGCAGCATTAAAGTATGGAAAGTAAGGTCAAATGATAGAAGTGTGTTTTATGTAAAATATTGCCATTCAGTAAAGAATTATTGTTGTAATGCAATTATATAGGAAGATTTTCTTTATATACTGTATATGTATAGATATACTGTATATATACACACCGATCAGCCACAACATTGAAACCACTGACAGATGAAGTGAATAACATTGCTCATCTTGTTTCAATGGCACCTCTCAAGGGGTGGGATATATTAGGCAGCAAGTAAACAATCATTTCTTGAAGTTGATGTGTTGGAATCAGGAGAAACGGGCAAGCGTAAGGATCTGAGCCACTTTGACAAGGACCACATTTTGATTGCTAGACGACTAGGTCAAAGCACCTCCAAAACGGCAGGTCTTGTGGGGTGTTCCTGGTTTGCAGTCCAAGGAAGGACAACCGGTAAACCAGTGACAGGGTCATGGGTGCCCAGGGACTCATTGATGCGCATGGGGAGCAAAGTCTAGCCTTCTGGTTCAATCCCATAGAAGAGCTGCTGTTGCACAAATTGCTGAAAAGTTCATGCTGGCTATGATAGAATGGTGTCAGAACACACAGTGCATCACAGCTTGTTACGTATGGGGCTGTGTAGCCGCAGACCGGTCAGAGTGCCCATGCTGACCCCTGTCCAAGGCCGAAGCGCCTACAATGGGCACGTGTGTGTCAGAACTGGACCATGGAGCAATGGAGGAAGGTGGCCTGGTCTAATGAATCACATTTTCTTCTACATCATGTGGATGGTACAATCTGATCGAGCATCTGCGGGATATGCTGGAACACGGAGACCCGATCCATGGGGGCTCCACCTGGCAACTTACAGGACTTAAAGGATCTGCTACTAATGTCTTGGTGCCAGATACAACAACACACCTTGATAGGTCTTGTGGAGTCAATGCCTTGATGGGTCAGAGCTGTTTTGGCGGCACAAGGGGAAGCTACACAATATTAGTGGTAATTAGTGCTGGTTTTAATTAATGTTGTGGATGATCGGTGTATATACAGTACTTACTGACACAATCTCTCTCAGACTCTCTCTATCACACTCTCTCACACACACACACACACACACACACACACACACACACACACACACACACACACATATATATATACTGTATGTATATAAATATATATATATATATATATATATATATATATATATATATATATATATATAAATATAAAAAACATCTTGCGCCAATACTGCAAACTCCTCACCACTTTGCACCAACAAGTTCACCTCGAACCATTGAATATGAAGTGGTTGGTAGTGTCTAACTTTCCAAGCTCCCGTTCCAGTGAATTCACTCATGGTATCGTGGTGAATACAACTTTGTGTCTTTGTGAATATTGACGGGTTTTTCAAAGAAATGTTCTTTCTTCCTTTTTTTGTTGTTAACTTTCTTGTGCAGCCCTAGGAGCTCCTGCTCTGACACTGCAGGAATAAGCAAATAATGAAAGCTGACTGTTTCCATGCAGCCGCAGTGGCGCCCACTCAGCAGCTATTGGCTGACTGGCGAATCTGGAAGGGGCATCACTCTTTGCTGCCCCTTGTAAGGCTTCTTGGATTGGATATTTTACTCTTTTAGAATTTGAGGCATGTCTCCCTTGCCTGTCAGGTGATAAAGCGGTATAAAAAATAAACTTGCAACACGCTATGTTTACTGCAGCCCTATGCGCCGGCAAAAGTCTGTGCTTTGCCTCCAGCAACCGTTAAAATGGATCAGACAGCTAGACTGAGCGGAAAACGCAGCCACGTGTTGCTCTCAGCTCGACCGCATGAAGCATGTATGTTTGTATGTGCGTGTGAGTGTCACAGTTAATGTGTCGTTGACGCTTAGTGACTTTGATTTCTCTGCTTGTGTCGTATTTGCTGTCTGCCTCTGTACTGTCGCACTAGACTGACAAATTGTGTATGGAACTCAGTGTGTCATTGCCAAAATGGATATGAATAACCCCACCCCCAGGTTTATTGAGTCATCTTGAAAGCAATTCAAGGTGAGCTGCTTAACAGTTTAGCAAATTAAAGTCCTTGCCAATAAAATGAAAACAAGCAATAAATGACGATGGCACATTTGCAATTGACAACAAGCAAATCAAAATCAAAAGGGGCTTATTCGAGAAGTTCTGCTGAGCCAGTGGAACTGTAACCATTTTGGAAGACGGCAAATAGCTGGCTGACCTCCATTATTTCAGAAGTCTCATTGTGGAATTTTGTTTTATGCCAATGGATAATTGATTTTGATTTGATCTCTATGCCCACTTGGCTATCCCAGAAGATGGGATCTCTTCTCATGTACATTCTCTCAATTTTCTTCCTTTGTCTGAGGGCTTGTGGTTAGCCAGTGCCATGGAAATTATGAAAGTAGGCACGTGAGGCTCTATGGTTCACTTAAGTCAGTTCTAGACTCAATGAATAGCCTGACATGAAATATGTCAACTGGGTGATCCAATTTTAAGAAAACCACTGTAAATATAGGTGTGAACACATCTGGGAGGCATCCGATCCGGGAATGTGGATCGGTTGGGAAATGTCCATGGACTGACAATTGGCCGTTTTCCTCCTCATGTGATTAATAAAATAGAGATGGACCATGTGCCTGCCAATGGAAAACTCTCATTTGAACAGTGTATGTAAAGGTTCCATAAAATTGGTTGTGTCAAGCACACGGACTCCCAGCGCCACTAGAGGCCGCTCTCTCCCCATCTGCTGCTCCTCCCTCTGGCTTATCCCACACCCACGCCTGAGACTCATCATCACCACCGCCCAGCCAGATCGTCTGCAAATTTACCTGAGTTTGTATCTCTCCTGGCTCCTTCCTAGTCCTTAGATCCTAGTCTGTGTATCCAAGAATCTCGTCTTTGTCCGAACCTGCCTGTCTCCTCTGTCCTCCATCCCTCCGTCTGTCAATCCAGAACCTGGATCCCTACTTCCCAGTCATCACCGTTCCTGTCCTGTCCTGCTCCACCTGGCCCAGTAGCCCCACCAGCCCCACCATCTCGGACCCACCCCCTCCTGTCATCTCCACTGTGTCCCCAAAAAAACCTCCCTCATGCATTTGGGTCCCTCCGAGCCATGATCGTAACAGTACGATCTGGCCTAAAACATGGACCCAGCCGATTTGGATGGGTTCCACCGTACACTCCGGGACCAGGGTATGCTCCGAGGTCAGCATGACCTAGCCCTCCGGGACATCGCGGGCCACCTTCAAACCACTCGGTGACCATGAGTAGCCTCCAGATCCAGCCAGCTCAACCAGCTCCACCGCCTCCACCAACTCCTGCTCCACCCCCCACCGTAGCTCCCAGCTCCCCCCTCGTTCCCCGTGAGCCTCACGTTCCAGCTCCGGCGACTTACGATGGCGACTTCAGCACCTGTCGTGCGTTCCTGGTCAAGTGCGCGATGGTGTTCGGACAACAGCTGCCGTCCTACTCCTCCGACAGCGCCCGCATCGCCTACCTCATTGCCTCCCTGAAAGGGGCGGCTCTCGCCTGGGGTTCCGTGGTGTGGGATCGGCAAGGTCCCGAGAGCCGTTCCTAAGAGCTCTTCACCCGCAAAATGAGGAGGATCTTATAGACTCCGGCGCGGATGAGAGCTTCTAAGATCTGGGAGTGGCGCACCACCTGGGCTTGATGCCCATTTCTCTCCCCGCACTGTTGGAGGTCACTAGCCTGACGGGGTTGTACCTGAGCCGGATTGAGCACCAGACGATCCCCCTTGAGCTGATACTATCAGGGAACCACCGGGAAAATATGGTGTTCTATCACATCAACTCCCCCAAAAACCCCCTGGTTCTGGGGAACCCCTGGCTCTGGGTCCACAACCTCCAGATTGCCTGGCTCAACGGTAGTATTACCGTGTGGCCACTTCGGCCCCCTTGCCTGACACTGCGCTGGCTTCCCCCGAGAACCCCAACCAGTTCCTGAGCAGTATCGGGACCTGGCCCCGGTTTTCAGTAGGCAGGGTGCACTGTCTCTACCGCCTCACCACCCGTAAGACTGCGCCATAGACCTACTGCCAGGCGCCCCTCTCCCCAGCAGTCAACTGTACAACCTCTTCCGGCCTGAGTGAGAAGCCATGGAGACCTACATTCGAGACTGCCTCGCCGCCGGGATCATCCGTCCCTCGTTGCTGCTGGGCGTGTGGTTTTTCTTCGTGGCCAAGAAAGGGGGCGAGTGGAGGACCGCCTTTAACACCCCGCTTGGACATTTAGAGTACCTGGTCATGCCCTTCGGCCTGTCAAATGCCCCGACAGTCTTCCAGGCTTTAATCAACGATGTCCTCTGGGACATGCTAAACCTGTTTGCTTTTGTCTATCTGGATGAGATTTAGTGTTTTTCACAGTCCGCCACCGAACACGAGAGGCACATACGCCTGGTCCTGCAGCGGCTCCTGACTGTTCATGAAGGCTGAGAAGTGTGTCTTCCATGTTCCATCTGCGTCCTTTCTAGGTTTCATCAAGGGAGGATGGATATGGACCCAGAGAAGGTGGCTGCAGTGGCAGAGTGGCCAACCCCCAACAGCAGGTAACAACTCCAACGTTTCCTTGGCTTCGCAAAATTTACCAGAGTTTTATCCGGAACTTCAGCTGCATCGCCTCTCCCCTCTCGGCCCTCACCTCCACCACGGTAATGTTTAAGTGGACTCTGGCATTCCACGAGCTCAAGAGCCACTTTACGTCGGCCCCGGTTCTGGCCCAGCCCGATGCCAACCTCCAATTTGTGGTGGAGGTGGACGCTTCGGACACGGGGGTAGGAGCTGTGCTGTCCCAGCCCTCCCCAACAGATGGTAAACTCCACCCCTGTGCGTTTCTCTCACGTAGGCTCACCCCACCCGAAATAAACTATGACGTAGGCAACCGGGAGCTCCTGGCGATTAAACTGGCACTGGAGGAGTGGTGCCACCGGCTCGAGAGAGCGAACCACCCCTTCATCGTCTGGACGGACCACAAGAACCTGGCGGACATCCGGAAGGTGAAGCGGACCAGGTGGGCGCTATTTTTTGGCCGTTTAAACTTTTCTGTCTTACTGCCCAGACGTCAAGAACACCAAACCCGATGCCCTGTCCCGCGTGATCAAGGCTGAGGAGAACACTGCGGATTCTGACCTCATCCTCCCTTCCACCTGTTTTGCCGTTACGATCACTTGGGAGATCGAGTCACTAGTAACCCTAGCGCAGGAGTGCTAGGCCGACCCAGGTATGGGAACCCCCCAACTGTCTGTTTGTCCCCGACTCTGCTCGTTTCCAGGTCCTGCAGTGGGCTCACGCATCCCGTCTCACCTGTCACCCCGGGGTCACTCGCAAACTGGCTGCCATCTGACAGCACTTCTGGTCGTTCCTGACACCCAGTCCTTCGTTTTCGCCTGCACCACCTGCGCCCGGAGTAAGACCTCCACCCGGCCACACTCCGGTCTCCTCCACCCCCTACCCATCCCGGGTCGCCCTTGGTCCCACATCGCCCTTAATGGTCAAAGGCGGCCCACTTCCTCACCCTGCCCAAGTTACCATCTGGCAAGTAGACCGCAGAGCTGCTGGTGCCCGAGGTCTTCTGGCGACACGGCATCCCCGCAGACGTGGTCTTGGCCAGAGGCCCACAATTCATCTCCCAGGTCTGGGGTGCCTTCTGCTCGGCCCTGGGGGCGCAGGTCAGCCTATCCTCCGGCTTCCACCCACAGACCAACAGCTAGACCTAGCGGGCAGACCAGTAGGTGGAGGCCATGTTCCACAGCCTCACGGCCACCAACCCCTCCTCCTGGAGTGACCAGCTCCCATGGGCTGAATATGCCCACAACACCCTGGTCAACGCGTCCACCGGCCTGTCCCCGTTTCACTGTTCCCTGGGCTATCAACCCCCTCTGTTCCCTTCGAAGGAGGCGGAGATAGCGGTGCCCTCGGTTCAGGCCCACATCCGCCGCTGTCGGAGAACATGGAACAAGGCTCGCTCTGCCCTGCTCCACGTGTCCACCCGGTTCCAGCACCAAGCGAATCGGCGCCGGGTTCCAGCACCCCCGTGTGCCCCCGCCAGAAAATGTGGCTTTCCACAAGGGACTTACCCCTTAAGGTGGACTCCAGGAAACCCACCCCCAGGTATGTTGGCCCTTTTGTTATAGGGTTATCGTCAACCCCTGTGCCATACGTTCCTGTCTCCCTCCTTCCGTGTCCACCCCACCTTTCACGTGTCTCTGTTCAAGCCTGTGGTCTCCAGTCCCCACTCCCCTCCCGCCCAGGCCCCACCACCCCACAACACCGTTGATGATCACCCCGCCTACACGGTACGTGCCTGCTGGACGTGCGCTGCTGGGGAAAGGGCCTGCAATAGCGCGTGGACTGGGAGGGGTGCCTCTGAAACACAACCTGGACGCCTCCCTCATCTGGGATTTCAACAGTTCTCGTCCCCCCGGCTCCCGGTGTCCACCAGGTGGCGTCCATAGAGAGGGGTGGTACTGTTAAGCCCACGACCTCCCAGCACCACTAGAGGCCGCTCTCTCCCCATCTGCTGCTCTTCCCTTTGGCTAATCCCACACCCACACCTGAGACTGCTAACTTACCTGAGTTTGTATCTCTCCTGGCTCCGTCCTCGTCCTTAGATCCTAGTCTGTGTATCCAAGTGTCTCCTCTTCGTCCTAACCTGCCTGTCTCTTCTCCCCGTTCAAGTCTGTCCATCCTGCTCCATCCAGCCCGGTTGTCAGTCTCTTTGTCTCTCCCCCCGCAGCCTGGATCTCTCCTTCCCAGTCGTCACCGTTACTGTCCTTTCCTGCTCCACCTGGCCTGGTAGCCCCACCTGCTCGGACACATCCCATCTTGACCAAACCCCTCCTGTCATCTCCACTGTGTCTCCAAATAAACCTCCTTCGTTTACCCCAGTCTGCCTACCGTCTCTGTGTCGTGCATTTGGGTCCCTCCTAGCCGTGATCCTAACCCTAACCCTAACCCTAACCCTAAACCCTAACCCTAACCCGAACGTAGGTTGACGTTCTTTCTCCAATTGGTATTCTAAGTTCTGCACAGTCGCTTTATACAAAGCAATGTGTGGTTAGAATATGTGATTTATTTTTACTTTGCAACATAGGGGTGGATTGAAATCAATGTTCACTGGAGGTACATGTTAATGTGCCTCAATCGTCTCCATCTTATCTAGACGCGATCTGGATGCCAGGTCTGAAGGAGATGCAGAAGGTAACCTCTTTAATTACCTAAAGAGGTTACTTAAAGAGGTTACTTCTTTCTTTAATTTTGACTTACAGCACAGGCCAAATTGGTCAAAGAGGATATTAAAGGAAAACAGAAACTTTGACAGCAACAAGAAATTGAATGAAAATGGTATGACAATGAAATATATTGCTGTTTTGACCTGCGGAAAGCAAAATCACCCTAATATTCCACCCTTTGGATATTCTGCTTCACTCATTATATTCAACATCGTAGCAGCTTGTCAAACTGTGAGGTCTAGAGTTGAGGGAAAGCTGCTTTATAAGAATAAACAAAGAAACAAGATGTGTTCCTTTTATTTTTGCGTTGGGTTGACCTCTTACTTTTCTTGACCTTCTTCTCTTCGTCGTTCTCGCCGGCGCCCAAGAGGGTGAAAATTATGCCTGTTTGCGAATTGAGACCCACCCCTGAGACAACCATTCTGCCCGACCCCTCCATCACGTGGGTCCCTGTGTGTAAAACGAGAGGGGAAAAAGATAAGTTAAAAGCCTGACTTTTCAACAGTTTTATTGTGTTGACTGAAAAACACATTTCTACTAAGACACTTTTCAAAATGTACTGGATGAATAGTCTAACCGGACAGAAGCATGGGGTCCTTCTCCAGGGATTTGCGGACTTGGTCGGACTCGCCAGTCAGAGAACTCTCGTCAATTTTTAAGTCGTTGCCTTGGATCAAGATGCCATCAGCTGGAAGCAGGTCACCTATAAGTGGACCATCAGAGGGAAGACTTAGAATGCGGCCGTGTTTTTACCATTTTGTTTTGGTGGCAGGATCCTATTTAATGGTTTTGCGGTGCTTATTGGATTGGTTTGACACTGATGATGTCACTGATGACACAGTAGAACCTTGCACCCCCCAGTTGGAACAATGGTCATTTGGGAAACTGCGATGTCCCCATTGATCAACGCATGGATGGATATACAAGAACACTATTCTCAAACCACTCTGCCTGAAACAAATAAAATGAATATTTCACATTGTTTACTCATAAATATACGATTTCCCATATGAATTTGAAAATAGACATAGTACAATCCTGCCTAGTAACATGGCTGACGTTGCTAGCAGGAAAGAAAAAATGAATTGCTTTGGTTGAACAGTTCAGATAAACAGGGTTAACCAGGACAATCTCATCCAACTTGTAATGCTTTTGCACTTTTGCATATTTTTTACAAACTTATATCAACTTATTGCAACCTTGCATATCAATGGCGGAATTTCACCGAGCAGAATTGTGCCATATATTAAATCTGAGCATGGTCTACGTGTATGGGCACTCGGCGTTAAGTGAATGGGTACTCGGCTCTCACACCGGGTGGGACATCTGGTCGGCTGCGGTGGGGCGGGCCTCACCCTTACTCAGGGCGTGGGTGGGCATGGTAGTCCCACCGGCTCGCCTGCAGTGCGGGGTGTCGGTCTGTTGCCATGGGGCCGGGATCGGGGCCTGGCGCCCGCGGTCTTGGTTCTGTGCCTGCGGCTGCGTCTTGTGCCTGCACCTGGGCGTTGGCTGTATATGTGTGCCCCTAGGGTGCGGCGTCTCCTCGTGCTCCCTGGGACTGGGTAATGCTCCTCGGGGCTGGCCGCAGGGGTTGCTCCACTGACCTCTGGCTTCTTTGGGGGCCCGGGGGTCTTCTGTGGCCGCAACGCAGGGTGCTCAGGGCTTTCCTGCAGCCATAGGGTGTCTACAGGGCTGCAGGGTTCAGTGGGCTTCGGGGCCCTTTCCGCTGCTTGGAGGCGCCACAACATAATACCGACCTT
This sequence comes from Zeus faber, assembly GCF_960531495.2. Classification (NCBI taxonomy): domain Eukaryota; kingdom Metazoa; phylum Chordata; class Actinopteri; order Zeiformes; family Zeidae; genus Zeus; species Zeus faber. The sequence continues at coordinate 1,259,899 of NC_137192.1, forward strand.
CTACATCAGTACCAATGGGGACAAGACATGTACACTCACCGGTGGACATGTCTTACACACACACACACACACACACACACACAGGCGGTCCCATCACACACACGCACACAACACCACACCTGCTTCGACTGCACCCCAGCACCCTCCTGGTTGCATTCCTCTCCTCCACCATTTACTGCCATAACAATGACAGGAAGAGGCCACGTGACCAGTTGTAGTTCCAGTTTTCCTGGACCTCATTAACTGGTTCCTTTCTTCAGCGTATCGTTTTAAATGTTGTGAATAGCCACGATGGTGTTACAGGACCATACTAATGTCAAATTGAGTTTTAGCCCATTTCCTAACCAGTAGACATTACGATAACACATTACTTATTTTTTGCCATATTTTGTATTTGTAATTACAGGTTAAAGTAAAGGGGCTTACTAATTTTCTAATGTATTTAACAAATACAAAATATCACAAACTTAGTCTCATGGATTGCCCCCCTTAAAAACTTCCAAAACACATCTCAGATTATGGTTATGAAGATTTATGTTGGCTACAAGATAAACAATTTATAAATGAGGTTATTAATTAAAAAAAAAAAACAGCATCATATCACAAAATAATTAATTCACAAAAGTGTCACTTTATATAATATAATTATAAATTGCCCCCTTCCAGCCCATTTATTTTATGTATGTGTTGTGTTCATTGAATTACAATTGTTTGTTGGTGCTGTCTGTGTTTGTATGCAGTGCATTAATGTCTACTCTGCATGTGTGTATTTGTGTGTGTACACAGCTGATGGCACCAGACAAAGTTATAATGACAACAATACATGTTGTCGTCCAATGTTTATGTTTTTATATAAATGTTGTTTGTTTCTATGTTTATTTGTCTCACCCGTGGTGATTCTCCCCCTCTTGGAGTAGTGATCAGTTGTTTATAGACCCAAACATGATAAATAGTTCTCCAAAGAGGGGGGTTGTTAGTGGTTCTATATAACCAAAAACTGTGCTCTTGATATTTTACAGGTCATCCACAGGACAGAGTTATTGCAGCAGTTCTTGATGATTTCAGAATTAATAAAGAGTTGCATTGCAGGTTGAGAACCTAAACCACACTTGCAGACTAACTCTGTCCTAGATGCAATGGCATACAAATACTCTTTGTTGTATGCCCAGCATGCTGACAGCACAGGTAAAAAAAAAAAAAGAAGAAAATCTGAGGATGATATCCAGTTTTTCCTGAGCCAGAGCCCATATCCACAAAACATCTTCTGGCTAAAAATAGCTCCCAACTTGCTGATTTAGGAGAAACTCTTAAAAAATAATGGGTGTGTCTAGCCCTAATTTTAGGACTCCAAAGTGTTTGGTCTAAGAGTATTTCACAAAGTGTTTTATCACTAAAACCAGCTTTAAGTAATACAGATATACATTTCTATCCATTTCAGCTCATTGGGCCTTATCCGTGAAAGCTGTGTACGGTCAAATTTGATTAAAAAGTGTATACGAGTATTTCCACAGACAGTAGCATTCATCTTTGTTTTCTTTGTAGAACAAATAAGATACTGATTAAAATTATCTGAACAAATCTTGTCCAAAGTGTTTAATGATCATATAAAAAAACCCCAATAGAATGTTATCAAACTCAATAAAAGCAGCGTTCTTAATTTCACCACTTGCCATTGGGAGAGGGACAGAGAGAGTGAATCTCTTCTTAGTTCTTTATCCCCATGGCTAATTTGTACATGTCGATTAAAGTGTGAATCGCTCAGATTATTTTGTTTAAAAAATTACATATTTTATATTTTTCTAAGCTGTCAATTTTAAGCCATTGCAAGCATTTACGGAAATGCATGCATACTCAATAGGCTGTTTCCATTGTTGGTGGCAGGGTCCCCCTTTCCCGGCAACAAAGCAACTGGCATGAGCAAGAAGTGAAATGCCGTTCACTGGCATTCATCATCTGGTCCACCTGAAGTAAGCACGCAGTTAGCCTCGCTCTTTTCTCAATCCACAAAAATAATTTCACTTCTTTGTTTCTTCATGGGCCCCTAGTGGATGTCCCATATACAGGATGCCCTTTCCCATCCATCTAAGATTATAAATTCCATCATATGAATAAAATAATATGCAACACTTTCAAAAACGTAATGGTACAAAAACAGGAAAGTATTATAAACAAAACCCGGTGGAAATTGGCCGAAAATAATAAAGTTTTGCATACAAAGCCTGTTATATGCACTTCTCCTCATGTTTTTATCTGCGTACCGTACTTAATCTGAGCAATGTCTCCGGTCACGATCTCGGCCACGGGGATCTGGATAACCTGGCCCTTTCGAATGACAGTGAACTTCTGCTCCTGCTCGATGCGGCTCTGTAGCCCACGAAACTGCTTCTCCTTGGACCAGTCGTTGAAGGCTGTCACAAGCACCACGATGATGACGGAGAAGAGGATGGCGGCTCCCTCAATCCAGCCTGCCTGGGCCTCGCCTTCATCCTCCACACCCGCTGCTGCCTCTCCGCATACTGTTGGATCAAAACATCACAGCTTATATCGTATATGCTTTCAGTTCTGTAAAGTAACAAAGTAAAAATACTTAGTTACTATACAGTATTTTTGGAGTGTTTGTACTTTACTTGAGTTATTATATGTGACCCACCGCGTACTTTAGGGTCATTTGGCGGCTTTCGAGATTTTTTTTTATTTTCGCATCATTTGGAAGTGGAGAATCAGAGCTTCCAAACAAGGTGTCACTTGTGCAAATCAAGCAAATATTTTTAAAACTATGACTTGTTAATGACAAGAGTGTGGCAAACCGTGTTTCTTACCCTAACCCTAACCCTAACCCCACACCAGGTTCATTCAGCAAGTTCTCAGAATGCAAATGGAGTAGCCAAAGCCACATGGCTAATTAACATACTGCTGAATGGGCCAATCACGAACAGCTCTACAACACAACTAATTATTTTTTTTTTTAAAGCTTTTATTTAACAGTAAGATTATACATGTTTTATAAAAGTGGAATTATTTTGAAGTTTAAAAGTACGGACAACACAACAAAATGTAGAGTCTATTAATATTATTGAGTCTCAGAAAATCTGAAATCTGAAAATCTGTCACCAACCTCAACGGACTTCATCACGTCATCAACTTCTTCGGACATATCATCGGTCTCCTCCAGTGGTTCTTGATAATATTCCGTTTCAGCGTCACATTAAGTTTGAAATCCGCTGTTTGAAATGTTCTCCAAGTCCGGAGTAATATCAGATTCAGCGGTTCTGTCGTTCTCCGCGTCGCTGTTGGAGAACTAACTATCATCGCGGAAAATGAAGTCCAGTATGCGCTGCTAACACCGACTTGGATCTATCGCACTGTTTAGATTAAGGTCCGAAATCTGATTCAGAGCTTCCGCCATCCATTTTACATAATCCATAACGATACGGAGAAGAAAGTTTTCACGGACAAGTGAAACCGAAACACCCCCGTGCTGTGCTTTAACTGTCCGTTTACGGAAGTGACGTAGGTGCGTGACGCGGGGTTTTTTCTTCTTCGCCGTTTCACCACAGTAGCTCCGTGTGTGTAAGAGTTGTATGATTTAAAGGTTGAATTCTGTCAAAACGGTTTCACATTGTGACTTCACATCATATGGAATATGGAGGAATGATCTTCACCTGGACACTCGTTTTAAAGGAAACGATCGATCGGCGTTATTCAGCGCTGTTCTGCATCTTCGTAAGTGAACTGCATTTCTCCATGTAATCTAGCGGGAATATTTAACTCCACAGTTTAACGTTATTCTACTATTTAAAAATCAAACTTGGTTTTGAAAATACGTTGAGATATAAAAAAAACCACAAAGGAACGCCAATCTGGAAAAATCTAATTTTCCTTCAAGAAAGGTTTTTTCAACTTATTTGGCTGCTCCTGGCGATTTTAGAAACGCGTGAGATGGTGGCTTTTGCTGTGGTGTGTCATATATTTCTGTGGACTTTAACTTTTACTTAGCTACATTTTGCCCCAAAAAAGAATACCTTTACTCCAATAGATTTCCTCTGAATACCTTAGTTACTCGCTACAAAATGAAATCAGAGATAAACTTGTAGCCAAGCTAGCTAAGTGTAAACAAGCACTCTTGAGTCCGTTGCCAGGTCTGCGGTTTTCTTGTGGAATTGGGTTACTTTTTATGTGTTGAAGTGGGTTGTTTTTTTTTGTCTGTGGGTTGGGGGATGGCTGGGTTAGCGATGTCATTGGTATTGACCTTTTCACCTGAATTCCCACCAAAAAACCATCATTTCATACTTACTCTCACTCTCACCCCCTGGCGGGTGGTAGAAGGACAGCCCCAAGGAGATGATTGCGGCAATCTCCAAGATGATGAGGGTGACATCCTGCAGAGCTTCCCACACAAGCTGCAGGAAGGTCTTGGGCTTTTTGGGAGGAATGAAGTTCTTCCCGAATGCTGTGTGGCGCTTTTCTAGATCAACTGGGTTGCCCGAGAGACCTTCAGACACAAAAAATAAAATTACAATTTAAGATTGAACTTTATTCGTCAGTAAACATAATTTCACAACTCCCAGGTCAGCTGAACTAATTTAACAGATGTAGGGGTAAGAAAATGAAAAAAAATATATAACACAGGTAAATGTGATAGTCAGATGGCATAACGAGGCGTAAGACGGGAACACCAAGTGTACCTTCAGGAAGTAAAATGCATGGACACATTATGTTCTAAAAAAACATTATCTGAAATTATTCTATTTTAAAAATAAATTTGATTAAATTACACATGTTGGAGTTCACAGAGAAAGAGAGTAACATTCAAGCTAAATTAAAATGACTATTTGCAGATAAATATTTCACTCCAAAAATATATTTTTAGAAATTGCACTTTTAGCATGAAACATCACATATACGTTTATTTGAAAAAGAACAAAAAAGCTGACCGACTGCAACATGGCTTTAGGTGTTTGCACTTTGTCTTCCAATTGCAACCGAGTGCCAATGAATCCTGGCAGCTTTTAATCAAGTTTAATGAAGTTTGATTTATTTATTTATTTATTTATTTATTTATTTATTTATTTATTTAAGGGGTTTGCAAACCAAAAGTATGGTGTGGAATTGGTGAAATGTCATTATGGTATCGACATTCAGAATACATTGTCCCTCATACCTGTTAGATGTTGTATAGCTCTGGGCAGCTTAAAACAGCAATGAAGACAAAATATTGAGCAGAATCTTGCATAAAGCAGCATATTCATGCTGTGAATTTTTTATGGAACAATGTTGTGAAGTGCCTACACATTCAACGGAACTCAGTGACATTACGAGTATAGCGGTGGTTTTCAGTAAAGCCTTATTCATGCGTCTGCGTTGGAAGATGTAAATGTCTCGGTGAAGCTACGCTGCAAAGGGAGTTGAGGGAAAGCGTAGGTCACAGAGGCTCGCAGAGCGCGCACACCTCCAAAATCTCAACAACGGTGTTGGGAAAAGAACATTTTGCAGATAGATGCCTGACTTGCGGATGTCAGGATCCTGCCTTGCCTTGATTCCCTGTCTGTCTCTGGCTCCCTCTGTCCCTCTCTGGCTCCCTCTGTCTGTCTATAGGTCCCTATGCCTCTCTCTAGTTCCCTCTGTCTGTCTATCTGTCTGTCTGGTGTCACGTCTCTGTCACTGCACACCTACCCCTAATTGGTAATCTCACCACTTGTCTCCACCTTCCTCGTCAGTCCTTTTGTATTTAACCTGGTCCCATTCACTCTGTTGGTGTTGGATCCTCACATGTTATCTGGGTGTTTGCACCAAACGCTCAGTTTCTGATTCTCTGCCAGCGCCTCTGCCCCTGGGACCCGATTCCCTGCTGGTCCCTGGGCCCTGGTTCCTGACTCCCTGCCTTTCCTGATCCCCCTTCTGTTGCCTGTTCCTGATTCCCTGCCTGTCTATACATCAAACCCCTGTACAAACTTCTAAAACCGTGTGTTTCCTGCATTTGGGTTCATCTGACCACATCCCTAACAGCGGATGAGGTTCGGAAGCAGATTTTTATTTGCATATCCATATTTTTGGGGTCGAAAGTTTACAAATAAAGTTTGGAAAAAATATATTTCTACATTTTCTGTAGAAGATGGCTCAAGAAATATGACATCGTGCCGCAGTGGACATTATTTTACGTTATACACAAAATCCGTACAACTGTAAAAGCAAACATCCACGCAAACATCTCTGAATGATACTGTGCACATCAGCTTATGTACAGACTGAGAAGCATCAACCCGACTTAACAGATAGACCCCTTACTGAGCTGTCATTTTGACCTCGTGGTGATGGCCACCACTTCACTGGCTCCTCTTCTGATGAACATCTAGGCTGCTGACAGTGCAGAAAGGACTATATTTGGGGGGTTTTCTAATACAAAGTAAAGGATAATCAAGTGAAAGACAACTTCATCAGAAAAGCATCAAGCATGGTGACCAGGGGAGGAGAACCAAATGCATGCATGCATGCATGCACGCACCCCAGCATTTCCGTTATCCGGAAATTGCCGGTTTTTGACCGGGAAAATCTGTTGTCCGACATATTAGAATCTCTCCGGTCTTAATGTCCGATGACAATAATTCCCTCCAAGCACAATTTGAATTAGTGCTGGGTGGATCATTTCAATAAAGTCTGAAGGTCTGTTCATTTCCGCGCTCGCCAAGTTGCAACGGGAAGCCAATCAGTTTGGACAATCTTGTCCAAAGCTGATCTGCAAGCTTCACCTCTGACCAATCACGTTTGTCAATATAGAACTTAGCCCCACCCCCTCCCTCTTAGACAGGTTGCGCTTGTAAACACAGTAGACACACACATGGAGCGGACACAGAGCCGCAGCGTCCAGAACTCTGAGGAGAAACAGAAAGATGATGTGTCGTTGGGACACATACATCCGTAGTTTGGCGTTTTTCAGGGATATTTAAGTTCTGACATAAAGCAAATCAAGTCATTGTGTAAAATACGTCGACAGGACGTGCGGACGTGGGTGGACAGCACCACAAACTTTATCATTTATTTAGACCTACTTGCCATATTTATTTTATTTTTGATTTGAACAAAATTGTATTTTAGTGAAATGTTAATTAAAGCGGCTGCACTTGTTACTTATTGTTCATGAACAGAAATGATTTGATTTCAAGTTCGTAATTTTTTTTCATAAAATGGCGTTTACTGACATGACATTTTATTTTGAATATTCAAAAGAAAATATTATACAGCTACATGCCTTGATGATGTCATTCTCTATACAGACTGCTTATCAATTGTTTTTAATATCAATAAACACAGATAATATTTGACCGGAATCTCTCACATTTGTCCGGGAAATTGAAATCTTCCAGGACACGTTGACCGGCACCATTTTTTTGTCATGGAAACTCTTACGCACACACAGCTGAATGGATAGGCCCTGGGCACAAGCTTGCAAGGTTTAGTTCATATTTTTGAGTGAGATCGAGAGAGACAGAGAGAGAGAGAAAATGAGAGCAAGAAAGAGAGAGAGAGATGATCCTTGGGCATATAAATAGTAGTTATTTACTAATAGCTGCTTTGTCCAGGTTCTTACTGAGAATATTGAGACTAGAGAGAGAAAAAGAGTGTGCGTGTGTGTGTGCGTGCGCGCACCCATGTTCGGTGGATGATTGATGTTCATGACTAAAGCCTAGATAACTGAGGTTAGTGTGTAATTGTCCCATTTCTTTATGAAGAGCAGGGCCATTAAAATTGCCTCCATTCCCCCATTTGTGTGCATGTGGAAACATGAGTACATAGGTACTCTACCCCACACCCGGCTCCTCGAAGCCAACCGATTATTCACTGAAAATATAATTAAGTTTCCCTTCCTTAAAATTTGTCATTTCTTATGCTGCTAGGATGCGGCTACAGCTGCCCTTTGATTACCAAATGGAGCAATGATCTATGGAGTCATTAGGTGAATGGGCTGGAACTAATTTCAATCCTGGAATGGACTGGTGGTGAAGCACAATATTATCCTGGGGATAACGGAGCCAGAGTATAATATAGATAGATGGGCAACACAAAAAGAAGAGAAAATACAGGAAGAAAGCGGATGTCATGCCATTTTCTGGTCATTTTCCAAAAAGTCCTGACACCTGGGAATTCATATTGAGTTTGTAAAATGGCTAAATGTACATAGGTAGTCATGTACATATATACACATATATATTTACACACACACACACACACACACACACACACACACACACACACACACACACACACACATATATATATACATATATATATATATATATATATATATATATATATATATATATATATATATGAAGTAGGGCTGAACGATTTGGGAAAATAATCAAACTGCAATTTTTTTAAGACCAATATTAAGATTGCAATATTGCATCTATGCTGTTTTATGCTCATTAAATTAAAGAAAAACAAACAAACAAAAAAAAACAAACAAACATGCAGTTTTCTGGAAGAGAAAACTGGAACAAGTGTTCCGGGCTCTGCCAGCAGCACACCCCCTGCAGAGGCACCTCAGCCCGGACCGGAGCACTGGGTCTCACCGGGGGGCAGCGTGAAGGTTTGATTAAAACAATTACTTAATTAGGCTGGGGAGAGTCCCGGAGAAAGGGTTGCTATTACGCACAGTTTCGTTCCATAAGGAGACGTGAAAAAAACCCACACCGTTCCTGCACGCTGTTCGCAGGCACCTGATCGCTGGTGTATGCATCGTTGGCACGCACATTGTGAGCCTACCCTCCTCGGAATGGTGCGCTAGGCGGGGCGCGCTAGGCGGGGCGCGCTAGGTGGGGCGCGCTAGGCAGCCGCCTATCCCACCTATAGGAAGAACCGCCCCTAGAGAGCCCTCTAGGTTATATCGTGTAACATAAAAAAAAAAAAAAAGTTTTGCTTTTTTTTTTTTTTTTTTTTTTTTTAATCGCAGCCTTTGTAATCTGAAAATTGCGTTCTATTCCATTGCGATGTAGGTTTGAATTTGATGAATTGTTCAGCCCTAGTTTGAAGTAAAATGAAGTGAATAACATTGCTCATTTAGTTACAATGGGAATATATTCGGCAGTCAGTTCTTGAAGTTGATGTGTTGGAAGCAGGAAAAATGGGCAAGCGTAAGGATCTGAGCGACTTTGACAGGGGCCAAATTGTGATGACTAGACAACTGGGTCAGAGCATCTCTAAAACGGCAGGTCTTGTTCCCAGTATGCAGTGGTTAGTACCTAACAGAAGTGAACCAGTGAACCGGCAACAGGGTCATAGGTGCCCAAGGCTCATTGATGCGCATGTGGAGCGAGGGCTAGCCTGTCTGGATCAATCCCATAGAAGAGCTACTGTAGCACAAATTGGTGAAAACGGTAATGCTGGCTATGATAATAAGGTGTCAGAACGCACAGTGCGTCACAGCTTGCTGTGTATGGGGCTAGTATCCGCAAGCCGGTCAGAGTGCTCATGCTGACCCCTGTCCACCACCGAAACACATACAATGGGCAGGGGAGCATCAGACCTGGACCATGGAGCAAAGGAAGAAGGTGGCCTTGTGTGATGAATAACGTTTTCTTTTACATCATGTGGATGGCCCGGGTTAGGGTCTGTCCAATTGAGCATCTGTAGGATGTGCTGGAACAACATGCCCGATACATGGGACCCCACCTCGGAACTAACAGGACTTGCTGCTAACGTCTTGGTGCCACACACCTTCAGAGGTCTTATGGAGTCCATGCCCCACAGATAATTTTGGGGCACGAGGGGGAGCCACACAATACTACTAGTTATTAGTGGTGGTTTAAATGTTCAATGTGGTTTTAATGCTGATATAAACACGTTGACATTATGATGGTCTGGCGTCGATGCATAGTTCGAAATTTCTCTAATTATCCGTCACTCTCTGGTCAACAGATGCACTGGCCACAACGGGACATTGCGTTAACGCGCCGTCACAGTGCCACGAGATACTTCAATGAGTTCCAGCAGAGTGAACGTGACGTAAAGCAGCTGTACTTCTGACAAATGTGTACGAGGCATTCGACTTAACGAAGAACAATGTATGACTGTATGCAATTTGGACCATTTATGCTAAAATAGCCAAGTTCCCGCTGTGTCAAAGTACATCGCCAATAAACGGTAAGCTGAGAGATAAGTGCTTGTGTGCCCATGGCGGGTGGGTGCCTTACCTTCTATGGGCGAGGTTTTGAGCCGACGGCAGATCCCCTGCACGTCACCGTAGTTTTCCCTGATCTTGTTGACGGCCTCTCCACTCCGCAACTCCATCAGGTTTCTCAGGTCAGCCGTAGTCACCCCAAAGTCCCCGTCATGGTTGACCTCGGCAACTGAATTGCCGGGATGGTCTACGGAGTTGTTGGCCATTTTGTGTTTTATTTTGGGTCGTTCCCCCCCACTAGCTTAGTGCAAAATATTTAAATCCCTCGAAGCAACACACAGTCCACCAAATGTCGATGAAGACACCGTCTTGCTGTGTTGGAAAAGGTCACCTTTGTAGGTATTGGCCGCCGATCTGAAAGTCTGAAGTCAACCCCTGACGCGGAAGTGCATCTTCCGGTCGTAAACTATGGAAACGGGTATGTAATCTGGATCCTCTGATTAATTCTTCTCTTCTCACTGTGAATAGAAGAAAAGGGAGAAAAAAAACATATTTTCAGTTTGGTGACTTATTCAAAAAAATTGGTCATAAGATAAAGCCTTGTAAATGGATTTGACATCACTTGTGGAACTAAGCACAAGACACAGGATAGGAGTTCATTTTGGCATAAAATTTGAAGAGTTTATCAAATTTTTTCAGAATTAGAAAAAACCTGCAAAATAAACTGTTTTCGTGTGATTAGGGTTCTGAAAGATAAAAGCAATCTCAGACCTTTTACTCCCACTATGCACATGGCCGCCCTCCCCTCGCAAAAAAGAACTCCAAATAAAAATGATCTTTGCCGGATTTCTAGGAAATCTTTTCGGACACGATTGGCCTTGTCTGAGTCCCCACAGATTTTATTGGGTAAGAAGGGTGTTTGAGCAGCAATTGCATTGCAACAGCATTTGCTGCAGTTATAAAGGGAGGATTAAGAAGGGTGTTTGAGCAGCAATTGCATTGCAACAGCATTTGCTGCAGTTATAAAGGGAGGATTAAGGGGTGCATTGAATTTAGCAGCAGGGGCGGATCTTCCGTGGGCACACCGCCCCCCCTTGTGTCTGATTGGCCACCCTGTGTGCCCCCCAACTGTAATTGGCTTGAGTGTTTTTTTTGGGGGGGCGTTGCACAAGGAAATGTACAGAAATAGATAAATAATAATATACAATAACAAATAATAATATATAACAACTAAATAAATACTTGGCCCTGAGTGATGTCAGGCAAGCAAATGGGTCTGCAGGTCTAACCTGTCTCTTAAAGAGCCTTGTAGGAAGGAAACAGCGTAGCCGATACACGTAAGTACGGCACAGCTAGAAACCAGCAGAAGGCTGTCACTGAAAGTTCACAGGAAGAAACCATCTGAAGCCGCACAATAATCACGTTTGAGGTATGAACACTATTTCTAAGTTCCTGAGTGTTACATATGACTAATGCTTTCATATGGTTAGTTAAGCTGTCCGTCTGGTAAGCTAAAGTTAGCATGGACATGTTAGGATGGACAAGTCTCCTTTTTCACACACTGTTTCCCGACATGAATTAAAAACAGTACAAGTATGTTGTTGCTTTTCATTGTGTTTGTAGGCGTGTTCTCAAGGTAACAATGAAACTGAGAAAGGGAGATATTCAAGACTTCTTCATTAAGAAGAAACCTCAGGCTTAGGCTCATAGCAGGGACAGTGTAGGTCAGGCTGAGAGCACTAAAAGCAACAGTCAGGGTCAGTCTGAATGCAGACATGGACCATCAGATAATTTCCAGAGCCAGACCAGCACCCGTGGACCTCCAGGTGAAAATACAGATATGAAGAAAATTATTTAAAACATAGTCACATTTATACCACATGCTTCAGTTTGTTGTTCAGTGAATGAAGTGATTAATTAAATGATCTACTTTTAATACTAAATTAAACTGATGGCATTGTGTACTGTGCCATTTTTAATAGTATGCCTTTTGTAAACATCTACACTTTATGCCATATTGTAAAAAGTATAAATTTCATTGAAATTTAAAATATTTATATTTATATATTTAATTTACAATACAAACAATAAGGGAGCAGGAAAAAAGTTACATCGAGATCTCTGACGTCACACCTGGTGTGCCCCTGTGTTGCCCCGGAAGTTATAGCAGTAGAGGGGCAAAAGGGCATAGACGCAATGACAGGCGACCTAATGAAACGGCCTGTTACGAACATTAAAATAACAGATTTCTCTGGGTTTGAAAATTGCTGGAAACATTTTGGATAATGCAAGTACACAACTGAACAAAATATATAACATAAGTCTAGTCGTTTTTAGACATTTATGGCTGGCCCAGCCCTAATAATACGGTTCCTGTTCCAGAAGGTTCTGAGCCTAAATGGTTCCTCATTTATTCCCTGTACCTTGGTGGAAAAGTGTCATAATGTGCTTGTCTAAGATTGGAGGGCTTGTCTTGTCCACTTTAAATGCAAAGGGAAAAAAAGCCACTTAGCTCCACTGTGAAACTGCCATTTTTCTTCAGGCAATGACTGAGACACCACAGAAAGATCCATGGTGAGTGCTGCCAATTGCCAACATTATCTGCTTTGCATGGTTAGTATTTTAAAGGGTTTTGTATGAGTGGAGAAAGCCGCTCTATAGGTGGAGCTCTGCTGTGTATTGGAGCTTATTCTAATAAGCAGATGAAGATACGCTAATGTGATTCTCTTGGGTGTGTGTGTGTACACAATTGACTGTGTGTTTGTTTGGCCTGAGTGTCACATTCCATGACACCACAACTAATCACATAAGTGCACATCAAAGGATGACCTCCATTTTACACTACTTAGTGTGCCATGGAGATCCTATACAAGTAGTGCACACACACACACGCACACACACACACACACACACACACACACACACACACACACACACACACACACACACACACACACACACACACACACACACACACACACACACACACACACACACACACACACACACACACAAACAGTATTAGCCTAGAATAGGGCGGTACTTGCCCACCCGAGCCCAACAATCTACCCTTCTTTGGGGTAAAACTGTCACAGCTCTTAGAAATTAAACTCGATTTAAGAATTTCTGAGGCTTGCTGTTAACAAGCTTACTTGATTTCATTCACACAAGCAATGTGTTTCTACATGCTGCCACCATAGTCATAGAGAAAAAGACAGAGAATATACAAACATGCACACAAAAGTCCCATTAAGAAGGATGGTTAATCTTATAATAAAAATCTTTAGCACAAATAAAATTTGTGGTGAAGTCATGGCACAAAAAGAGAGAACAATGTTAATAAAACAGCTTCAATATTAATGTTAACAGCTCGGGACAATGTCAATTTTAAAGTGACAGAGAATCTGCGTAAAATGCTGTAATAAAATGGTTTGTGCTATATGTACACATATAATAGAGTATATTCGTAAAAATAAAAAGCATTACTCTATAAGCACCTTAAAGACAACCTCTACCCAATTTCACTTCCTGCTTTGCGATTTTCTCCACAAATAAAATATGCTAGTAATTGAACATCACACGTGAACAACACCATGGCAACCAGGGATAAATAAAACAGGCTGGAAGCAGTGATAAAGATGAGGATACTAGGGAGTATCAAGAGTGAAACTTGAGGTCACAAATGTCTCTCAGTTGCAAAGTGTAACAGTGTAAATAAATTCATCTTCAGAGCTTGAAATTCTTAAACATTAGATAGCTAAATACTGCAGGTGGCCTTTAAGACTGGTGCCAAAATGATGTATCAAACCAAACAGGTTTGGCGTATACTCCCCCTCAAGCTCTTGCACATTCCACAAAAATCCACTGGTTTCCTGTACCTTGGTGATAGAGTGGCTTAACATGCTTGTCTAAGACTGGCTGGCTGTCTTGTCAACTTTAAATACAAAGAAAATCATCTGCCAAGAGGGTGCAGTGTTTTCCCAACAACAAGCCTTTGATAAATAGTGACCTAAAGGCCCAACAATGACAAGAAGAGGGCCTTCATGTTTGGTGACAACAAAGAACTGATGCTTGTGCAGAAGGGGCTGAGGGAGAAGCTGAGTGAGAGTCAGGAGACCTAAAGGAAGAAGATGTAGGACAACCTACAACAGAACAATCCAATAGAGGTGTACAGTAGGGTTTAATCCCGGGAAACGGGATTCCTGGGAATGCCCATCCAAATAATTTCCCGTGTCCCGGGAAAACAGGATTTTATTTTATTAAGAACATATTGTGATAGGCCTATAATTATAAAATATGTACTGTACGTCTTAATTGTACTTTTATGCAATGCAGATATTTTTTTAGTTTATGCAACAGCTGTGTGTGCACTGCATTTGCCGGTGGAACACACCGAAAGCTTGTTGTAATGTTGTTGTACGCAGCGCACCAAAGTCTGTATGTTAAAATTAGGGTGATGTCTGTTTTATCTATGACTGGCCCCTGTCTGTTTTATTTATAATATACAGTACATAAGCATATTTAGTTTGATTATGTAGTAAATGTTGAATTATAAAAGGCCATTTTGTTATATTTTATTTTTGCATAGGCCTATCTATAATGTTTTATAGGCTATTATTTTGTTATAATTCAAGACCACTGTAGTAGGCCTGCCCTGTTCTTAAAATTTGAGTGGCATTTCTACGTAAAGCATAGCATGCACGCCACTGGGATTGCTCACTGTATTGACTTAAATACACAATTGAACGGAGTAACTTTAAGATGCTAAAGAAATGCTGAATCTTAATAATTATTAATACCACCAAATAATACACTAAAGTGGGCAGGTTGGGACCAATATTTCTCCTTGTTGCATTAATGTTGCTTGATATATGACCAATGCGTTTTGGCAATAGCTGAAAACAAGTCAATTTCCTGGAATTCCCGGGATAGTGTGCTTCTTTTCCCAGGATAGAAAACATTTTATTTTCTGGAAAAATATTAAACCCTAGTGTACAGCAGCATGAGGATGTTTTTATAAGCAGGTTTACAACCCGCAAGTATTGAGTGATCTGTACAGAGCAAACAAGTTGAACAGGTTGTTTAAGGTTCTGCAAGGTTCTTTCAAGGTTTGGCGTGGGGCTGACATTGTCATCTGCCCCCTAGCTCCTACAGCACTGCTTAACTACCGGTCCGCTTTGCTTCAACCTCTGGTTCGTCTACACCCATTCATTCCCCTCATCTTCCCCACTCCAGCGCATCCTGGCCACCATTTCTCCCACCCCCTACATGGCACATTTAGCACCAGACTGTAACAACGACAATGCTCCAAAGAGCAGTACAGGAGGTATTTTGTGCCTGCTGCAATAAAAATGTATTGCCCCTTTCCCACTGCACAAAAAACCCGGTAACGCGCTAACATCTGGCATTTGTCATTAGTGGGTAAGGTTATACCTGAGCTTCAGTCCCGGGACAAATTACCCTGCAATAGACACAGGTTTTTATCAGCTCCAGCTCCAGTTAGCTCTAATTTTGGCCTCTTTACTGGCGCGATGCGACATGCCGTGAAGTTCCGGACGTTGACGCGTAAAAAGACAGGAATATCCGTGTATCATTCGAAGATTTCATATCCGATTTAGAATCCAAAATCAGAAGTTAATGAGTTTTTTCCCTCTATGTGTGGGACCATGAAATGTTTTGAGTGTCGGGACCACAGTGGAGAACCCCCACACTACCCGCTGGTCTCCGAGCCACTCCAGCACCAAATCAGCACCACCCCAAGCCGGTCTCCAAACCGGAAGAACCTCTGCGCTCCCCGCCGCCGAAGGACCGGTGCAGGGAGCATGGATACTCCATGCTGCTTCTACTGTAGTGTTGGGTCGTTCACGAACGATCCCATTCTTTTAAATGGCTCTATTTGTAGGAACGAGGGGAACCGAGTCTCGCTGGGTGATAATTATTATTGTTATTATTTTTTGCAATTTCTGTCCATGGATGAATCAAGGATAAATCTAATGCAATCTAATCTATGTACTGGAACTTGATTTGTTTGAATTTAAAGAGCCTGTGGTTCATAGACATTTGCCATTGAGACAGAATATTGCACAGCATCAGAGTAAAACAAAAGATCCATGCAAAGACACAAAGCATTCAAAAGGGTCATTTAACAATCCATTTGACCAACCAACTGAAATTAATCATGGCTATTAAACCATTTCCTGAATAGAAAAGGTTAAAGAAATGGAGAGAAATAAAAGCCATGGTACCTTTAATGACTGCACCATTTTTCCAATGCATATGAAGTTACAGTCTGAACAAACGAGCGATCACAATACCACACCTTTAAGTCGAAAGGTGTGCATTCATCCCTTATCAACCACCCTGTCTAACACAGAGACACATATAAAACACACCTTATAACACCTCAACTTCTTGGTTACCACCAAGTTTCCTCTCATGTGACTGTGGTTATGCTTCAACAAGCAAGTCTTATTAAATTAGATTTACATGGGTCACAAAACTCACATGCAGACCTTCTTTCTCATGCTGTCACTTAGCAAACCTCTTGTGCTTGCAATTTAACACCAAGTATCTATTCTAAGGAGAGAAACCATCTGAAAAAAAAGATGGTATGAATATGAGCGTCACCAGAGATTGAGGGAATGCTAGAAACGAGTAGCGAGAAACGCACAATATGAAAGTATGAAAGTTTCTCTGTGCACAGTCAATTAGGTGAGCACAGCTCTGTGTGTCAGAGCTGATTAGGAGGATGCAAAGAGAGAAAGGTGAAATCAAGAGATTGCAGATGATTGAATAATTTTGCTGGATGACACCCTCTTACCACTCAAGGTTTCCCTCTCCACCTCAGAAGACTTTTGTTTCATGATCATCATTGCAGGTACTTTTATGGTATCGGACGAATTGCATTGATGGTAATGATTATGGAATCATTCTGTGTTATTAAATTTTCAAAGACTGATGGCAAAATGGTTTACCTCTTCAGCGTCATATGTGATAAATACACCTCTTACATCTTGAATCTTGAATCAACAAGCCAAAAATACAACTAAAGGTTTGTACAGTAAATGGTAAATGTCTCAAGTCATTTTCTTAATGTTAATATATATATATATATATATATATATATATATATTTAGCTTGAAGGAGTATATTTAATGCAGACCTTTACCTCTGTAATTCCAATTTAAAAACTAAAATTGCTATTGAAAATGTAAGTATAGTTTGAGAACCGGTATCTAAGCCAAGGTACCAATACTGAATATTTGTCTTTCATACCTGGACCTATTTCAGGTAAAAAATAAAACCATGCAAAATTTAGTAAATAAAGTATTAAATCACAAAAAAGTCAATATGCACTGGTCAGTGAAACATACACAGTACAGTTCTATGTTTTGTTGTTTGTGCTTAGTTCATCAATTGTGACAGTTAGTGTGTAAGCATGGTGAACATGGCATGGAGAACGCGTATAAAAAAAAATACTACAGCACAAACTTTACTTATCTTTGTCTGGTAGAACCAACTCCATCTAAATAGGCGGAGCAGCTGGCTAAAGCACTGGGCTGGATTGTAACGGGTGTGGTTAGGACCCAATTGCAGCACAAAGACAGGCAGGGATATTTGGTAATGTTTTTTATTTGTAGAGCAGACGGAAGACAGGCAGGGAGCAGGCAGGATATGTCGTCGGGGACAGGCAGGTTCGATAACGAGGAGTGCAGACAGAAGACAGGCAGGATACGTGGTCGGAGCGAGGCAGAGTCGGTAGCGGGGAATCAGTCCTGAGAACGCTGGAGAGTCTGGTGCACGCATCGAAGACAATGTGGCAATGGGTGACTGGTGAGAGAGGCATATATAGTGGTTAAATTGCAGATCTGGAACAGCTGTGTGCGCAGATGAATAGAGTTTGGCTAATGGGACAGGTAAGGAGAGGGAGGGGAAAGTAGAAGAAGGCGGAGATCATGACAGAACCCCCCCCTCAAGGCATCCTCCGCCTCTGAAACATCGCTGGACGACGCAGACAAGAGAGGTGGTGGGGTCTGCGGTCGGGAGGGTTGACCCGGCCTGGAGGGCTGGTCAGGATGGCACTGATGGAAGCTCCTGATGAGGGTGTGGTCCAGAATGTGCCTCGCAGGAACCCAGGACCTCTCCTCCGGGTCGTAACCCTCCCAATCCACCAGGTACTGCAGGCCTCTCCCACGCCGGCGGGAACGTAGGAGACAGCAGACAGAAAAGGCAGGACCCCCGTCAATAAAGCACGGAGGAGGCGGGGGAGGTGCAAGGGGACCAGAGCACTCTCCCGGGCTGGCTTGACCTTGGACACGTGGAAGGTGGGATGGACGTGCATGGACCTGGGGAGCTTGAGCCGCACTGCCACCGGGTTGACGAACTTCTCGATCTTGAACGGGATGATGAACCGAAGAGCCAGCTTCTTAAGAGTCCACCTTCAGGGGGAGATCCCGGGTGGAGAGCCAGACCTTCTGGCCCGGCTGGACCTCCGGGGCCTGGGAGCGGCGACGGTTGGGGGCAGAGGCGTTGCGGCCAGCGGCTCGGAGGAGGGCGGCCTGGGCCCGGGTCCAGGTCCTGCGACAGTGGCGAATGAAGGCCTGGACGGACGGGCAGGAAGCCTCCCTCTCAAGGGCCGGGAACAGAGGGGGTTGGAAGCCTAGGCGCACTGGAAGGGGGAGAGGCCTGTGGCCGAACTGGTCAGGGTGTTGTGGGCATATTCCACCCACAAAAGCTGCTCAGACCAGGACGACGGGTGTTGAGACGTCATGCAGCGAAGGGCCGTCTCCATCTCCTTGTTCTTCCGCTCCGTTTGGCCGTTGAACTGGGGGTGGTGCCCTGAGGACAGGCTGACGGTGGCCCCCAGGAGCGAACAGAACTCCCTCCAGAAGACCGAGGCGAACTGGGGACCCCGGTCTGATACAACATCTACCGGGATGCCATGGAGGCGGAAGACGTGATACAACAGTAGCTTGGCGGTGCCCTTGGCCGACGGGAGCTTCGGTAGAGGCACAAAGTGAGCCATCTTGCTGAACCTATCCACCACGGTGAGGATGGTAGTGTTACCACTAGACGGTGGCAGACCGGTGACGAAGTCCAAGGAGATGTGAGACCAGGGGCGATGAGGAACCGGCAGTGGGTGTAGAAGACCGGCAGGAGCAAGAAGAGAGGATTTGTGCTGATTACAGGTGGGGCAGGCATTGACGAACCCTCTGACGTCCTCACCCAGGGAGGGCCACCAGAAGCGACGCTGGACGACCTCCTTCGTCCGCTGGATCCCCGGGTGGCAGGTGAGTTGGGAGACGGGCCCACTGGAGATCCTCGGACCGGAGGTCAGGCAGGACGAACAGACGGTCGGGCGGACATGCGCTGGGTCCAGGTTGGTCCTGGGCGGCGGCTCTTACTTTCTCCTCCACCTCCCAAGTGAGTGTGGCGACTAGACGGGAGAACGGTAGAATGGTGTCGGGGTCAGCAGCGTCTTCCTTCTCCTCCTGGAACTGCCGGGACAGGGCGTCGGGTTTGACATTGCGTGACCCCGCCGATAGGAGAGGGGGAGATTGAATCGGGTGAGGAAGAGCGCCCAACGAGCCTGACGGGAGTTCAGCCTCCTGGCGGACTGAATATACTCCAGGTTCTTGTGGTCAGTCCACACCAGGAACGGCAGCTGGGTTCCCTCTAGCCAGTGTCGCCACTCTTCCAGGTCCAATTTGACGGCGAGAAGCTCCCTATTCCCGATGTCGTAGTTCCTCTCGGCCGGGGTCAAACGCCTGGAGAAGAAGGCGCAGGGACGAAGTTTCTGATCGGAGGCAGTTCCCTGGGACAGGACAGCTCCAATACCCATGTCGGAGGCGTCCACTTCCACCACAAACTGCCGTTCGGGGTCAGGCAATACCAGAAAGGGGGCTGAAGTGAACCGTGCCTTCAGGGCCAGTAAGGCGTCGTTGGCGGCGGCGGACCACAGGAACGGCACCTTGGAGGAGGTTAGGGGTGTGAGAGGGGCCGCCATCGTGCTGTAGCCTCGGATGAACCTCCGATAGAAGTTGGCAAAACCGAGGAAGCGCTGGAGTTGTTTGCGGGTGTCCGGGGTAGGCCAGGTGGTGACGGCGGAGACCTTGGTGGAGTCCATCTGGATGGACCCCCAACATGTCGGATGCGGAGCTGGAGCTGGTGGATGGCTGAGGTGCGGCGGCTTGCTTCAGGCAGACCTGATGGCACGCAGGACTCCATCCCAGAATAGCCCCTGTGGCCCAGTCGAGGTGTGGGTTGTGACGCCGGAGCCAGGGGAACCCCAGGAGGAGAGGGTGACGAGGTGAGTGCAGGATGCAGAACTGAATCATCTCGTGGTGGTTGCCGGACAGGAGCATGGGAACCATCTGATGGGTGACTGTCCCCAGGAGGCGGCCATCCAGGGCAGTGGCAGGAACCGGAGAGGGTAGGAGAACTCGGCCAACACCCAGCTGCCGTGCTAGGTTATCGTCGATGATGTTAACATCGGAACCAGAGTCAATAAGTATGGCGAGGGAATGTGAGCCTTGGGGCAGCAGCACAGCCTGGCACAGGGGGCGTAGGTTGGAGGAGGATTTGGAGGTGTGGTTCACCAGGAACTCCGCCCTCACTGGCAAGCCCGGCCCTTTTACCCGTACACCCGGAAATGTAGTGTCCAGCTAGACCGCAGTAGAGGCAAAGGTTACCCACCCGGCGTCTCTCCTTCTCCTCCGGCGTGAGGCTGGCCCGGCCAACCTGCATGGGAGAGGCCCCACTCGTGGGTTGATGGGCCGGAGGATCTGGCGGCCCAGAGGAACCTGGAAGACGGGTTGCTGGGCGGCGCTCCACTTGCCTCCGACGCCTCTCTAGCTGCCGGGCCTGGATGCATCAGTCGATACGGGAAGCAAGCTCAATAATGCCATCGAGAGAGGTGGGCAGGTTGTGGGAAACTAGCTCATCCTTCATGTACTCTGCTAATCCCATCAGGAACGCATCAATCTGGGCTGCCGGGTTCCACTCGCTCAGTCGAGCCTGGGTGTGGAAGTCGATCGCGTAATCGACCATGGAGCGGGACCCTTGACTGAGACCCCGGAGACCACCAGCAGCATCGGGACCTCTTGATGTCACCCCGAACACCTTGCGGAGCTCGGCGGCGAAGGCGTGGAAGGAGGAGCAGGCTGGTGTGCGTTGTTCCCACTCGGCCGTTCCCCACAGCCGAGCACGGCCCGTCAGGTGGTTTACGGCGAACGCCACCCTGGCATCCTCGGAGGCGAAGGTGTGGGGCTGCAGTGCGAAGAGGATGGAACAGTTCGTGATGAACGGACTACAGCCGTCTGCGTCTCCGGCGTAGTGTTCTGGAACCCCCACCCGGGGCTCCAGGGAGTACCCAGGCCGGGCCGGTGCTGGTGGAGGTGGGTCCGGGGAAGCAGGCGGTGGGATGAACTGACCGAGAGCGATGGTGAGCTGCTAGACCTGGGCGGCTAGCGTGGTGAGCCCTTGCTCCTAGCTAGCCGCTGCTAGCCAAACGTCCGCTGAGGTGGAGGCTAGGACAGCCTCCTTGTGTTGGAGCTGTGACTCCACCCTTCCCAGGCGTGCCAGCGACTCAGGGTTGTGTGCTGGGTCCATTGTTGGCCAGATTGTACTGTAACGGGTGTGGTTAGGACCCAATTGCAGGACAAAGACAGGCAGGGATATTTGGTAATGTTTTTTATTTGTAGAGCAGACGGAAGACAGGCAGGGGGCAGGCAGGATACATCGTCGGGGACAGGCAGGTTCGATAACGAGGAGTACAGACAGAACGCATCGAAGACAATCTGGCAATGGGTGACTGGTGAGAGAGGCATATATAGTGGTTAGATTGCAGATCTGGAACAGCTGTGTGCGCAGGTGAATAGAGTTGGGCTAATGGGACAGGTAAGGAGAGGGAGGGGAAGGTAGAAGAAGGCGGAGATCATGACACTGGATATGTTCAAGCCAGTTCAAGATAGATAGTTGTCAGCCAGTCATGACAAAAGAATGCCCCTGAAACAACAGCAACAACAAAAGCAGCAACAAAGACAACAAAAACAACAATAAAATCTACTCAAACCACAGTGGCAACAACAGCAACAGCAACAGAAAACAACAACAGCAGCAACAACAGCCACAGAAACAACTACAACGGCAGCAACGCACACGCAAAGACGTCACCGGAACCGGAAGTGGCAGCTCTCACCGGAACCGGAAAGGTCACTCAGGTTAGAGATGGTTAAGTCAAGGTATAAGGTTACATTAAGTTGAGGTAAGTATAAGGTAAGCGAGGGTTAAGTTTAGGTATAAGGTTAGCAGCAACAACGACAACACCAGTTAAGGTATAAGGTTAGCTGCGCCAACAACAGCACCAGCAGCAACGACAATACCAGCAGCAGACAACAGCAGCAACAAAAACAGCAGCAACAGCAGCAGTAACAGTAGCAGCAACAGCAACAGCGCACCAGCGAAGACGTCACCGGGACCGTAAGTGGAAGCTCTCACCGGAACCAGAAATCTCCTCATCCCTATTGAGTCAATAGTGTGTACCATCTCATCTCAATGAAGTAAAGCACAGAAAATACATCACCAGAACCGAAAGTGGTAGCCCTCATCGGAAACAGAAATTTCAACTGTGTCATCTTATCTTAATCCAGTCACGGTCCTTTAATTAGCGACCCTAACTTACAGGTCAATTTCTCAATCAGACCTCGGGAGGGAGATCCTTTTGACTCTCTCTCTCCGAAAACACACCCTTCTTATGATCCTCTAAGTGTAATATCCCAACAGAAACAAATACAGTAACAGATATAGCAGCATCATCAACACCAGCAGCAACAACAGCAAATACCAAAGCAGGAGCAACAACAGCAACGCACATGCAAAGGTTTGACTGGAACTGGAAGTGGTCGCTCTCACCGGAACCGGAAAAGTCACTCAGGTTAGAGATGTTAGTGATGGTGAGTTGAGTATAAGTTTAGGGATTGTTATGTTTAGGTATAATGTTCGAGATGATTAGGTTAAGGAATAAGGTCAGAGATGGTTAAGTTTTGGTATAAGGTTAGCAGCGGAAACGACACCAGTAAGGTGTCAGGACCAAAAACACCACCAGCAGCAATGACAACACTAGCGGCTACTGTACCAGCAGCAACAAAAGCAGCAGCAAAAACAGCAGCAACAGCAGCGACAGCGCACAAGCGAAGACGTCACCGGAAGCGGAAGTGGTGGCTCTCACCGGAACCAGAAATCTCATCTGTATTGAGTCAACAGTTCTCAGGGAAGCAACGCACAGCAAAGACATCACTGGAACCGGAAGTGGCAGCACACCAGACACCTCACCAGACACTGAGATTTCAACTGTGTTCACCATTTCATCTAAATCCAGTCACGGTGGATGGTTAAGTTTAGGTATAAGGTTAGCATCACCAGTGACAATACCAACAGAAACAATAGCAATAACAGAAAACGGCAGCAGCAATAGTAGCAGCAACAGCGCACAAGTGAAGACATCACCCGAACTGGAAGTGGTGGCTCTCACCGGAACCAGAAATCTCTTCATCTGTATTGAGTCAACAGTGTGTACCATCTCATCTCAACGAAGTAACGCAGAGCAAAGACCTCACCGGAACCGGAAGTGGTAGCCCTCACCGGCAACAAAAATTTCAACTGTGTGCACCGTCTCATCTTAATCCAGTCACGGTCCTTTAATTAGGGGCCCTAAATTAGGGATCAGTTTTTTCATTCTGACCTCGGGAGGGAGATCCTTTTGAGAATCTCTCCGAAAACACACCATTCTTATAATCCTCTCACTGTAATATCACAACAGAAACTACAACAGCAACAGAAAGAGCAGCAGTAGCAGGAGCAGCCACAAAACAACAGCAGCAGCAGCAACATCAATTCCAGCAAAAATAACAACAGCAACACACACGCAAAGAAGTCACCGAAACCGGAAGTGGTAGCTCTCACAGGAACCAACCAAGTGGTAGCTCTTAGAAGTCACTCAGGTTAGAGACGGTTAAGTTGAGGTATAAGGTTAGAGGTGTTTAAGTTACGGTATAGAGTTAGAGATTCTTAATTTTAGCCATAAGGTAAGCAAGGGTTAAGTTTAGGTATAAGGCTAGCAGCAGCCACAGCACCAGCACCAGTAACACAGACAGACAGACAGACGTCAGTCAGTCATAGACTGTAGCCTCTCTCAGGTCCCTCGGTAGGGTGTTCCATTTACTTGGGGCATAGAAACAGAAAGCAACTTCTCCTGCTTTAGAGTTGGTACGAGGGATAGTTAAAAGACCACTGCCTGTGGACCTGAGAGTTCTTGCTGGTTCGTGTATAATTAGCATTTCTTTTAAATACTGAGGTGAAAGGCCGTAGCAGAATCTTAAAACCAATTATTTTTTTGACAGGGAGCCAATGGAGAGATCTAAGAACAGGTGTGATATGTTCAACTTTTTTTCCCAGTGAGAACGCGTGCAGCTGCATTTTGGATAAACTGTAGCCGCTGCACAGCTGATTTCGGGAGGCCGGTGAATAGGCCATTACAGTAGTCCAATCTACTCATTATGAATGCATGGATTAATTTTTCAGAGTCTGCTTTTGACAGGGAGCCTCTTAATTTTTAAATATTTTTTAGATGGTAGAAGGCTGATTTTGTGATTTCATTTATATGGCTCTTAAAATTTAGATTGACGTCTATAATTATACCAAGATTTTTGGCTTCATTCTTGCTCTCCAGGGACAAAGAACTAAGATGAGCTGCAATTTTCTGTCTTTGAGCCGTTGCACCAAAGATGAGTATTTCTGTTTTGTCTTTGTTCAGTTGTAAAAAGTTCTTTGACATCCATGCATTAATATCATTAATACACTGAGTGAGGGAGTGTATTATTAAATTATGGAAATTTATTTTGTGTTTCTTTACAATATGTGCCAGTGGAAGCATATAGAGGTTAAACAATAATGGTCCCAGAATCAAACTTTGGGGCACTCCACATACAATATCCACTTTGTTTGACACAAAATCTCCAATGGACACGAAGAACTTCCTGTCCTGAAGGTAGGTTTTGAATCAATTTAGAACCGGGCCAGATAGGCCAACCCATTTTGTAATCTCACTAATATAATCTGATGGTCAACAGTGTCGAAGGCAGCAATGAGATCCAGAAGCAGTAGAACAGATCGTTTTTTTGCATCAGTGTTTATGTGTAGATCGTTCAGAAATTTAATAAGTGCTGTTTCTGTGCTATGGTGAGGTCGAAAGGCAGATTGATAGGTGTCTAAAAGGCTGTTTGAGGTTAGATAGTTGTTAAGCTGTAGTAGGTAAACTGTTTTTTCAAGTATTTTGCTGAGGAACGGCAGGTTGGAAATGGGCCTGTAGTTGGCAATAACTGTTGCATCGAGATTGCTCTTCTTCAGGAGTGGTTTAATGACAGCTGTTTTAAATGCTGCAGGGAATATACCTGATTGAGCCGTTTAAAATGTGTAATACCTCATGTGCTAGGCAGTTAAAAACTGTTTTAAAAAATGTGGTAGGGAGGGGGTTCAGGCAGCAGGTGGAGGACCTGAGCTGACCAACAATATCGTCCAGTCTTTTTATGTCTAAGGGGACAAAATGAGACATGGCAGCAGTCATATTACTGGGGAACTGAAGGGTAGGTTCATTTCTGGATGTTGAGGCACTAATATTCTGTCTGATAGTTATCATTTTGTTACTAAAGAATGAACTCCTGACATTTTTCAGTGGAGAGGATCTCTGACGGGGTTGTAGATGGTGGATTAATAAGTCGATCAACAGTGAAGAAGAGCACTTTACTATTGTTGAGGTTTTCATTAATGATTTGAGAGAAGAAAGACTGTCTGGCCTTTCTAATTTCTATATTGGATCGATTGAGTCTATCCTTGTAAATTTAATGCTGAACCTGAAGATTTGTCTTTCTCCATTTTCGTTCTGCCTGGCCACACTCTCTCTTAAGCTGCCTAATAACTGCTCCATTTCTATAGGGGGCTTTTTGTTTTTTCTATGTTTTTAGTTTTAACAGGTACAATCTTATCAATGATATTTTGTATTTTGGAGTTGAAGTTGTTCACAGGATCCTTAGTTGATGATGCCTTGAACAGTGGTAACTAATTTACAATTCTCTTAAAGGTTTCAATGGTATTATTGTTAATGATATGTTTTTTAATTGTTCGGGTACCCCTCTGTTGTACAGGAAAAGCAGACATGTCAAAGAAAATGCAACTGCAACTGCAAATGTGATCTGAAATAGCAACATCCATGACATAGGGTACAGTGATATTTAGTCCTTTTGATATGACTAAGTCCAGAGTATGCCCCTTATTGTGGGTGGGTCCAGAAACGTGCTGAGTGAGGTCAATGCCTCCAATAGGCTAATGAAGTGTTGAGCATCTGGGTCTGTTTGATTGTCAACATGAATATTAAAATCACCTGAGATAATTACACAATCATAATCAGTGGAGACCTTGGACAGTAGCTCAGAGAATTCATCAAGAAAGCCACATTTAGATGTTGGTGGCCGATAGACAGGGATGATTAAAATCGGGGCACTGGAGTTTATAGATATAGCAAGGTGTTCAAAAGACGTAGATTCTCCGAGGAGGATTTCCTTGCAGGTATATATATACATCAGAGAAGACAGCAGCTATTCCACTGTCTCTCTGGTCAGCTCTAGTGGTTTGGATGAACTTGAAATTAGGAGGTGCTGTCTCAATGAGTGCGACTGAGCCCTTTCTATCCAGCCAGGTCTCAGTTAATAGAGCGAAATCCAGGTTATGAGTACTTATAAGCTCATTAACTATGTGTGTGTATGTGACAAATAATCTCTTGCACTTGAACTTGAACTTGAACTAAAAATGACTTGTTAGTTAGTGACCTTACATTTAATAGATACATTTTGATTGTTCTGGGTGCATGTCTTTGCGGGGTACTGAGAGTTTGAGTCCAAACCGGTAGTACATTTTTTTGATTCTTGTCTGTTACAGGGAAGTTACTTAATTGCGGTCTATGGTTTATAAGTACAGGAATTTGTAGAGCAGAGTGACAGTCATTAATGTCAGAGTGGATCGGACTCACCAAACATCAGTGTTGGTGAGTCCGTGAGGCTCTCTAGGGGGCTTGCCAAATAGTACATCTGCTGAAAATGGGTGGTATTCCTCAGTAATGGTATTTTATTGCCTTGCAAAAGGACTACTTAGTCAGCGACATTGACTCAACCAATTTTCCTTGTTCTGATTCTTCGTTAGTGACAAAGATTGTGATCTACAGTTGGTTTGAATACTAATGAAAAATATAAATCATAAAAGCGTCTGATAAATGATGTAACATAACATCCATCCATCCATTATCTATACCACTTATCCTCGTGGGGTCGTGGGGGGGCTGGAACCAATGCCAGCTGTCATTGGGCGAGGCGCTGGGTACACCCTGGACAGGTCGCCAGTCTATCACAGGGCCGACATACAGAAACAAACAACCATGCACGCTCACACTCACACCTACGGTCAATTTTTTAGAGTCACCGATTAACCTAACCTGCATGTCTTTGGAATGTGGGAGGACACTGGAGTACCCGGAGAAAACCCACGCAGGCACAGGGAGAACATGCAAACTCCACACAGAAAGGCCCCAACCCGGGTTTAAACCAGAAACCTTCTTGCTGTGAGGCATGCAACATAACATGTTTCAAAAATATCCTTATGCATGTGGACAGGGCCTAAATGATTTATTATAAAATGGATATAGTTGAATCAGTCCACCAAATAGCAGCATCAAAAAAATAGAAGAATAAAATCTATTCATGCATGTTCATGAGTGATGAAAAAGTTGGGATCTTTTTGGAGATACGGCTCTTTACGAATGACTCTGTAAAGGGCTTGACTCGCAACTAAGGGCTCTCATTCAGGAACAAGATCCAGGAGTCGCGACTAGCGGCTCACAGATCTCGTTCGTGCACTGGTTCAGGAGTCGTCGCATCCACTTGAAGCATGACTCGTAACTCCCAGCTTCTTTTAGTGCTGATGAGCCTTCAGCATCGCCGTTTAGTCGAAAGGTGAATAAATAATTTGAATTCGACTTGATAGTTAATTGCAGATGTATCATGAGCTTCAATTTTGATAACGAGTGGCCACAGTGAGCAGCCGACCTCGATCTGTAAAGACCCGAAAACATAAATAAAAATAATAAATTGCAAAAACAATCTAAAAAGGCATGAATTTCCATTCAGAGCAAAACATGTCTACGTTTATGCTCACACACTAGCTGTGCTTTGGCTAACAGTGTAATTGCAGTGTATAAAGAACATAACACTGACTTACGTCGTCTAACCTGAGGTACCGTTAAGTTAATTTCTATTACAGTCAAACTATCTACTCATGATATTGTATGCCAATAAATAGGAATGATAACAGTAGGAGTACGCTTACTTGGGTAAGGATTTCCTGCAGCGGTTTTGTATTACACTAAAAAGTGATCCACCAACATAGTATGGGTCATCCAGGGTTCCATCAAAAATACATTCAGTGGTTCTACCTGGTCAGACGGGCACCGGGGCCAGCTAAAACCAGTTAATCTAGTCTATTTAGCAAACCAGGATTAGATTTAATAATGAGCAGTAATATGGGAGGTTTTGTGAATCTCCTAGTAAAATACATGGAAAAAGTAACAGTGAGGGGGGATGTGTAAAATTAATTCTCTGCTTTGCTTTTTCCTCCACCTTTGCCACCTCATAATGCAGTCATCATAAGGAAGATACACACTTTAAAATCCTTTCTTCTGAGCCAACCCTAGCACACATTCTGATTGAAAAACCCCCAAAACATTTGCTAAACGTGGGACTATGCTGATTTTACTGTTTCTCATTGAAGGCTTTGCTATTGACTGATGTGTAGTTCTCGCCGCTGGCAGGGACATATATACTCGGTGGAGGTGTCTGGGTTATTAAACGAGCTTGTAGAGATGGGACAAATTAATGCACCATAAAATGTAATTATTCAAAATGATCAAAATCTTTGAAATGGCCTGTGTGTAGAAAATCCACCTTTTCTCCATGTTCACAAATAAAATAGAGTTTTCACGAATCTCAAATAGGGTTTAAAATGCTGTGTAATATCAGTACAATATTATAAACCAATTACTATCTGTTTTTTATCAAAGTACAGCTATGCATCAGTTATGTCCGTCAGAGACAGAGTACGTTAATGAAAATTCAGAGGATTTTTCTCACCACATCTAACTCACCACGTCACAAGCTGCGAATCGGCTCGCTTTCAAATTACTACTGAAATAAATTAAAAAACGCAGTGGTACCAGTGTTAATAATTGGAGTTTATGCAATATTATTTTGTTTATTTTCCATGTTTCAAAAATTTCAAAATATATGCGAAGGTGGCAGCTTTATGTCCAGGACCTCACAGAAACATTACAATAGTGTTGTTAAGATGGATTTCGTATTAATCTTAAGTGATTGTATTTGATAGCACTGGAGCGGATTTTAGGATAGTGACATTATCAAAAGGGCCCTTAACTCATACAGTCAAGCTGGAGGTGAACACCTCTATTTTTTTTTTTGTTCTCTTCCTTGTGCGCTAAACCTCCCAGCCTCCGCAGACCCACCTGCCTTGCATACTAAATGGCAAGACTGCACCGCCTTCCTCCAGTAAAACTTGCCTGCTCTCTCTCACACACACACACACACACACACACACACACACACACACACACACACACACACACACACACACACACACACACACACACACACACACACACACACACACACACACACACACACACACACACACACACACACACACACACACACACAGGAACTTCAAAAAGACAGATGCTGCCAGAAGTCTTAAAAAAATGCTTTGGATATCAAATGGCTTTGAATTGAACGCCCAAATTTGTGTGCTGCATCTCAGCAAGAATGCGGATACTAGTTGACTGAAAAGGCAACTATCCCTGCCTTCCTCTTATCAACTCCATTTTGGTACACATTTGTCTTTTCTAGCTGTTGCTGTAGTGTTTTCTTTTCATGTTCATATATTCCTCTGGGTGTGTGTGTGTGTGTGTGTGTGTGTGTGTGTGTGTGTGTGTGTGTGTGTATGTATGTGTGTCCAAAAAAATAGGAAAATGCAAAATGAGGAAATAGGAGGGGGAGAATAAAAAAGGCAGAGAGAGACTGAGTGAGAGAGAGGCCTGGAATGCAGGAGACCACACCCATATCTGCAGTCATGTGACCAGAGAAGAAAAAAATAAGAGGAAGTCCCCCAGCACTGCAGAGAGAGAGAGAGAGAGAGAGATACATTAGGGAGAACAGACATAGAATAATTAATCTAATCCTAACAGAAATAACGGACGCAATTGGAAAGTTGCGAATGGGAGGGTGGCGAGAGCCGTTTAGGACAGAAAATAAACCACGGAGGAAGGTGGGTCGCTGAGTTGGATAAAGGGTGAAGTCCAGAGTCATTTGTGTTTCCAAACTAATCACAAAGCAAAAAATAGCAATTATATTCATGTGGATGGCAGTGTTTTTCTCTTAAAATAAAGCCTGTCTCATTTACTAAGTAGGATACAGCTGAAGCTCATAAGCGTCTCAGATCCATCATATATTATATGGAGCAAGACGGAAAGGTCCTCCTCTGTGTTTTACAAGTTTTCACTAGTGTCTATGTGTGCCTCAGTATCAGTTTGAGGGAACACAGCCTATTGAATCGCAATGGTATGAGTAAAAGTCCTCCCCCTTCCAACCACACACACACACACACACACACACACACACACACACACAAACACACAAACACAACACACATCTCTTGCTTTCCTGAACTGAACCTGCATGGCGTTGAGACGCTTAATGGAGTTTATTTAACCCCCCAGTCAGTTTGTGCTGCTGTGTTAGAGTTATAAAAATCACACTGACAAATCAGTTTTGGTCTGTCATCTGCTGACCTGGCCCTTTCTGCCTTGCAGGAGGAAATGAAAGCAAACCTCGCCTGGAAACGGAACTAACTCAGGAAGTTTGCTTAGCAGTTTTACTTCAGATCTTCCACAATGTTGCCAACAAAACTAGACTAAACTAAAATACAATAAAGTAGTTCACCTTTGTATACATGGGTAGCTATGATAGTGGTTCTGCTTTAAAAGTCCTTGTTAAATTACAAGTACATTAAAAAGCTTGAAAAAATTTGTTATCTTCATCAAAATATCAAAAATAGTCCTATTAACTTTAGTCATATGGACCACCTAAGTGCATGTTCACCATTGCAAAAGCATGCTGCCCATTAATAACACGTACAGAACAAAACCCAAAGCTTACTTCTTGTTGCAGCTGAGGTTGCGCATTCACCGCATTTCAATGTCCTCTGAAAACTGCGTACACATGCGCAAGCCTTGCACCTGTGTGTTTGATTTTCAAATCAAAAGAGACTAGTTTAGAGTCCTGCGTGGACACAGGCCTGTCTATCGTTACTATTTATTTAGATCTCCCAGTTCTCTGGAGGGTAGAGGAGATCACACATAGTACACATGAAATAATGAATACCTTGAGTATTTATTGGAATTGTTGACTGCAAACAAAATCAAAGGCTATGAGACTTCAAAACAGACATTTTTGTACATATGTGTTTTTTTTCTATAATATATTCCAATCATATATAACTTTCAATGCTCTACTTATACAAAAAGCATAGCGCTTAACCAATATAAGACTGTAAGAGATAGCATATTTAATGTTGAGTTGATCACTAGGTGGTGATGTCTGCCGGGCTCTAGCCAATGTTCTTCCTATATAGATTTATGGCCAGGTAACGTTAATTATAGCAGGTTATTTTTCCCCCTCACCTTTCAAACAAGGCAAAATGGTGCCAATTCAACTCTAAGTCAATATCCAAGCATGTTCATGAACCTCAAAATGTTGCAGGATAATTTCCTTTGTTACAAATTTTACCTACAATAGTTTGCAATTAAAGTGGCCCAGTTGAAGCCATTTTTGTCCATATCTGGCTGCTGTCGCGGTAACATTTTATTGCCATGTAACTGCATTCTGGGATAGGTTTACTGCCTCAAAATTGCATTCTGGGAGCTGCTGTTTTCTTGTTTGCCAAATAAATTTCAATAACTGATTGTATCAAAAATATGTATCTTTTCATTAACCATAACTTAAAGTAAAATATCTCAACATCATGACAATACTAATGAAAAATGATTAACTATAAATATACTTCCCAGTCCAAAGCAGGCCTGCAGCATTTGTGTCCCCCCCAACAAGCAAGCATGTGTTCAACAAGCATGGGACCTTGCGGTTTTTCACACCAACGCACACAACACAAAAGACACACATAGAAGGAAAGGAACCACGAGACAAGGCTGCAGACAGGCATGTGAGAGACAACAATGACCTCAGAAAATCAGAGTAAGGACAAAACATGAAGAGCTAAAGAACTGACTAATTTGCTGGAGAAAACAATACATAAAAAACAGGAAGGTTCTCCATTCAGAGGAAAGTTGTGCAATGTATAGAGCAAAGTAATGCTGTTGGCATTAAGAAAAGTCTCTAAAGACATTTTTTGCCCATCACATTCCACATGCCTTATATTCACTGACTTTATTGGCCATTTGCACACTAAATACTAAAATAACAAAATCCTCAAGGAGAAAGGATTTAATTTCTGCCACAAAGCCTTTGAATCTTGTAGAGGCTATCCAAAATTCTCAGCTGTTCTCCTTGAGAGGTTTTGAGTGCAATTGAAAGCGCTTTGTGGAGAATTTGAGTGCACCCTCTGCTCCCGCAGCTACCACAGAGGTAACCTTGGGCAAGACAGTTAAAGCCCTAATTGCTCTTGCAGGACTGATCTGGGTCCAGTGGTAGAAGGCTGTGGCTGTACTGGGATTTCCTCGGTGTGAACGTGGAGCGCTGTGGATTTGAATCAATGCCCAGTCAGAATGAGCATTTGATTAATTCACAAATAATAAGAAAAATTGTTTGCAATTGCAATTGTTAAGCCCTCATTACTTTAATGACATTCCAATGAAAACATTGTGTATCAATTGCATTTGCTTCTTTACATGCTGAAGGAGTTTTGCTCCAACAGTCATGTTGAGGTTCTTCCTCATGTCCCCTCCTAGCAAACATCTCAGCATCATTTTAAGCATCATTCACATTAAGAAACCTTATATATCTTCATAACTATAACTTTAAGAACCTGTAAATACCAGGCATTTTCTGTTGTATATATCAGCATAAAACAGACAGAAAAAAAATCTGGATGATTGTTAGAGGATTTGTTTGGGTATGGCACCAAGATTTTCACTTTGACTGTATAATTTATTGTAACATCAATTAAATTATTTGTCGAGAGATGAAGTCATTGGCCAGTGACAATCAACATGAAAGGAAGGAAATATCAAAAATGGAGAGCACTGTAGGGAGCTGTCAACTTTTAGACCAGCATGTTTATGATATTTCACGTTTTGGTTATAATGGGCCGCTTCCTTCCAAATTTCCAATAGGCTGTCTTGGCATGCCCATAGAATATGGCCAACCTTTTCGTATCTGTTCTATAATTAAATACTCACCAAAAAAAAAAGATTCTGATGTACATTTCATAAATAGACATACGTGACATACAAAACCGCCCTATTCACACATAACTACCCAAAACCATGCCCTCTCTTTGAAAGGGAGTTCTTTTGAAGCATCTCCAAGCATCTGTGCTTTTTAAAGCACGTCTAATGAGCTCTGGGGGTTAGGCTTCGACGTAGGTAGTGTAGGGCAGGGCAGACAGAAAAGTTTGTGGATATGAACTAACATTGCGGCTAACGAGATGGTGCAGTGAGGCTTGGACCCTGAACAAACTGATATATTTGATGAGTCACTTATGATTTCATACTAACTGCTCAGTTTAAGTAATCAATGAAATAATCTGTTGTGTGGATAACACTGTGTGGGAGTTTCACCTACCACGTGCCATCCAAGTGGCATGTTCAGGGACCTCCGGCACAGAGACACAGAAGATGGGGGTTGTAAACACCAGTTAATTGTAGAGAGTGGGCCAGTTGGAATAAGCCCAGGAGCAGATAGACATGTGTCATGACAGGGCCCCTATCCTGAGTGTGTGGGGAGGGGGGTTTTACCAGCTGCTCGTTCGACCAACCAATGGGCAACAGGTATAAAGCCACTCTGATCCCAATTACCTAGATCCAGGTCAGGTGTGGCTGCTCAAACCACACCATCCCAACACAACATACCTAACACCAAACTGAGTCCAGGGAGAACACCTGGCTAAAGCCTACACTGCCGCCCCACCCCCACCAAGTAGAGCACAAACAATGAAAAAAAAAAAAAAAAAAAAAAAAAAAACCCTAAAACAGACTCTGAAACAGGGTTGCTATACCTGAAGAGGAAAGACTCTGACACAGGGTTCCTATACTTTAAATAATAAAAACACCGGACTCTGAAACAGGGTTCCCATACCTCAAACCAACTAATGTCCAAAAAAATTAACTGGTCCCCTTCTAGGGGACCTGGTTCCCCGGAACACAACGGGCGACCGGCTTCCCTCCCCCAGGACGACGACAGACTGCCCCCTCCTCCCTTCCGGAGCATGGGGCCTCGGGCAGCTGTGCTGGCTGGTGAAGGTGTGGCCGGTCTTGGCTGTTACGGGGGCTGCTTGGAGGCGTGAGCCTAGCTACTGGGCTGCTGGATGTTCCCGGCGGTGGCTGCTGGGCAGGGAAGCTAGCTGCCAGTGGTTAGCTGTGGTTGTTGCTGCGCCTGCTTCTCTCCCAGTCCTCCGCCGGACACCCTGGGTGCTGCTGCTGCCAGTCGGGAGAGGGATAGTGCTGGGGCCGCCTGATGACCCACTGGTGGCTCCAGGGCTTCTTCGGAAGGCCCCTCTGTGTCTCTTCTCTGTGCCGGACAGTCCCTGTTCAGGTGCAGGTGTGGCAGTTTCACCTACCACACGCAACCCAAGTGGCGTGTTCAGGCACAGAGACACGGAAGACGGGGGTTGTAAACACCAGTTTATTGCTGATAGTGCGCCAGTTGGAATAAGCCCAGGAGCAGATAGACATGTGTCATGACAGGGCTCCTATCCTGAGTGTGTGTAGGGATGGAGTTTTTTTGCTCGTTAGACCAACCAATGAGCAACAGGTATGCAGCTACTCTGATCCCAATTACCTAGATTGAGGTCAGGTGTGGCTGCTCAAACCCCACCATCCCCACACCACACACTGCAAGTACCAAAACTGTCCATTCAAAATGCCTGCCCTTAGATATAAAGACTAGACAGTATGCGAGAATTATTAATAATGAAAGATGTTTCCAATCTTTAATCTGTAAAGGGCTGGTTGGACTTATTTGGTGGCACGGTTATAGTAATGTATTCCCACTTGTCTGGAAGTTTGCCCATCACCTTGTAGCTGGGCCAAGCCAGGAGTGGGGAGCAACCCTAAGCCATGAATGTGAGTGTCATACTCCTGCCTATGGCCTTGACCAAGGCATTAGCTCTACATCTCGAGCTGTTCCCAAGGCACCGTCCTATGGTCATCTACTGTTCCTAAAATATAGATGCAAGTCAAATGCAATGATAAATTTCCCCACAGAGATCACAACATATGTCGGCCGGCCAGTCATTTAGTGCAACTGGGGACGTTTCCATGCATGCAAGTTGACATCCTATCACTTGTTTTAGATAAATGTCTTGGTAGATCCACATAGCCTATGTATTTGAATAAGTTTGGCAAAAGATAAAGT
The DNA here is from genome assembly GCF_960531495.2 of Zeus faber. Lineage (NCBI taxonomy): Eukaryota > Metazoa > Chordata > Actinopteri > Zeiformes > Zeidae > Zeus > Zeus faber. Next base: position 1,295,776 of record NC_137192.1, read on the forward strand.
TGGAATGTCCATCGTTGAGTTGGTAGGGGGGGGACTTCAAGAAGCTTTGTTGAAAGCATTTCTGGAGAAAAACATTTCTTTTGTTTGCCCTTTGGTTAAAAATAACTTTCTTGACAGTTTGCCTTGGATTTAGGGATATTTTTATTTTAATATATAAATATTATAGCAATTATGACAGCCCATCTACCGAGCGAACAATCCCATTTTGAAATCCATGTCAAAAATCATTACTTATTCCCAGACACTATTATTGAACTATTGATCAATTCCTTGGAGCATCTTTCTGGGATTTAAAGAACAACTTTGAAAGGGTTCAAATTTCTGAAGTTGAAACTTGCATTCAGAGTTCATCCTTGGTGGTTAGGGTTTAGGTTGGTTAGGTATTATTTTTCACTCAGAAAATGGTTTTGCTTCAACTGTGCTGAAATGTACTTTATAGTCAAACATGTACACTCAAGTTGAGCTCAATGTAACTCCCAGGGAGTCTTCGAAAAAACAGGAATTTGTTGTGTAGAGTTGGAGGAACGTTAGTGATTTCTTCTCAAAGCAGCAATTTACATTGATGCAAAATTATACATGGCTCTACATTTCATGTAATAGGCTGCTATGATGTTATAGGCTGCCCCATAAGATGGGCAAGGTCTCCATTGTGTTTAAAGTCTAAATACATCCTATATTTAAGATCCTACTTTCATGATACATTTAAAAATGCACTTTGAATTGTGATCATTATTTATTATTTATTTATTTTTAACCACCTATAACCAAAAACATAGCTTCAGCACTGATACTGGTTACTTTGGAAATACATACAAAATAATATTATCCTGCAACTTCGGCAGGGGCCATTCACGATAGTGAAAAAAAATAGAATTATGATTCATGATTAAAATATAGATCACAATTCTTATGGACGTACTCACATATTATAAACATATACACGCATATACAGTACGAGCACATCTGGGTTTCTGTTATCCAGTAATTACCATTTTTTGACCGGGGAAATGTGCTTATGATGTTTTCACATCATTTGATAGTGGAGAATCAGAGCTTCCAAACAAGGTGTCACTTGTGCAAATCAAGCAAATCTTTTTAAAGCTATGACTTGTTAATGACAAGGGTGTAGCAAACCGTGTTTCTGAGATAATCACCTCCAAAGTTTTACCCACACCAGGTTCATTCAACCAGCTCCCAGAATGCAAATGTATGGCGGACAAACAAAGCCTCATGGCTAATTAACATACGGCTGAATGGGCCAATCACGAGCAGCTCAACAACACACAACTTATTTTGTTTTTAAAAAAGCATTTATTTAATAGTAAGAATATACATGTTTTATAAAAGTGGAATTATTTTGGAGTTTAAAAGTACAGACAACACAACAAAATATAGAGTCTATAAACACTATGAGTCTCAGAAAATCTGAAATCTGAAAATCTGTCACCAACCTCAAAGGACATCATCACGTCATCAACTTCTTCCATTGTGGCAACAAGGGGCGTATCATCGGTCTCCTCCAGTGGTTCTTGAAAATATTCAGTTTCATCGTCACATTAAGTTTGAAATCCGCTGTTTGAAATGTTCTCCAAGTCCAGAGTAATATCAGATTCAGCAGCGCTGTCGTTCTCCGTGTCACTGTCAGACAACTGACTATCATCAAGGAAAATGAATTCCAGTACGATCTGCTAACACTGACTAGAATCTATCGCACTGGTCAGATAAAGGTCCGAAATACGATTCAGAGCTTCTGCCACCCGCTTCGTGTAGTCAATAAGGACACGGAGAAAAAAGTTTTCACAGACAAGTGAGACCGAAACACCCCCATGCTTGGCTTTAACTGCCTGTTTATGCAAGTGACGTAGGTATGTGACGCGAAGGGTTCTTCTTCTTCGCCATTTCACAACAATGGCTATGTGTGTGTAAAAGTAGTACGATTTAAAGGTTGAATTCTATCAAAAAACAGTTTCACATTGTGACTTCATATCACATGGAATATGGATGAATGATCTTCACCTGGACGGTCGTTTTAAAGGAAACAATCGATCGCCATTGTTCAGCACTACGTTCACAACTACGTTTCCCCATGTAATATAACAGGAATATTTAACTCCACGGTTTTACATTTTTCTTCTATTTATAAATCAAAGTCAGTTTTGAAAATACGTTGAGAGATAAAAAAAAACACAAAGGAACACGAATCCGGAAAAATTTAATTTTCCTTCAAGAAAGGTTTTTTCAACTTATTTGGCTGCTCCTGGCGATTTTAGAAATGCGCGAGATGGCAGCTTTTGCTGTGGTGGGTCACAAATTTAAATCTCTCCGGTCATAATGTTCAGTGAAAATATAATAATGTAATTATTACAATATTTTTTTATAATATTTCGCCCAAGTGGGGTGGTCAGGGACCTCAGTTACTGAGACACGTACAACTGGGGGTTGTGAAGACCAGTTTATTGTAGAGCTGAGGCTAGGTGGAATTAGCCAGGAGCAGATGGAACCTGTCATGACAGAGGGCTCCCATCTTGACTGAGTGCGTGGACAGGGTTTTTAAACCTGATGCTCGTTAGCCAAACCAATGAGCATCAGGTGTAGCTACTCAAGCCACCCCATCCACCACAGTATTGTTTTATTTGACAACTTTGTTTTTTTTGGGGGTTTTTTTTATTTCTTTATTCCGGCTATTATATTTCTATTTCTTTATATTTTTGCCCTGTTTTTGTCATGTGATCTTTATAAATACCGGGATGGAGATATATATAATTTTTTTGTCCAGATGTTTTAGCCAGCTCTTCAATAAAACAATTATCTGACCTGTCTTATCATTCATACAAAATGACCAATCCACTGTATTTTGCAAAAAAAAAACAAGAACATGGTTTAGTAAAATGTTCAAATGGTCTAATATTTGAGATTGAAGAATTGAGAAACTTGTAATTGGTGTTGACATAAAATGTAGATAAAGTGTTACAGAACCTCGACAACCTGTAATACCTGTAATTTTGTCGAGGTGGCAACTGATTATGTCACACTACATAGGTTAAAGATGCCTATACGGACAGAACACTGAAAGATTTTCGGCTGTGACAAATTTGAGTCAAATTCAGCTGAATACCTGGACACTCATCTTGCTATGTGTTGCTGCCTGCAGCTATATTTATTATTATTATCGCCTATGTTTCGTGGGGCATTGTTTTTCTTTTATTGGGTTAGATAATGAGTAGAGGTGTGATCATTTCTCAATTTTAATATGTATCGTGTTGAGGATGTGGACGATTCTGCATCGATGCAGTGAAAGAACATAATCGGGACATTGGAAATATAATTAGGCCTACATAAAAATAAAAAAAACCTGGACCGTACAATTCCTTTCTAATTAACAGATTTTATTGTGATTAAAATAACAGCCTACACAAAATGTATTTATCTCCATCGTGTTCGGAAAGCTCCGGTGACGAGGGAGATCAGGTGCTGGACCGGCCATTCAGAAGCCACGCTGCAGGACATGCTCAGTGATGTTGACTGGGCCGTGTTGCCCTCCACCCTTGATGATGTCAGCGAGTTTACAGAAGGGGTGACGAATTTCATTGCTAAGCTAGTGGAAGATGTGACTCCCATGGTTACGGTGCGATACCGTGGGTTGACAAATCCAGACGCACCGAACACGCACACCACGGCTTACGCCGCGTCGTGGCTCGTGTCGGGAACCCTGGACGATTACTAGTGCCGTCTTACCAACTGAGGAGGGCTGTGAAAGAGGCAAAGTGTCGGTACAGGGGAAGAGTCGAGTCTCAGTTCGAGCTGTCTGACACCGGACACATGTGAAAGGGATTACGGACTATTACGGACTACAGAGGTAGAGCAACCACCACGCTGAATGCTGATGCGTTCACATTAGCCTCCTGGTTAGCACAACAGAACCGAGTTCTGAGATACTGAGCGCACACTCAACATCTCAGAGCATAATGTGAGGATGGCTCTGAGACAGGTGAATGGCAGGAAAGCAGCCGGTCCGGAAGGCATCAAAGGACATGTTCTGAAGACCTGTGCCAACCTGCTTCCCCAGTGTTCACCATCGTATTCAACCTCTTCCTGGCGCAGCCCTTAAAGCCCATATAGGGAAATGGGGATGCGATACATTGAGCTGCATCGAGAATCGTTGACAGATGAATTTAAATTGTGAGGCAGTGAAGATTCACAGTAATGAGTGGGACATAACATGATAAATGTCTGTGTAAGCGCTGAAAACAAGTATAATAAAATTATTATCTATCCTGTAGATTTTATTGTTAGGATTTTTATTACGCTCTGAATTTTTGGGCTTAAAGTGTCCGGAACAGTCCGACCGCTATAGGTACGGACACCGTTAGGGTGTTGCTAGAACCAGGACGTCAGACATCTCGTGGTTCAAATTTGTGAAAAACCGATAGAATTTGACTGAAATCTCTTGCTTCGTGCTTCACCGACACACTGATGTTCGAAAACTTATGACACTTTGTGACATCATCATCCAGTTTGCTATAAATGTGCAGGTTGTGGCTCTGAATGGCCATTCGTATTGTGCGCGGTGCAAAGTGTAATCTCCGTCGCTCTGTAGTGGTTAGAGATTACAAACGAAGCCATGTGTGTGTCTGTTTAAGTATCTTCTTACCTGGTTGATGGCAGCAGGGTTGTTCGATAAGTAAGTAAGTAATCTATTGTTCTGTAAAATGTCAGAAAACTGTCGAATGTGACTTTTACAACCTGCTTGTTGCTGCTGACCGACAGAAAACCCCATATATGTGACCCACCACAGCAAAAGCCGCCAACTCAAACATTTCTAAAATCGCCAGGAGCAGCCAAATAAGCTGGTTTATTCAATTTATTTGGCTGAAGTGGGTGGAGGAAGTGGGTGGAGGAAGATCTAAATCATATCGCGGACCTTAATCAGACCAGTGCGATAGATCCAAGTCAGTTTAAGCAGCGCACACTGGACTTCATTTTCCGCGATGATTGTCAGTTCTCCGACAGTGACGCTGAATCTGATATTACTCCGGACTTGGAGAACATTTCAAACAGCGGATTTCAACCCGAATGTGACGATCAAATGGAATAATAGAACTAACGGAAAGTAAATTCCACTTTTATAAAACATGTGTATTCTTACTGTTAAATAAAAGCTTTTTTCAAACAAAAATGTGACCCACCACAGCAAAAGCCGCCATCTCGCGCATTTCTTAAATCGCCAGGAGCAGCCAAATAAGTTGAAAAAACCTTTTTTGAAGAAAAATTTGATTTTTAGACCGAAAATAATTAGACCGAGTTTGATTTATAAATAGTAGAAAAATATAAAAGTGTGGAGTCAAATATTCCCGTTATATTACATAGGGAAACGCAGTTCACTTACCGAGACGCTAAACAACGCTGAACAACGCAGATCGATTGTTTCCTTTAAGCAGGCATGCCCAAAGTCCGGCCCCCAGGCCAAAACCGGCCCGTGTCTAAATTTCCACCGGCCTAAAGCGTCTTTCATAAAATCAGTATGTGGCCCCACAGCACGTACAAAAAAAACAATTTTATATTTCACCAGAGGATGGCAGTAGACTTGTGGCCGCACTTTCACCGTGTGACCCATGTGTGAACTTTTACCACTGTGGTATATTTTAAGCCCATTTATAAAATGGCAACTGGAACTAAATAAAGGAAAGTTGACAACGAGGGCCGCCATTTCCAGGACAAGTGGAATTCTGAGTATTTTTTCACTGAAATGCGAAACAACTACGTGTGCTTAATTTGTCAAGAGACTGTGGCTGTTTTTAAGGAATTCAATATTAAGCGGCACTATCAGACGAAACATGCTAACTACGATAAGCTAACGGCAAATGAACGCACGGAAAAACTGAAGCAACTTGAAGCTGTTTTAATGGCACAGCAGCGCTTTTTCAAAAGAGCCCGTGACTCAAATGAAAATTCTACAAAGGCGAGCTACGAGGTGGCAATGCTGATTGCCAAGCACTGCAAACCTTTTACTGAGGGTGAGTTTATTAAAGACTGCGTGTTAAAAATGGTGGAGAAAATGTGTCCTGAAAAAAAAACAAGAGTTTGCCATTGTTTGCCTGGCTCGTAGCACTGTGGCACGGAGGATTGAAGAAATTTCATCTGATATCAAGAGACAGAGGCAAAAGGAGTGGAGTTTTACTTTTTTTCGTTAGCCTGCGACGAAAGCATGGATGCATCTGACACCGCTCAGTTACTGATTTTTTTGAGAGGAGTGGACAATGAAATGAACATGAGTGAAGAGCTACTTGACCTCCAGAGCCTTAAGGACCAAATGACAGGAATAAATTTGTTTGCTTCTGTTTGTTCCGCCGTAGATGACATGAAACTACAGTGGAATAAAATCACTGGGATTATTACGGACGGCGCACCTGCCATGGTTGGTGAGCAAAGTGGGCTATCGACCCTTGTCTGTAAAAAAGTCAGCGAAGAAGGAGGCAAAGCTATAAAACTCCATTGTATTATTCACCAACAAGTTCTATGTGCCAAACATCTGAAATATGATCACGTTATGAAACCGGTGATAAAGGCTACTAATTATATTCGCTCCGAGCCCTGTGTTAGCGCCCGTTTCAACAGTTTCTGATCGACATCCACGCTGAATAAGGAGATGTTGTGTATCATAATGACGTAAGATGGCTCAGTCGGTGGTCTGCACTGCAGCGATTCTACTCTCTCAGAAAGGAAATCGGACAATTCTTGGCACAAAAGAGACAACCGATCCCAGAACTCTCCGATCCTGTTTGGCTGGCTGATTTTGGATTTCTAGTTGACATAACACGACATCTGAACGCGCTGAACACGAGCCTTCAGGGGAAAAATGCAGTGGTAAGCCAGTTGTATTCACACATCAAAGCTTTTGGGACAAAGCTACTACTTTTCCAAAGGCACCTGTCACAAATGCAGCCCAATACCACACATTTCCCATCGCTGCAGGAAATGATGACCAGTTTTCCAGCAAACAATATCACTGTGCAAATGAGGAGGTATGCAGCAAACCACTCATCTCTGGCAGAGGAGTTTCAACAGCGCTCAAGGATTTTGCAGCTATTGAAAAGGAGATCACACTTTTTTCCATGGATCCTAACGACACTCCAGCCCACCTGCAGCGGAGTGTCACAGTCAGCATCAGCAACTCCCTCTTGTAAACTTTTACCGCCGGCTGGACAAAGACAGGTATTTGTCACATACATATACATACTTCCATACATATATGCAGTGAAATGTAATAAAGTATGTGACTATACTATCCTTTGTCAAAATTCACTTTGATGTGATTTATTAAAACAAAATCAATAAATACATGTTTATAAAAAAATGTCGGAGTCAGATTTCATAAAAAAGTTTATTTGCATTAAATGTATTATTATTTTAACCTTTATCTATTCTGATAAGGCAATTGACAACAGATTCTCATTTGCAATGTCAACCTAGCTGCAGACAGCAGAGTAAAACAAAGCATACAAATAAACAAATAAACACGTATACAACAAACTGTACAAAGTGATGTATTTACATGTAAGTTTACAATGGAAATGGTTTAAAGAATGTCAGGCTCAATGGTCGGCCCCCATACATTTTTCATCTCACCAAATCTGGCCCTCTTTGCAAAAAGTTTGGACACCCCTGCTTTAAAGTGACCGTCCAGGTGAAGATCATTCATCCATGTTCCATTTGATATGAAGTCACAATGTGAAACCGTTTTGAAAGAGTTCAGCATTTAAATATTACATGTTTTATACACACACGGAGACAACGTTGTGCAGGGGGCATGTCACTGACGTCACGGTCACTTCCGTAAACAAGACAAGGCTCCGGTTTCACTTGTCTGTGAAAACTCCGGTTGATTAGGAGAAGCGGGTGGAGGAAGATCTAAATCATATTGCGGACCTTAATCTGACCAGTGCGATAGATCCAAGTCAGTTTAAGCAGCGTGCACTGGACTTCTTTTTCTGCGATGACAGTCAGTTCTCCGACAGCAACCCTGAATCTGATATTACTCTGGACTTGGAGAACATTTCAAACAGAGGATTTTAACCCGAATGTGACTATGAAACTGCATATTTTCAAGAACCACCGGAAAATAAATTCCACTTTTATAAAACATGTATATTCTTACTGTTAAATAAAAGCATTTTTCAAAACAAAAATACGTTCAACGTTCCCTCAAACACAAGAACAAAGCAGTGATTGTCGCATTCCGCAGTATGTTAAGTAGCCATGTGGCTTTGGCTACCCCATTTGCATTCTGGGAGCTAGGTGAATGAAGCCAAGTCTCGGCGAAACTTTCAAGATGATTATCTCAGAAACACAGTTTGCCACACTCTTGTCATTAACAAGTCATAGCTTTAAAAATCTTTGCTTGATTTGCACAAGTGAGACTTGTTTGGAAGCTCTGATTCTCCTCTTTCAAATGATGCAAAAGTATGCGGTGGGTCACATATATTGTTCCACTCAGCGTTTCACCATGAGAGGTTTTAAGCACGGCCTCTTTCAGTGCTCTGGGGACCACCACCTGCCACATTCCCTCTCCCGCAGCCGGCTCCTTCCAGGCCCTTTGCCGCACCCCGTCACTCACCCACAGAGCCTCAAACTTTGCCCACAGTCCTTTAGTTGCCATTAAACTCCCCCCTACCTCGTCCCAAGGTGGCCTCTGTCGAGACTCCACCCACTGCAACACCAGGTGTAGCTCCTCATCCTGCTCCTTTTGTGCTCTCCACTCCACTCACAGCCGTGCCAATTACCTGCATCTCCTGACAGACCGGCCCAATCCCTTTCTGCATGGGGCATAACTCCTCCTCCTCCCAGAGCTCCCTCTCCCAAGCCTCTCTCCGCTCACAGTATCAGAATCCATCTGGAGCACAGGGGCAACGGAACAGGGCGTCGGCATTGGAATGACGAGCCCTGGCTCTGTACACCACTGTGAAGGCATAAGACTGCAGCTCCTCCAGCCAGCATGTGGCCTGCCTCTTCGGTTCTCTGAGAGACATCATCCACTGGAGAGCTGAGTGATCCGTCCGGACAGTGAAGGGCAGGCCACAGAGTTAGCACTTAAAGTGCCTCACCACCGTCACCACAGCCAGAAGTTCTCGGTGAGTGACAAAGTAGTGGCGTTCAGCCTTGTTGAAGGTTTTGCTGAAGTACGCCACCTGCTGGCCCTGTCTGAGCCAGCACCGCACCAACCCCAACATTGCTGGCATCGGTAACCAGGATAAATGGCAGGCTGGGGTCTCAGGGAGTGAGGGTGGGGGACTCCATTAATGCCCCCTGGAGAGACCTGAAAGCCTGCTGGCACTCTGGTGTCCACATGAAACTCCTGTCCTTTTGCAGCAGACGGTACAGGGGAGCGGCTGCGCAGGAAAATTCTCGTCCAAACCGCCTGTAGTACAAGGCCAGGCCCAAGAAGCTTTTCAGCTGTTGTTGGGCAGTGGGAGTGGGTCTCTTACTGCGTGCATCTTCTCCTCCAGTGTGCCTATGCCTCCCCCACAGTCTGTGCCCCAACTGAACTCCCAATCCTTTCTCATGAAGCGGCACTTTCTTCGGGGTGGAGCTTCAGACCTGCTGCTTCCACTCTCTGAAGTACCTGCCGCAGCACCCCAAGGGCCTCCTGGAAGGAGCTCCTGTGTGCCAGGATGTCGTACAGATACACAAGACTTTCCTGGTGGGGGGCACCAGCCAGCACTTTCTCCATTAACCTCTCAAATATGGCTGGGGCGTTGCACAAGGCAAAGCTAAGGACGCAAAACTGCCACAGCCCCCTACCGTGCAAAAGGTGGTCTTTGATCTAGCCTTGGGGCTGAGGGGCACCTGCCAGTAGCCACTGCGCAGGTCGAGTGAGGACAACCAGGATGGTTGCTGGGGATGGTGGTAGAGCTGGTCGTCTAGTAATCTAAACGTTGCTGGTTCGATCCCAGGCTCCTCCTGCTAGCATGCTGTAGTGTCCTTGAGCAAGACACTTAACCCCTAATTGCTCCTGATGGCTACGTCCGTCGGTGTTTGAATAATTGTAAGTCGCTTTGGATAAAAGCGTCTGCTAAATGAAATGTAAATGTAAAAATGTAAATGAACCAGACACCAGGTCCAGTGACTTGTCAATGCGGAGCAATGGGTACGAGTCTTTCCTGGTCACATTGTTCAGAGGTCTGTAGTTGACACAGAATCTCATCTTGGGGCTCTGTTTCTTTGCGACCATCACAACCCCCAAAGCCCCTGGGCTGTCTGAGGGCTCAATAATGCCTGCCTGCTGCATCTCCTCAATCGTGCTGTCTGCGGCCTCCTGGTGTGCCATGGGAAGACGGCAGTGACGCGTGTTGATGGACTGAGCCCAGTGTCTATTTCATGCTGCACCAGATGTGACAGACCCGCATCACCATCTGTCAGAGCAGATGCAGATGAACACACGCCACAGCTCTTCCCGCTGCGAGGGCTCCAGCACATCACAGTTGCGTCCCCATATCTCCCTCACCGCTGACAATCTATCCACCTCTTCAGTGGTGGTTGGCTGGGCCAGGGGAAGGGAGCCCAAGCACGTAGAGGGGAGTGTTGTCAGAGAGGGAGGTTGTCTGTCGGCAGGAGTGTGGGGCATGAGGGGTGGGCTGCCAAGTGCTGATGGGGTGGGGGAATACCTCTCTTGAGCACCTGAACTCAGTAATGGGGGGCTACCGCTACTGACTGGGGGGTTTGTAATGTCCTCGTGTCTCTGTGCCTTCACAGCCAGTGGGTGTGGTCTTGGGGTTTGTGAGAGGGATATAATTTTAACAGTGGGGCCCCCAGGGAAGCTTATGTGTTCTCCCCTCAGAAAACCTCAGGAAGTCCAATCCCAGTATACAGGAGTCCTGCACCTCTGCCACCCACACGGGGAAGCTTACTTATAGGCCCCCCCACGTGGCGCCGCCCCTTGCAGCTGCCTGCACAGGCGCTCCTTGTTAATTATGCACAATAAAGTATATTTTTTCTGTTAATATCACTACAGTATGTCCATCAAAAACTCATCAGCAGTGATACGTTCGCGATGCACTCGTGGATATAAACATTTCCCTGAAAGAACACCTTTGGGACCTTTGCTCCGTGGATCCAGAGTGGCCCCTGGAGATTTTACCAGCCAACTCTTTCAACAACAACAACGACGGAGCCGCTGTTCCACGGGTGGGCCCACGGAGGAAGCACCGTAGTAAACGTGGCGGCATTCCGGTCAGAATGAGGAGGCAACCTTACCGTCCACCTCTGCCAAGCATCATTCTTGCGAATGTCCAGTCCCCCCAGAGATGGATGACCTGCGAGTGAGCATTACATTCCAACAGGATACAAATAAATGTTGTGTCCTCTGCCTAACGGAGACATGGCTAAACCCGCTGGTGCGAGATGAAGCCATTCGTTCAGCTGAGTCCTTCTCCATGTTCAGCGCAGACCAGTTGGAGGAGTCGGGGAAATCCAAGGGTGGAGGCGTCTGCTTCATGATAAACAGCCGCTGATGTAACCCCAACAACACCAAGACTCTCTCCCGCTCCCGCTCCCCGAACCTGGAACAGCTGACCATCTCATGCCGTCCATTCTACTTCCCCCGGGAATTAATCATCACAGCTGTTTATATTCCACCGCAAGCAGACCCTGACACAGCACTATCGGACCTATATGATGTATTGTGCGGACTTCATAATGAACATCCTGACGCAGCTGTCGTGGTGGCTGGGGACTTTAATAGGGCGAACCTCAAGAAAGTTTGGCCTAATTTCCACCAACACGTGGAAACACCTGGTGACGTGTGCCACCAGGGGAGATAGAACTTTGGACAACTGTTACACACCGTTTCAATCAAGTTCCAGAGACGTCAGTGAGTTAACGGAAGTAGCTACAAGCTTCATAGCTACAATAGCAGACAGTATTGTTCCCACGGTGAAAGTTCAGATATTTCCTAACCAGCAACCGTGGGTCGATAAATCCATCCGTGGTGCTCTGAATGCTCCCATGGTCGCCTATAATGAAGGTCTTGTCTCCGGAAATATGGACTACAAAGCGGCATTGTACAATCTGCGGAGGGGGTGAAGGACGCTAAACGGACGTACAGAGATAGAGTGGAGCGACAGAAGGAGCAACAGGATGCCAGACGCTTGTGGCAGGGGCTCTGGACTTTTACAAACTACAACAGCAGCTCCTCCCCAGCCACGAGTGTGGACGCCTCCTGAGCCAATGAACTAAACTCCTTTTCTGCGCGGCTTGAGTCTGGCAACAACACACCGCTGGGGATGACCGCGCACTCTCAGTGTCCAAGCATGACGTCAGAACGGCTCTGATGCGTGTGAACATCAGGAAAACTGTAGGCCCAGATGGCATATCCAGGCAAGTACGGAAGACCTGTGCCACCCAGCTAGCCCCGATATTCAATGCCTCCTTGGCCGAGTCGGTGGTCCCGTCCTGCCTCAAGATGTCCACCGTCATCCCTGTCCCGAAGATCGCCTCTCCTGCCTGCTTGAATGACTACCGTCCAGTGGCCCTCACCTCGGTGGTCATGAAGTGCTTCGAGACGCTGATTAAGGATTGCATGATACTTGATACATCTGAGCCTTCCTCCCCCGCACCTTGGACCTCCTGCAGTTTGCGTACTGGCAGAACAGATCCACGGACGACGTGGTCTCCCAGGTACCGCACACCATGCTCACGCACCTGGATGGCCAGAAAGGGGGCTATGTGAGATTGCTGTTCATCGACTATAGTTGAGCGTTCAATACCATAGTCCCCACCAGACTGCCTGTCAAGCGGTGGGAGCAATAACTGAACACTCCGCTGTGTGCCTGGATCCTGGACTTCCTCACAGCCCAGCCCCAGGTGGTTAGGGTGGGGAGGCACATGTCCAGCTCCCTCACCCTGAACACAGGATCCCCCCAGGGATGCATCCTCAGCCCCCTACTGTACTTCATGTACACACATGACTGTGTGACCAGGTTAATCTCCAACACCATCATCAAGATTGCTGACAACACCATGGTGGTGGGCCTGATCAATGACGATGATAAGAATGCCTACCGTGACGAGGTGCCTGACCTGTCACTCAACAGCCTCCTCCTGAACGTCAGCAAAACTAAGGAGCTGAGTGTGGGCCTTAGGAGGGAGTACAACCAAGGACACATGCGCCGTTGGTGATTAATGGGGCTTCTGTCGACAGGGTGAGCAGCTTCAAGTACCTGGGAGTCTACATCATGAGGGACTTAACATGGACTATACACACAGACACTGGTGAGAAAGGCGAGGCAGCGTCTTTACCACCTCAGGCAGCTTAACAAATTCAGGGTCTTGGTGAGGATCCTCAAGTCCTTCTACTCTGGAGCAGTGGAGAGCATCCTGACAGGCAACATCACTGCCTGGTTTGGGAACTGTACTGCTCAGGACAGGTGGGCCCTGCAGAGGGTGGTGCGTTCAGCCCAATGCACCATTGGAACTATCCTCCCCTCCCTGCAGGAGTTTTACACCAAGAGGTGTAGCAGGATCATGAAGGATCCTCACCACCCGAACAACAGTCTGTTCCAGCCGCTGCGGTTGGGCAAGCGCTTCCGCAGCCACATAGCGAGGACAGAGCGACTGAGACAGTGTTTCTTCCCGCAAGCCATAAGGACTGTCAATGCTGAACTCACCAGAGGTCCTCACTGAGACACACACATAGGCCTCACTGCCTTACTGTACTGTATGTAGCATACTGTACTGCCTACTGTATCACTGTTCTGGGTTACTGCATACTGCTAATACTATTGCTGTTCTGTTTGGTGTTACTGTATTTCTATGTCGTACTGTTGTATGCTGTACTGTATATATTTTTTCCACACACACTTTATTCACATGCCACTTAACTGCACATATCTATATATACAAATAGCCTATCCCAAATACGTACATAACTCTATTCCCTTTACTTCTATTTTGTACCCCCACTCTGTATTACTTTTTGAGTCTTATTTTAATTTATTTTATTTTATTTTATAATATTCTATTCACTAACTGCATTACGTTTGAGGAATCAGTTAGTTTCAGTTAGTTAGCAAGTAGAAATTAGGTTAGTATTTGGTTAGCATAGTGGCTAGCTCACCAGTCACTGTACGTTGCTGCACCAGTCTGCTCCAATTGTGTCCCCGCCGTTGTTACAACGGTAGAAGTTGATGATGTGATGAAGTCCGTTGAGGTTGGTGACAGATTTTTAGATTTCAGATTTTCTGAGACTCATAATATTGATAGACTCTACATTTTGTTGTGTTGTCCTTTTAAACTCCAAAATAATTCCACATTTATAACACATGTATATTCTTACTGTTAAAGAAAAGCTTTTTTAAAAACATTATTAGTTGTGTGTTGTTGAGCTGCTCATGATTGGCCCATTCAGCAGTATGTTAATTAGCCATGAGGCTTTGTTTGTCCGCCAACCCCATATGCATTCGGGGAGCTGGCTGAATGAACCTGTTGTGGGTAAAACTTTGGAGGTGATTATCTCAGAAACACGGTTTGCCACACCCTTGTCATTAACAAGTCATAGCTTTAAAAAGATTTGCTTGATTTGCGCAAGTGACACCTTGTTTGGAAGCTCTGATTCTCCAATCTCAAATGATGCGGAAAAAAGAAAATCGAAAGCCGCCAAATGACCCTAAAGTATGCGGTGGGTCACAAATGGTGATCAGCCCCTAAATATCATTATTATTTACTTTACTTACCAATTCTCTCTTCCAAATAATCCAGCCATGTAACTATCCGTTCATGAAATTAAATCGCAGTTTAGGATCCTCCTTATCCCAGGAATATGCACCAACATTAATGGTTTGTAAGAGCACATTTAACACTGTAAGGCATGCGCAGCAACATTTGTTTCTTCAAGAGAAAAGGGATTTTTTTCCAAAGGTAGCCCCGTTGCATTCAAGGCCTGTTGGAAAGGCTACCGTACTGCCTTCAAGCGTCGGAAATATAAAATTGTGATATTACTTGTAATTTATGGACCAGCAATACCCAAGCACTGGTACAAATACATACAGGCTGGTGTTTTTCTTTAATTTAAATATTTTTTTTTTGTATATAGACCAGCAATACCCAGGCCAGGAGTAATGGTCTGTACCATAGCAGCAGGCCAAAAAATGTACAGTACTTAATTTTTGTTCAATTGTAGATATTATTTAGAGTTTGTTTGTTTATTTAAATATGTATTGTTTAACTGCACTTTGGAAGTACAAATGTGTACAGTCAGTACCCGATGTTTGCAATTATGTATTGTTTATAGCCATGCCCTGAAGAGTGAGTCCTTCAAGTTTGAAATCGGTCAAATTGGCGATCGTATTATCTGACTTATTTCCTGTGTTGAAATAGATTATACAGCCTGTTCTAATATAGACATCCATGAAACACTGACAGCCTGAATTAAGCACTGTATCCTCACAGTGGTGGCCTGCTGGCAACAAACCTTTGCTCTTGAATATCTCTGTTTTAGTGTTAGAATAGCCTAGAGTATCCATCCATCGTGCTCATAAATGGTGATATCAAGGGCTGGTGTGTTTGTATGTGCGTCGATGTGGCGGGGGTTGTGGAGTATCCGCAGGCTGGTTCGGGGTCTGGTTAAAAAAGTCCAGGGCCATTTTTTTTTTTGTCCCAGTCCGTCCCTGACCCTGCACCCACCACTGATGAACTGACGGCCAAACCAAATTTTGAGCTCCGAAAGTCCGAATATTTGGTTTTGGCACCCGGAGCTCCCAGTTTTCCAGTCCCAGAGCCAGTTCATTTGCTGTTGAAAGGGGAGAACTGGTTCCAGATTCGGCACCGGCTCCGAACCAGCCCTCGAAATGCCTTGGTGGAAAAGGGGTAAGTGAGTTCACAGTTGATTTTCCAATTAAGTTTATTCCTGAATATTTTCATCTTTCAACACCAAGAATCTGATGGTGAGCTGAGGAAACTGTGCCTGTACAGCAGTAAGACAACTTAAAGCAGTTGAAGTGGAAGATGTCCCTACTCCACTAAAGAGGTGAAGTAGTGTACTGTAATTGAAATATCCCTAACTGAATTGACATTGAATTTAATCGAAAATCGAAACCTTGTGAATCAGATCGAATTGGGAAATCAGTGGCAATGACCAGCCCTATCGACGAGATGTGCCGACGAAGAGTTTCATCTGAGAAAAGGCCTATAGCATATGGAAATTATTTGATTTCAAATTGGCAGCAGCACAGCGTAATTAAAATCGTATCAGCCAGATGTATGTAGCCAGCCACATGTAATTTTTTGTTTGTTTACAAATAGTTTTTATTCTGTTTAATTTTATCTGAGAATATGAAGGCCTGAAGCTGAAGTAAATTCTTTGTGTTTACATGTTGCCCCAACAAACGTAGGCTAGCGTAAGATTTATTTATTTTTAAAATAGTGCTATGCACCCGAGTCTATTGACGGGACTTATTTTATTTGGAATACAGGTACTCCTCACTTAACGACCTACTTGTTTAACGACCATTCGGACTTACGACCAGCTCTCTGGCATGCACACTGCGTGCAACGCGTCTCAGCGTCAAGCATCTCATCACGCATCACCCTATCTGTCTCAGTCTCATTCCCGCAGTCGGTCAGTATTCACTGCACTAGCGTTCGCGATCTCCAAGACTGAAATAACGGTAAGGGGGGGTACTCCTCATTAAGTGAGGAGTACCTGTATAATGTACATGCAAAAGTAGCCTACTTTTCACTATAATAATATTATGAATCTAACTGCCTTGATGATGTCATTCTTAATATAGCCTGCCTAGCAACTGTTTTTGAGCTCGATAAACACATAATATTTGACCGGAATTTCTCCCATTTGTCTGGGACATGCAAATCTTCCAGGACACGTGGACCGGCACCAATTTTTTCTCACGGAAACCCTGACGCACGCATGCAAGCAAGCAATTATGTAGGTAGACATGCAACACGATGAAGCTGGCTATTGTTTGCTAAACCTGTTCGGCTCACATTCCACAACGCACAATGGACTCTGCTACTCTGCTAATGTTGAATAGGGCAATGCAGCTGCATCATTTTGTGCTTCGCTACAGTTGTAAACTGAGGCTACATGCATTGCATTTGTCAGACCTAAAAGCGCAATTATCTACAAGATTTAATGGCGATTTAGTTTCTTTACCAAATTGAACAAAAACCATAATATTTGTGCCCTGAACTGACAGTGAGGTGAGCTCAACAGTTCAGTCATGAAACCCTATCACGTATTCTTCTTTCTGTATACTTTGCGGGTACACATTTGTCCGTGGTGCATTTGTCCCATTGGTTGATGTAACAAAGAGAAATTTTAATTATTGCTTGGTTTAATGATCCACCTAATGCAAATGCAGCGGAATTGTTTTCTTGTGAAAATGACATTGCATAGAGGTATACATAGAGGGTTTGGGGTTTTATTTTCTTTGAGGTTTTATTTTTTTTTTCCTATGGTGTAATTGAAAAGAAAAAGGAGAAAATACAAATGGTAAAGAATGAAAATAAAATTAGAATGATTTAAGTAGGAGCATAATGTTTCTCCATTAGCGTATTGCATATAGACCGATGGCTGGTCATTGGAGTGGTTTAGGTATTGAGGGGCATATTCATGACTGTCAGTAGCTTATATTTCTAGCACGATAATATAATAGTTTCATAAAAGTTAATGACATTTTGAAATGCGGAAAGATCACCACTCCTTCCATGTTCGTCAAAAGAGTCCAGTCAGTTGCTGGCTGGGAGAAAATAAATGCTGGCCCATGCTAGCCCGAGCAGATTAACCTTTTAAATGGGGGTCAAGGTAGCAGCTAATAGAATTTTGGCTAACCTCGTCTGGATGAGGCAAACACAGACTTCCATTCACAATAGTGAGCAATGTATAGGCTTATTTGACCTAATGCTTTAGGACAGGGCTAAATTCATCAGGAGAAATAATAGGGTTAGGAGTATTTTGTCAAATAAAATGTAAACTCAAACTATGGCTTGCCTGGGCCATACACATAAACAATTACACACAGACACAAATCTAATCTTGGTAGTTTGATCACTCCTCAATGCGAACTTACTAATATAAATTCAAGGCCAGGATATTACATTTGAGCCAAGGACGATATAGCATAAGATAACTGGAACAGATGTGTGAAAAGAGAATGGAGCCTGTGCCTTTTTCACCATGAATGCTGCAGATAATGGTTGCACACTGGTTGTGTTTGTGCACACTGTCCAAATATGGAGCCACGCCTAGTACCTCATTCCACTGGCCCTAGTCAGAGCAAAGACTCAATGGACATTTGGCTTAACAAACCAAGTCAAGCATACTGCCTTGAAATATGAACAGGTTGTACGGTATAACAGGGTGTTGGGAGAGTTGCATTTTGGCAGAAGACACCATAAAAAATAAAAAAAAGATCACAGGAATACATATCCGTTAAGGGCACCTGATAATGGAAATGGCTCCATCATCTTAATAAAAAAAGGGAAAGTGTCAAATTAAACATCCTCACAACCACCTCATCCAAAAAAGACTGAACGAATGGAAACATGTGATGAGAGAGAAGATAGGTAGATGCCTTGGTACTTCAAATATAGAGACTTGACGAAAAACTGCAGAAGGCCAGCAGTCCATGAGGAAACATTCTCTATTCTCTTGGCTCCATTCGTCCTCTCCGCCCCTACTCCATCGCACTATGGACTGCAGATACAATGTGGACATGTCTAGCCCTGCCCCTCTCAGGAATTATCCAGCCAACCAAAGGAAAGGCCCTAGAGCTGAAAACTTGTCATTTATTTTCCCGCACCACCACCAATAGACATAATTTATGTCCGGGTATAGGCACATTTGAAATACTGGTAAATATACCTGTAGCTACGTGACTTGGATACCAGTTCCTAACAATTTTCTTTTTATACAGGAAATACTTAAGTTAAAAAGAGAGTTAAAGGGCACATATTGCTTAAAAATAACAATAACAACTATATCTGCTTTACTTTAAAAATATATTATTTATTATTATTTATATATATTTTTTAGCCATTCCATTTCTAAATTATTTCTCAAAAGCCATTCATACTTTTCCGCAATTCTTGTTTCTCTCCCTCGCCGGAACAGTACTAAAGCCACAGATTATTACTTCAATAAATCTTTATTTTGGATCAAAATTGAAGAAAGGTATTTCCTTGATCAATTGTGGGCTTGTTAAAACAATTAATTTATCGAAGTGAAAACACAAAAAGCCCTTCCACATACCTATTCTCATCTCAAACATATGAAACATGCAACCTCTTCAGCAAAAATCTGCTGTTTAATGTTAAAAAACTGTTTGACTAAATCATTTGTTAAAACTTACACATGACTGATGAAATTCTTAGCAACCCTTGTCCTTATTAAATAGCTTATGAATATGGCAAGAGTATTTTAATATCTAATTCAATTTTAAAGTGGGCGCAAACAACTTACTTTCCCCAATTTGGTCAATACTCTTATGAAAACCTTCCTGTAACCATGCTTTTCTCTTGCAAATCTTTGCTGTTTTAAAACATTCTAAAATATTTTTTATCCCCCCCGCCAAAAAAAAGACCCCATCAAATCAGTGATCCAGAACAAGGAGAGTGAATTAAATGATCCAAATGTGGAGCCATTGTATTCACCTGTGTTAAGTGTTAAGCCATGCCTTGTTTCATAAGTGACGGCCTATGGTAATGGTCTTTTCACTTCCCCACTGTAAATCCTCTTACACTCTACCTCATTTCCATCCTTCCTCTGAGAGTCACTCTGGTTTTCCCTCTCCCTAGGTTTGCTTGCTCCCCAATCCATCCTCTCCTGCACTATTCTCTCACTGCTTGCAACTTTTGCTTGCACTTGAAAGCTGTTTCAGTGGTGGCTGGTATGGTCAAACAACAATTTTTAGAATCATGGGTGATGATGATATCACTATATCATGTTTAGTTAACATATAAAAAATATATTATTAGAAAGATATATATCAAATATAAATTTATTTTGAAAACATGCTTTTAAACCAGAAAAGGCTAACCTAATGCTCCTGTTATTTTCCAGAATGAGATGTATTACTTTACTGCAGTGCCTAAATTAGGGCTGATATAGGCAAATTAAAGAACATCAAGATATAATTAGAGACTTTTGGATACTGATATATATATATATATATATATATATAATTAAATAAATAAACAAATATATATCTAGAAATATATAGATATCCTGTATATTTGTTTATGTATGTATTTGTTCATGTTTTATGCTTCGGAAAACAGACAGACATTCTCTCTTCACTTTGCCCCTTCTTGGGGTGGTGAGGAGGCTACTTAATGCCATTGCATAACGTGGCAATGTTCCCATTATGAGAGCCTGTATATACTGTATATATATCTTTGCTTTTATTCTTTCCATCTAAAAATAAAATGTGATAAAATAGCTTTAGCTTAATATTGCATTATGGTTCATTTCTGTCTAAATCCATGTCACAGCAGTTGATGCTTCAGCCCATGGGGATTCCCTCCCAATTCAATATGCTTTCTGGTTAATCTTATCTTGATGTGTTGATGACTCTCCTCCACTTTGTAACATCAATCAGCAGAGGCTGGTAAAATTGGTTCAGCACTCACTTGCAGGAGTTTTGCAAATTTCGACAGTGTTCTAAATCGTCATGGGTTTCTTCATCTCTGGCACACGGGAAGCAATACAAAACACAAGAACCACTTTGTTTTCATGCCAACATACCACACAGAAATATGCACTTTGTCGAATTTCAGAGGAACATTTTCACAATAAAGGGTTCCGTGCTGAGCTCTAAAAGTTAATTCATCGTCATCCTATGGAGAGCTTAAAGCTTTCTAAAATGTGTTCAGCACGTGTTGATGCTGATAACCTGCTTGATAACACATAAAGTGCAATCAAATGCTACACATTTATGGCATGAACATTAGAACATGCAACCGTGACAGCAGAGACTGTAAATATCTACTCTTAAAAATACATTATTCAATGATTCCTCTGCACAGGAATTGTCTATGCGACGCCAAATCTGTAAAACCAAAAACAGCATCTTGTTCAGATGAAAAAATATTTGAAATATTTTCGATTATCAATTGATAATTGCTATAAATTATAATAAAAGAAACATACTAATTTGGAATTTTGAGCGATTGTCGCCAACACAAGGAAGTAGGAGGAGTAATAATATCTTTATTTATAAAGCACCTTTAAAAACAGTTTACAAAGTGCTTTGACGGATTAAATAAAAGCAGTGTTCAGATCATGAATTTAAAAGGCAAAGAACATTAATAAACACAAATTAAAGTAATTCATTAAATTGTAAAAGCGGATAAAGAGACAAAATAAATAAATATATATAATATGATAATAAGAAATATAAATAAAAAGGAGAAATAAAAATAAATAAATAAGTAAGTTATTTAATAGTAATTAAATAGGTAAAGAAAGGGAAGCAGGAGCCTCCTTTTCAATGGCACAGGAGGCACAGGAGACACACATTAAAACACAAATTGAAAACACAAGTTTGCCAAGTTCTTATCATGACTTCTGTTAACACCTTTCTTCTATGTGCACTGGGATTACACACTACATTGTGTGTGTTTGTGCATGTTTATATCCACACACACACACACACACACACACACACACACACACACACACACACACACACACACACACACACACACACACACACACACACACACACACACACACACACACACACACACACACACACACACACTCTACATGAGGGGAATAATTTGCAGAAATAAAAGCTGGTGGCTCCAGGTAAACGCTAAGGGTCAAGTAGAGAAGAACCTCATTCGTCTGAACCCCGGCGGAAAGACTGATGCATTCAGTAATACACATGGAAACCGCTCTCAATTTAATCTCTATCCTACCCTACATTATTTAAACTCCAGTGTGATCCCAAAACATAAAATCAATACATACTGTACTACAGTACGCTTGTAGCCGGCTCTTGCATCATATACCGTTGAATTACAGCCCTCCTATAAACTGTTCCGTGTGTGCATGAGTTTTTATTGTCAGAGTTTTGTCAGGGACAGAGCCACGTCACACACAAAAAAAAAGATCAGAATATCATATTAAAAGTATCTTATTTAACTATACAGTATGCCAAAAGGCACCCGACTGATGCATTAGGGGAACTCTGACAGTGACGTTAATGACATTATCCAACACAGGGTGCGATGATGCACAAAACTGCGTTCCTGGGCCAATAATTTGAACAAAGGTTTCGACTGAAATATAATTCTAATTTAAAGTTAAAAAATTCAAAAACAATGCAATCTTACATGTGTGTACTTTCAAGTTCCCACGCTACAGCAGCAAAAACTAATTTTGGGCCATAGTTGGCTGTAGTGTGTGAGAATCTGGAGAGCAAATCTCACCATTTCCCAGCCACTGTTGATTATGTGGGCTGTGATTATGTTGAAAACAAATAATGATTTTGCCAACTTAACCTCTAGGGCATAAGTACAACATCCCCTCACACATACCTTTCACTTATAATCCTAATCCCAGCCTTCTTTGTACACAGTATTGACTAAAGTTAGGCTCTAGGGATATTGAGGAGTGGCAAAAAAAACTTGGCAAAATCCTTTGTTTTCAGTACAGAAAACTCTTCTTTCATTCAACTTGTCATTTTTATTGTACCAAGTTCAATAAACTTTTTGCCATTTGAAAAGGTGGACGAATCATTGCATGGAATTAACCAATACAAAAAATCGGCTTAATTGAGTAACTTTGAGGTAAGTTTCCCACCATATCTTTGGAAATTTCCAAAACCAGACAATATAAATATTCTTTGATTTAAAAGTATCAACCATTATAAGGACAATGTTCCAGGAACACATTTAAAATGTATGCGCAGACTAGCAATGGGTCAAAAACTCTGTTTGATACTCAGGCTGTCAAGATTGGCCAAATATCACGTTCGAACTGAAAAAAAAATTTAAGTTTCAATATATTCCAATATCTATTACAATTTTAAAATATGGGGGGGGTGTCATGCACAATTCTGCCCCAGAACAGCTCCAGAGCGGCGATCAGAGCGATCTTTTCTCCAAACAAAGCAAATAAAAACAGTGTTTTTATTCTACATTTATTTAATTTACTTAATTTCCTCCTGCTACGGAGCAGATTGTAGATCGTTTCTGATAAAATTCCAGCACAGTCCGCTGCCTGGTGGTTGGGAACCTCTGCACTTAAAGGACATCACAACTCTGTCTGTGATGGTCGGGCGGCTTGGGACCATGTACCTCGGCTCAAGCTTGCGGATGATATATTTAAATCCAAACACCTGCAAGATGTTAATCGGCCCATATCTTTGCAGATAAAACGGGTCAATTTATTTGTAATCGCCGTTTGGCGCGGCTGGTAATCCTTGTGAGGAAAATGGCCATTCGTGCCTGCTTTGGCTGCGGTGTTGACGCAGTAGGCAACGGACGGAGTACCAGAGAGCACAGACAAAGCACTTGCACGCACAAAGAGGATGTATGTGGACGTATGCGCACAACATTTTTATAAAAAACAATACATTTCTGCTGAAACACGCTAATGGAGAAACATTATGCTCCTACTTAAAAAAGCATATTTATTTTTTGAATGTTCATTTTCAGATTCGAACGTCATTTTATTTTTAGAATTCGAATAGCATGCGAATCTCGAACCACCATTTAACACAGTGTTAATTGTTTGGCAGCTATTTTAGATTTATTCTTAGTCTTTAGATTAAAATATATTATTGGTTTTTGTCACAAATCTAGTCATTTTAAATCCTTCATAGTTTTAGTCAAGAACAACTCAAAACGCTTTAGTCCAGTTTTAGTCAAAGAAAAGTCATTACATTTTAATTAACTTTTAGTCAAAATGCTTTCTCTCGTTACCTAATTTGTAGCCAAGGGATCTCTACGTCTCCTGTTAAAGTGCATTGTGTTTTCCTTTCTGCCGAATTATAAATAAAGTGTGTCCATAGACTTTTTTTTTCCCGACCACACCCTTTTTGCGTTGAAGCCATCATGTTGGTTTCATTAACTTGCTGCCAGTTTGGGACATCATCACCTGCATGGCTGGGATTCTGGGAATCTGTTGACAGGATGCAAATGGCTTAGAGGACCCCGCCATTTTCATTCTGGGAATTGTTATTTTCGAGGAGGACCTGTAACCCTCTTCTCATAATTTATAACAACAGGGAGATGATATGTTTTCACAGAGAGCTGAAATTTCTTGCTTCTGGTGTTTATTTGTGGTCGTTCCTTTGGCGATGTTTACAGAAATTACGTCACGTCTTCTTCTTCGTGTCCTCTGAGGCTGCGTCAGCACAACATTTTTTTGTGAAAAAAAACAAAAAACGAATAGGAGCTGGTGTAGACGTTTGAATCTATACACTTTTTAACCTTATTGAAATCACACAGAATATCGGATTATCATGATCTGCATGTGTGCATAAAATAAATGGTAAGAATGCCGTTTGCGCCGTTGTTCCAAGTTCAACAATGGGCTGAGAACACTGTTTGACAGCCCTAATTCTCCCTTTCCCTTTCATACGACATATGAAAGGGAGTCTCACTGGGCATTGCCATTTTTAGAGTGAACACACAGACTGTAGAAAAAAAATGGTAGTTGTGACATCACCGGCAGTTTCTGAAGAGACGATTTCACTCTTGAGTTCGGGAGTACGCTCGCTGTCACCTTTCTAGATTTGGGCACTGTAGGCTACATTTGTAGGCTACGTTCACACTGCAAGGCAAAGTTGCACAAATATTTTTTTTTGCTCGTATGTGACTCAGACCCCGTTTTTTTCATGACCGTGTGAACAGCACAAATCACAGTCTCTGATCTTTTCAATTCAAAATTTTCATATGTGGTCTTAAATCGGATACAGGTCAGAATATTTGCATTGCGACCTCAGTCTGACAGTCACAGACTGCAGCAGCACACAAAGTGTTCACAGACTGGGGCGGGTGGGGGGTTACGCACAGAGGAAAATAAATACATTAAATACATCTACAATAATAGAATATTAGGTTTCGGGTGTGTTTCGAGAATAAACTCGGAATTCCGCCCCAGTCTTCGGCACCGGTAAGCAGAGCGGGGCGCACTGCGACCACCACCGCAGCGCCCCCACCGCGGCTGCCCGTCACTGTTAAGCAGTGTATACAGCACGGGGAGGGCAAATAAATAATAGATAGATAAATAGACCAACCCTACGAGGGGGCACCCCCAGAGACCACTTCGCTGAGCCAGAAGGCTACTGGAATAATATTCTGTGGACAGATGAGTCAGAAATAGAACTTGTCGGGCTGAGATGAGAAATATTATGTTTGTTGAAAACCAAGCACTGTATTACAACAAAAAATTCATCCCAATCCTGACACAGTATCATTGTCTGGGGATGTTTTGCTGCCTTTGGACCAGGACAGTCCGAAGAGTGCCGCCATTGATGGCACTCTTAATTTTGGATTTCACCAGCAAATTCTACAGGAGAATGTCAGGGTGTCCGTCTGAAAACTGAAGCTCAACAGAAGGTGGGTCATGCAGCAGAGCAATGACCCTGAGTCAAAGTCCAGAACTTAATCCAATAGAAATGTTGTGGCAGGATTTGAAACAAGGAGTTCATACAAGAAAGCCCATCAACATCACTGAGTTGAAGCAATTCTGTAAGGGAGGAGAAGAATAGGCCAAAAGATGAGGTGTGGGAGTGATCATTAGGGGAAATGTTTGGTTGAAGTCATTGCTGGTCAAGAGGGTCACAAAAAAGGGTTACTTAAAGCAACGGTTTAGAGACTGACAGACATGATTGACTTTGGATCATTTTGCTTATTAAATACATAAAAAAGGACAATGTTTTTGTTTTATTTGTTTAATTGGGTTCCGTTTATCTGTTCTTAGGATCTGATAATACTTTAAAGGATAGGACCGATCCGATCCAATATCGGTATTGGGTGCTGATACTGACGTCAGTCACTCATCGGATATCGGACTGACGTCGCCAATCAAAATTCCATTCCATAGCTTGCACTGCACCATGAACCCGCCCTTCAATTTTGCTTATGTAATGGGCTGCCTCCTCAAGAATTCAACTCGGAAAATACATTTGTAATTAACCTGTGAAGTGCAATGCGCTAATAGGAACTGTCAGTTGGAGTTGGGGAATCTGTCACTGACTGAAGCAGCCACTTAGCTGCGTTGGTCCTCAAAATAAGACATGATGGTTCCGACGGATATAATATGCACCACCATAGAGCTACTGGGAGTTGTGGTTAAGATTCGTGCAGTGCCACATTGAAAGGAATCGCCGGATGAGGATTAAAAACTACACAGATACGTTAACGTTTACATTGGTCTCAATGACTCGTTTTAAATTCAAGGGCTTATGATCTACCTGGAGTAGAAATACATTTTTGAACCACACACAATAGACCGAGGGCTTGAGGGATGGGCTGGGTGAAGGCTATGTGGGTGGAGATGCGGCAGGCTGCTGCCATCTTGCCTGTCACACTCCTGCCCAAGCGTGCTTCTCGTCCGTCCCAAAATTGTAATCCCACTCACATTAACTTAGAACACATGGCATCCCAAGCCTACTCCGAACAACACTCCATCGGACCAGGGTCTGCGGGACATGAAGGGTGCAAGTGATTCGGGTTCAATTTGCCTGAAGGACTCGCACCCCCAACCCCGCAATTTTAACTGCAATTACCAACAGCACACATTGAGCACTGGGGCATTTTTTCCGGGGTGGCCGGTCGCTGGCGGGTCGGTGTTGGGGGTGTAACATCGAGGTGCCACGCGCTGGGAACACGCTGTTACCTGTATGGGCACTTGGCACTCACGCCGGGCGTGGCGTCTAGTCGGCTGCGGTGGGGCAGGCTTCCCACTTGTGCAGGGCATGGGTGGGCATGCACGTTATTCTGTGGGCTAAGCCCAACCCTACCCGAACGACACTCTGAGAGCCTGTTTGGGGCTACCTCTTTTCATTTTCATTTCGCCCCTGGCTGCATTTGCAGGTAAACTTGAGAATCTTGTCCATTGCTACTTGTTCATAATCTTTATCACCAACCTCAACAGACTTCATCACGTCATGAAATTCTGGTGTACAACGGGTGTATCATCGGTCTCCTCCGGTAGTTATTGAAAATATTCAGTTTCATCATCACATTCAGGTTGAAATCCATTATTTGAAATGCTCTCCAAGTCCGGGATAATGCCGGTATCAGAGTCAGCATCACTGTCGTTCTCGGTGTCGCTGTCAGAGAATTGACAATCATCGTGGAAAATTAAGTCCAGTATGCGCTGCTTACATTGACTAGGATCTATCGCACTGGTCAAATTAAGGTCCGGATATGATTTAGAGCTTCTGCTACCAGCTTCTCCTAATCTATAACAACACGGAGGTGAAAGTTTTCACAAACAAGTGAAAAAGTGAAGTCGTCCTGCACTTTAACCATCTGTTTACGGAAGTGAAATCAAGTTTTTTCTTCATTGGTATATGCCGCATACACAATAATGTATCCAGGTGTGTGTAAAAACGCGTAAGATTTAAAGGTTAAACTCTATGAAAACAGTTTCACATTGTGACTTCACATCACATGGAATATGGATGAATGATCTTCATCTAGAGTCGAGCTCTAGTGCTGAGGTTGCTGTGTAGTGTATCACTGCTCGTATTGTAGTATTGCAACTTGGACTACTGGATTGACTCTGCACATTTCACTGCTATTTGCTGATCTGCCAACAAGCTTGTGTTCCAGACACACCCCCTATTCAGGTAAGTCCTCTCTTATGTGGGCGTGCTCTTAGCCAGGTGCAACCCTAATCACATGAGCAGCTGTATTCTATAACCTATTTATGGTCCTGCCCTTGAAGCGTTAGCTTCAAGCGTTGGCCCATTTGTAGTCGCTCTCGTGTGAAGATGCACGTCTACCTCTGCACGTCAACCGAAGCAAGGACACTGAACAAGGCAAACCTGCCTTCTTTCTCTCACTCCATACAAAATGTGCTACTAACGCATCACTACAACTTCAAGGTCACCCAGAAAGCCTCGTTATACCATACGCCGATGCAATCCGGGTAACCTCAGGTCCCTGCAGCAAACATCTTCTGCAAAGACCTCCTTCTCTGTTGCTTGTGGAATTGTCGATCTGCAGTTAAACAAGGCAGACTTCATTTCTGGTCATGCCAACCACCTCTCCTTGGAGCTCCTCGCTCTCACTGAGACATGGATTAAACCGGAAGATAGCGCAACCCCGGCTGCACTCTCCACTAACTACACATTCACACATCCAGACCATCTGGCCGTGGTGGTGGGACTGGCCTGCTAATTTCCAACACATGGAAATTGAATCCACTGCTGCCTTTAAACAACTTTACCTCCTTTGAATATCACGCCGTCATCTACCGTCCACCAGGACAACTAGGTGACTTCCTACATGAGCTTGACACCCTGCTGTCATCAATTCCTGAGCATGAGTGTCCCATGCTCGTCCTCGGAGACATGAACATCCACTTGGACAGTGCGAGCTCGGCTGACTTCCTGTCTTTGGTTCGCTCGTTCGACCTAAGACAGGTCCCGACTCCACCGACTCACAAGGCTGGCAAAGAGCTTGATCTCATTCTTGCTCGGAGCTGTACCACGGACAACCTAAGGGTCACTCCTCTTCATCTCTCTGACCACTTCTTCATCCACTTCAATGTCCAGCTACCAAAACAACCCCCCACCTCCCCACCCATGGTTACTATCCGCAGCAATCTCCACAACTTGTCTCCCACCCACTTCTCCTCTGTGCTCTCCTCTTCTCTTCTACCCCACGGCACTTTCTCCTCTATGCAGGTTAATGATGCCACTGACTCCCTCTGCTCGACTCATGTCTGGATAGCCTGTGTCCACTATCTACCAGACCTGCTCGATCAACCCAGTCGCACCCTTGGCTGACTGACACCCTCCGGACAACGCGCACTGACCTCAGAGCAGCCGAGAGGAAATGGCACAAATCCAAAACAATTGAGGATCTTGCAAGCTACCAGACACTGCCGTCCTCCTTCTCTTCCAGCATCACTGCTGCCAAGAAGGCCTTCTTCAACGATAGGATCAACGGTGCCACAGACACACGTAAGTTATTCGCCACCTTCAAGTCTCTGCTTTACCCTCCACCACCTCCCCCAGCTACTAACCTCACTGCTGACTGCCTTGCCTCCTTTTTTACAAACAAAGTGGCAGCCATCAGCAGCCAATTCACTAAACAACTTACTCACAACCTGTCTTCTCCAGCCCTAGGCTCATCGTTCCCTGGTTTCGCCCCCCTCGCTGAAAGTGAGGTATCTAAACTACTAACATGTAGCCGTCCTACTACCTGTCCGCTAGATCCGATCCCATCTAATCTCCTTCAAGCCATATCACCGACTATCACCCCGGCAATCACACATGTGATTAATTCTTCCCTAACTTCCGGCACTTTCCCTTCCGCTTTCAAAGCGGCTGGGGTCGCACCACTGCTCAAAAAACCCTCACTCGATCCCAATCAAGTAGAAAACTATCGGCCGGTCTCTCTCCTCCCATTCCTTTCAAAAACCTTAGAGAGGGCGGTCTCTAGACAGGTTACAGAGAACCTGTCAAGAAACAACCTTCTTGATACACTTCAATCTGGCTTCAAAAGTGGTCACTCCACCGAAACAGCCCTGTTGTCTGTGACAGAGGCCTTAAAAACTGCTAGAGCTGCTGCCAAATCCTCGGTTGTCATTCTGCTAGACTTACAGCTGCTTTTGACACTGTCAATCATTGCATACTCCTGTCCATACTCTCAAGTATGGGCATAACGGGCAGTGCACTTTCCTGTTTCGAATCTTACCTTACTGGGCGCTCGTTCAGTGTGACATGGCGAGGCCAGCTGTCTGTGCCTCACAACCTCACCACAGGGGTACCCCAAGGCTCGGTGCTAGGACCCCTCCTATTTGCCATATACACCACCTCACTGGGCCCGATGATCCGCTCACATGGCTTTTCATATCACTGCTATGCGGATGATACTCAACTCTATCTGTCCTTCTAGCCCGACGACCCTACTGTCTCGACGCGGATCTCGGATTGTCTCGCTGACATATCCACATGGATGAAGGATTATCATCTTCAACTAAATCTGGCGAAAACGGAACTGCTGGTCTTCCCGGCCAAACAAGGTATTTATCACAACATTGATATTAAAATCGACTCTCTATCTCTTGTTCCTACCAAGGCTGCAAGGAATCTTGGTGTCATTATTGATGACCAACTGACATTCTCGGACTATGTTGCCGCCGTCTCCCGGTCCTGCCGCTTCGCACTACTCAACATCCGAAAGGTCAGGCCGTACCTGACCCAATATGCCACTCAACTGCTGGTACAAACCTTGGTGATGTCCCGTCTCGACTACTGCAACGCCCTCTTAACAGGCTTGCCGGCCTGTGCGGTGAAGCCACTACAGATGATACAGAATGCGGCGGCGCGATTGGTGTTCAACCAGCCAAAGAGGGCACATGTCACTCCGCTGCTCATTGAGCTCCACTGGTTACCTGTAGCCGCCCGCATCAAGTTCAAGTCTCTTATGCTGGCCTACAGAGTGATTGCTGGGAATGCTCCCGCCTACTTAAATGCTCTTGTAAGAGCACATGCTGCCCCCCGGATGCTGCGCTCGTCAAATGAGCGTCGCCTGGCTCTGCCGGCCATACAGCCACGGCAATCCAGGCTATTCTCATTTGTAGTTCCACGTTGGTGGAACGAGCTGCCAAAAATGACCAGAGCGGGGACCTCCCTCTCTGTCTGTCTTTAAGAAGCACATGAAGACCCAGCTCTTCAGTGAGTACCTCCTGTCCTAACCTACAATTACTTAGCACCACCTTGCAGTATTTATTGTTACACCAATGTTGTTGTGACACTAATCTCTGTCGCAATGTAGCTTGAATGTTATTCTCCCTTGTAAGTCACTTTGGATAAAAGCGTCTGCTAAATGACAAAATGTAAATGTAAATGTCAATCTAGATGGTCTGTCAGGGTTCGCCCATGTCCTTCCGGCATCGGCCACTAGATGCCGCCAGTACTGCCTCATCAATGTTGCTTTGTTTCACCTGTGTGTTTCCGATTACCCAGCCTCATTATGTCATATGTTTCACCTGTGTCTCGTTTTGTCTTTCCTATTTATACCCGGTCTTTTGTGTCCTTCCGGGCTGAGTCTTGAGTTTGTCTAAACTCCTGGCAACGCTCTCCAAGCCCACGAAATTCTTACTTGTCTTTTGTCCGTTTCCTGTGCTTGTTACAAGTAAAACCTTTATTTTTACCACCGCATCACTGCCTCTGCCTCGTTCTCTGCACCTGGGTTCACTCCGCATACCACGTTACAGCAAGACTCAGCCACAACATGGACCCAGCAGAGAGTCAGCCTCCAGAGATGGAATGCATGCGGGTGGCCCTGACAAACCAGGGGACGGCGATTGGCCGTCACGAGCAGGCTCTCCAACAGATCCTGGACGAACTGCAGTCCCTTGCCCAGACCGTCCAGCAGAGCCAAGCACAGGCTCCACCTACGGCTCCTGCGCCAGCGCTGCCTCCCCTGGACTCGCGTCCTCCATATCACCGCGAACCACGACTGCCGGCGCCAGAGAGGTACCACGGTAACCCCGGAGGGTGTCGTGGCTTTTTGACGCAACGCTCCCTGGCTTTCGAGCTCCAGCCATCACAGTCCCCCCCCCACTTCCTGGGGGAACGTCGGGAGCCGTTCCTGGACGAGGGGGTCCTGTCAGGGTTCGCCCGGGTGCTTCAGCATCGGGCACTAGATGCCGCCAGTACTGCCTCATCAATGTTGCTTTGTTTCACCTGTTTCTGTTTCCAATTGCCCAGCCTCATTATGCCATATTGTTTCACCTGTGTCTCGTTTTGTCTTTCCTATTTATACCCGGTCTTTTGAGTCTTGAGTTCTTCTAGACTCCTGGCAACGCTATTATTGGGGGGACGGTAGCTCAGCAGGTAGAGCTGGTGGTCTAGTGATCTAAAGGTTGCTGGTTGGATCCCAGGCTCCTCCTGCTAGCATGCTGTAGTGTCCTTGAGCAAGACACTTAACCCCTAATTGCTCCTGATGGCTGCGTCCGTCGGTGTTTGAATAATTGTAAGTCGCTTTGGATAAAAGCGTCTGCGAAATGTAAATGTGATGTGATGTGAACGCTCTCGTTTCCAAGCCCACGAAATTCTTACTTGTCTTTTGTCCGTTTCTTGTGCTTGTTACAAGTAAAACCTTTATTTTTGCGACCGCATCGCTGCCTCTGCCTCGTTCTCTGCACCTGGGTCCACTCAGCATACCACGTTACATGGTCACTTTAAAGGAAACGATCGATCGGCGTTTGCCCTGTTCAGCGTCTCGGTAAGTTAACTTAGTTTTCCAATGTATTCTAATGGGAATATTTAACTCGACCATTTAACATTCATCGACTATTTATAAATCAAACTCGGTTCTGAAAATACATTTAGAGATAAAGAAAAAAAACACAAAGGAACACAAATCTGAAAAAAAAATCTCACTTTCCTTCTCGAACACTTTTTTCAACTTATTTGGCAGCTCGTGGTGATTTTAGAAATGCGCGACATAGCAGGTTTTGCTGCGGTGGAGTGAAGTAGTTGAAGAATACTTAACATACAATGAAAATTTGTTGCTTTGGAATACATTTAAATGTAATGGATTTTGTACATGTTTTGCTCTTTTAACAAGAGGTGCTGTCTGGTTAACTACAGCCTCATGTATCCTTACACATAATACCAAAAACAACAACAATAATAAAAAGAAAAGAGAGCTCTGGTAACGGAATCAGTATCGGCATTGGTACGAATCGGATCGGAACTGAAAAACAGTGGATTTCTACTTTCTAGCACCACTGTTATTGCACAGCTATGCAATGAAGTGTATGAATATGCCCTAAAGCTAGATATAGTAAGTAATCCACACCCATGGCAAGCATGTAGAATCAGAAAATGAAGTCATCTTTGTCACAGATACGTCTATATAAAAGCATTTACATTTTTGTGAAAGGTTATTCTTTTGAAAACTCCTTGAAGTGCCTTAAAACAACGTTGAATCTACACAGTTCAATTTTTTACTTAACGTATTGATATCCTCTCAACATATTAGTCCTTCCATCGGGCATTTTTTTTATCCATGATGTAATCCAATGCACACCATTATAACATAATAGCAGTTTTTTCATAAAATAATAGTTAAAAAAAAAGCTACATTAAATGCCGCGCGTCAAAATGAGATATACGTTACAAAGTTGTGGCAGAAAAGAAAAAGGTAGTTGTCTTGACTTTCTCATGCACAAATTCTCATCGAAATAGTCTTTACCTCAAGATTGTGAGCTTGTATACTTTCAATACTTTAAGCATCCAGTCTCAATCAGTAGAAGCAAACAGGGGCTCCAAGAGAAAAAATATAAAAAATAAAATATATGTAAAATTAAAAACAGTTAGCTTAGACCGGTTACCATCCACGTTACAACATAAGCCAAATACACATCTTAATATTAATTTCTGCTTAAAAAACGCCAGTTATTAGAAGGATATGAAGCAGGGTCCTTGCTTTATGTGAACCCCCCCCTCAATGGCTGTAGGACAATGAGGCTTTGGAAGCTCTTGCTATGGCATATGGATCCCAATGTTCGCTTGGATTCATTTAGAATCTGTGTTGAATTTTCACCTCAACAAGTATGAATTAAGTATAACTAGCATGGCCTAGTTAAAGGTTTATGTTCAAACTCAAGGAGAGATTTGGCTTGCTAATCATTAAAATTAAGTTGGACAAACTCAAATTTTGTCTTTCAGGATAAAGCAAATCAAGTTGTTTTTCTTAATATTTTGAGTATTAAATTAAACTTTGAAATTAAGTTAAGAAAATGCAAATATCAAAGTCATTTCAGCTTTAATTACAAACCACTGCTTTAAGCTAAAGGCGAAAGACACCGACCTCGAGTCATGAGCCGCTGCAACAACATAAGAATAATCAGCCCTACCTGAGTCGACTGAAGGTGCACAACCCACGTCCTTCTTTTCCAAGCTGCTGGTGGAGCTCCTCGGCAACGGGGTTCTCTCTCCACCTCCAGAGCTTGACCGTGCCCACAAAGCCCCAATGCCAAGCCAGGCCCCAGGTCCAGGCCACGAGTGGTAATCGCACG
The DNA here is from genome assembly GCF_960531495.2 of Zeus faber. Taxonomy (NCBI): domain Eukaryota; kingdom Metazoa; phylum Chordata; class Actinopteri; order Zeiformes; family Zeidae; genus Zeus; species Zeus faber. The sequence continues at coordinate 1,330,016 of NC_137192.1, forward strand.
CAGTTCAGGAGGCCCAAAGGAGGAAAGGTGAGCTGGTCTACCGGGAGAAACCAGTGTCAATCAAATATTACTGCCCCAAAGTCATTAAACAACGCACGGCGTACCGGAAGGTGATGTCGGCGCTGTATCACCGGGGTTTTAAACCATTGTTCGTGTACCTAGTGAGGCTATGAATCACAAATAAAGACAGAGGGAGAAAGCGCTTTGCATCACTGGAGGACACCGTGACTTTCCTGACAACCCAGCACGACAATGCATCGCAGGAAAATTTTATATCCGTTAGCTTTGATTAGCGCCGTTGTGCTAGCGCTACGTGTTAATGTTCCTAGTTTGAGTTTACGGTTTTATAGAAAATACGATGTCTGATGGGGAATGTCTGAATGGCTTGCACTTGAACTATCACTTATGCGAACACACTCTTCATAAATCCTCGTCATTAACCAGCTTGACAAGTTTTAGCTAGGTTTTTGACAGCTGGTAGGCCAGCTACCAGCTACTACTGGTCAGGCCAGCTACCAGCTCTTATTCTTACCAGTGAGCATCTCAGATTCTCACCAGTTATCAGCTCTTGCAGGCCCAGCTAAGATTCTTAACAGTTACCAGCTCCTATTGTTACCACCTGCAAGTTCCCATTAGTGAGACCAGCACATGCTAAAATTCACCAATTGAAGGAACTAGTTTTTGATTTACAGTTGTTTAGAAAGGAAGTGCTATGCCCAGCTTCTCAAATGTCTTTAAAAATGTACTTAAAAAAGCACATTCTCTAACATAGTTATTTGCAGCAAGATACATGTTTTGCCTACTATATACCACCTAGTTCTATTGAGAAAAACAAAACCACAGAAACCGTTCAAAACTTTGAAATCTTTATTTATTTCAAGCGAATAAAAAAACTTTCCAGAATCTCGCTCATATTTCCAGGACATTTTATCAGTTTTCAAATTTTCCATGTGTATTCCATGGCTGGAAAAGTAGTCATTACATTTTCAGGATTTCTAGGTTTTATATGGGAACACTGAACCCTGATAAAAGTGTTAGCGGTTCAGTTAATGCTAACAAGGTTAAAATTAACTGAACTTAACAGGCTAATGCTAACAGCGCTATATGTGTAGCTAATGCTAACAATGTTAGCTGTATGGCTAATGCTAACGTTTGATTTTAAGTGCCAATGGTCACGATGTGAGCCAGACAGCAGAAGTTTTACTGGCTCGGTTAACTTATGTAACGTAACAATGCAGAGGATCCAATTCACCGGCCACCATCAAAGCGTGGTGTGTGTGCAAGCATGTGTTGTAGTGTGGTGTGTTGCGTGACGAATAAAGACTGTTTCTTCTTCTGTTTTTAGTTGTTTTATTTGGCGCAACGGTGCATGGCTCTCCGACATCCCTTATTAAGAATTCCCTATTGAAATGTTATTGCTGTGCATTTTGTGCATTCCCTGTGCAAGCTGATTTATCCTGTTATTGTAATGCACACTCACTGGAATTTTTTTTTAAAACTGCTCGACTTGAAGAATATATATAACATGGAGCCTGAACTTATCACCGGACCAACCCTGCCACCGTGTCCGCTAGACCACCGTGTCCAAATCCTCCATTGGCTTCCACGCTACTTCCCGCCTGGGGCGCTGTTGGCACCGTGCTCCGGCGGGTTATCTCCCAAATAGGAGCCTTTCTGTGTGGAGTTTGCATGTTCTCCCCGTGCTCACATGGGGTTTCCTCCACCTCACGTCAGTAAGGACCCCCACCCAAAAACATGCACCCATCATCGACTGACCAGCGATGGACACTTATCACCTGGTCCCCGGGCGCGTCTACGTATGCTGCCCACTGCTCCTGGCTGTGGCCCCGGAGGAAGGACAAGCCAGGATGGGTCAAATGCAGAGGAACCATTTCACCGGCCACCATCAAGCATGTGCATGTGTGTGTGTGTGTGCAAGCATGTGTTGTAGTGTGGTGTGTTGCGTGACAAATAAAGACTGTTTCTTCTTTCTCTTTCTTTCTTCTACAAGCACCACAACAGCCTCCACGTAACTAATTCATAGAAAAAACAACTTTTATATCGATCTTAAGCCATATAACTTAATTTACTAACGTACTAAATCATATTTGACTTAAAAAAACACTTAATACAAAATCTGTGTCAATATTGCATCCTTGTGAGAGAATTGGATGCAATATTAGTGCTTCATCACACACCAGACTCTCTCCATCTATGGTTTAAATTGTTGATTTTAATCTGACAGTCCGCAGATTTGTGGTTGGGGTTTCAGTGGATTGCATGGAGATTTACGTAATGACTTACAGCCGTTGTAAGATTATTTTCCTGATTAAATTAGTATGAATTTATTTTATGCAGACAGACAGCAGCCTCAGTTTCTTGATATGAGGTTAATATGCAACTAAGCCATCAAATGAAAGATTAAAAAATAAAAATACAAGAATCGCACAACACATTCGTACACAAAGCATTTGACTCACCGCAGCCGCAGCGTAGACAATTAATAATTGATGTGGGCTTATGTAACACACTAAATGTGCAAAATGCAGTAAAACCGAAATGCAAGGTTTAAAGGTTTCCGTGTAAAGGACGAGGGTACAATAAAACCTGATACTGACTAAATCACAATATTTCTGACCGATAGCAATAATTTCAGGATGTTTTGGGGATGTCTATTAAGATATGTGCACACAATAAATATTCAAGAAACAATCCTTAATAACGTGGCTATCATGACTAAGCAGCAGGTAAAGGCAGTGGTTAGAACAAGTCCAGAAATTTGCATTACTGTAATGCAGTATTTAAGACAACATTTACCTACATTGTGATGTTATGATTAACAAAATCCAATTGGCAAGACCGGAAGACGCAGACAATATTGGATTAAAGAAAAAAAGAAACGTACATTGAAATTGACTGGAGTTTTGGAGGTGCTTACATAAACGGGGGAAGGAGACACGCATATCCTCGTATAGAGGTCACGGACGAAAGAAATGTATTCGTCATGAGGCAGATTGCGGGATCTCCCCTTCTTCGAAACGCAATAAAGGCGTGGACACACCCAGATAGAGGTGGGGGGTGTGTGTGTGTGTCGGGGGGGGGGGGGCTACCGGTTAATATGACGTCATTGGGGAGGCAGGTTCCATTACGAGATGCCACACACACACACACACCGAATGAAGGCGGTGTAACGACTAGGGCTCCGTTCTGCGTACGATACTTCATTACGGGAAGCGCGAGGGAGCACAACAAAAAAGTATGACGTACCGCCCGAGTGCGTGCGCGCGAAGAACCGCTCGAGCAGGCTGAACACGTTGGTCTTGAAGCGCCGATCGACCCGATGACAGAGCTCGGCTTTCCTCACTGACAGCCAGCTCATTTTGTTCTAAAAAGGCGTTCCAGATCCAACCATCTGTAGATACACATGTCGATGTTTTGTTTTCGCAGCCCCAGGACATTTCCTTTCCGGGCGACACGAGGGTACCCGCGCGGTTGGTTCGACCGACGCGTCGACTAAAACAACCGGAACGCCAATAACAACTAAATAGTAACGCAATAAGAGTCCTAAAACACGTATTGCTTAAGACGTGATCGACTAGATATACTTCATGCCTTTTCACCGATGCTGCAGCAATTATTAGAAATAAAAGTGGGGTTTAGTAGGTAAACCCTCAAACGCCTCCATGTTTTCACACCTGTTAAAAAAAAATGGGGGAATATCTGACAGCAGTTGTCAAGACAGGTGAAAAAAACAAAAAAACAAAGAGCCCTCCTTACCCGGATGCTATGCGGCGGAGACGACCGGGCGCAGGACAAGTCCACCCAAACGAGACGGGGACTCCGGCCACGTTTAAAATCCACTTTCGGCGTCTTGAGAAATTCACAGTCCTCCTCCGGATCGCGCAATCAAAATCGCAGCGAAATCGTGTGACGGTTGCACCACGGGGCGTTTCTCGAGCGCCTGCCGATCGCGTCCGACACGACTGTAGAATTGTGGGGGAAGTTTGAGTTATATATGCGGAGTTGTTCGGTTCCCCGTGGGAAGGCTCCCCAGCTTGACAACCGCGACTTGAGGGGAGGGCAGGGGAGGGTGGTAACCAGACCGGTTGAAACGCTTCTCCTCCACCTTTCCCCCAACCGCGAACGACACCAAATCGGCCGGGGTTACGCTTTGAAATCAAATCTCCTCCCCGGAGGAGGGGGAGGATGAGGAGGAGGAGAAAAGAAGAAGCAAAAATATCCGACGATGGAAATGTCCCCGGTATGTTGTATTTTTGTTCCACAGTCCTACAACCGGATTCCTCAACACGATAAAGCTTTGGATTGTTTGTTTGAATAAAAGTTTAAAAGTACCCGCGTCGGAGCAGAGTCTGGACGAGGAGATCAAGGCTTGAAGCGCGAGGCTCTCAACTCCTGGGCGCTGGATCGGGGCGGAGAAGCTCCCTGTGCAGTCAGGAGGGAGGAGGAGGAGGGAGGAGGAGGAGTGAGGATGGAGGAGGAGGAGGAGGAGGAGGGACCAGCTCGGGGTTTACTGTTTTCTTTTAAGGTGGATCTCAGAATGAATCCCTACGATCGTCTGTCATGTGGGTGCATTACCCCAAGTATGATCGTTTTTTTTGGTCACTCGAGGCCGTTTGGATATTTAGGGCCCGAGCACCAAGTGGTGTGAAGTCCTTATTGTAATGGAAGGAATTATTAGTGCCCGAGAACACAAGTGCCTCTGCCCGACGGTCCCTGGCAACCTATTGTTTTTGTAAAGATTATTATTATGAGGACCCAAGCGGCAAGTGGCAAAATTGCTCGATGGCGCCCACCACAAAATTTCAACGAAGTAGCCCTCGCGATATGTTTCACCTAGATGTACAGAATTTGGTACACACATGTAACATCTCAAGACTTAAAAGTCTCTTGGTGCCAAGACCAATACTAAACAGGAAGTCGCCCATATTTGATTTAATGTGACATTTTAGTGACTTTTTCAGGTTCCATACTTTAACGAACTCCTCCTCGGAGGTTAATCAGATCCACCTCAAATGTGCTTAGCCTATATAAAAGACTTTAAAGATGAGAAGTTGTTAAACTTCCGAGTTTTCATAGTAGTGCGCGTGCGCGAAAGTTGCATGCTGCCTGTTACGTTGCCCCAACTTTTGAGTCTGCTTCTTAACTTTCTTAACTTTTATTCTCTTTTGTTCGTTCTTGTTTTTTTTCCCCACTCTAACTCTGTAAGTAATTTCCCCCTGGGATTATTAAAGTATTTCTGATTCTGATTCTGATTCTGATTTTCGTCAAATGGTGTGGCCGTGGCGAGGCATCAATTTTCATGTTTCACCACGAAACAGGAAGTGGTTTGTAACTCAATGGTACATGGTCAAATCTGTCCCAAACTTCATATTTTTGAGATCTTCACATGGGTGTCCTGGCCTGAAGACATCTACGTGCCAATATTTAGTTATAGTCATAGCGCCACTTATTGGTAAGCCTTGTATGACAAACATCATTCAATATACATTGGTCTAGACAGTGGTCTACACTTGCTATACAGCAACATAATGCATGTTTGGTCTGTGTTCTCCAGCAGCAAATAGTGCACACGGAATTGATACAATGTGAAATACGTCATGTCCACCGGCATGCACTCCACGCAGGAATACATCTTACTTGTTTCCGCAGTGTCTGATGGTCACGAAAGTGCCGAGCTTCATCAACTGGCATCCCGCCAGCACCCCCGATGTTAACAAAGGTGCAAGGGATCTTTTTTGTAAATATTCCATCCATATCATCCACATTACTGATCCCCCTCTAGCAATAGCCTGTTAATCAAATACACCATGGCTGCCTTTCCTCTTCTTTCAACAACAATGGAAATATATATATATATATATATATATATATATATATATATATATATGTATATTTTATAATATAGAAGAAGAGCATATACATAACACATTAAATGGCTGTTTATTAAAATAGAAAAGTGCCAGCAAAAAGAAAAAGCATCAACATTAAAGCTTTAACAAAAAAATCGTACGGATTACCACTATGAAATAGACCAGAGTGAAAGGTCAGTCTGAACATTAATTATAAGCTTATGTCCCCATTTAATGATACGCTCAACTCAACATTTTTAAGGTTTCGTACAATAAAGAGGTTTGTGTGTTTGCTTGTAATTGCAACTGGGATGTGCATTTTTCTCCTACCGAGCTGACATTAATCAACATAACATGAGATCTTAGCAAAGTTATTTTTCATTGTTTTATCATTTTTATAAAATACTTAGCATAAGGTGGTTAGATCCAGAGACCCAAATAAAATACCAAGGCTGTGTGATGAAATGTTAAGTTTAGCGCTACTGCAACGGACCACCCCTCACTTGAGCATTGTAGAAATGGGACAGGAGGGCCACTTGGGGCATCATTAAATCATATTTGATCGCTACTCTCCCACTCGTGTGTGGCCCCTAGCCAATCAATTTTATAATATTTGGCAAGAATAATTGCACCCTTTGTAATCTACTCTGAACAAATGGCCACATGCTCATGTTTCTGAGTGGCTTGTCTTAATGCTTGAATGTTGGTGTGGTCATCGAAATGATAGATGGTTTGAAATGAAAGTCATTTTATTTCCGGATGCGGCTCCAGTGAAGTGAGAGGAATAATCTCAATCCCAATACACAGCGGGCTCTAGTCACTTTCCACACTGATCGCTCCTTCTCCGCATCCCCGCTCAGGATGGTGGGTTTAGTTTCAAGGTGCTTTTTCTTCTCATTAAATTGGGACCAAATGTAAAATTAAGTGCTGTCGAGACCAAAACCTCCGCATAGGGAAGGGTAGTACTATCTCATTGATCCAAGACGTCAAAATCTCAGTCTCAGACAAACTCCCTGATAAATGTATCATTGAGTCTGTTAACATAAAACCAAACGATTCTATTCCTGGTCTAATCATATTTAGTATAAAAACACAAACACAAATAATTGTGTTTGGCTGTAACTTTGTTATGTACTGAACTATTTTTGATGCATGCATTTATCCATCTGCTGGGCACAGTGAGTATCAGCTGTGAAGATGTCTGTGAATCTCAACATGTGGTGCTGTAAGGTTGCCAGTTCATTTAGCTGAGTTTTGTTGACAGTAATGCTTAGCGCTAGGCACTGCAGTCCTAACCTGGTAACCCCCGACTATCTTGCACTTCGTAGCTAATAATCACGGGTGGATAAAGGTTCTGAGATATTATGATATTTCCTATGCATGCAGTATAAGCAATCATGGTTTTGGCACATTATCATTTTAAATACAAACAGTACATTATTGTTTTTCATTCTTAAAATATGAATTAGAGAATTATTGATTGTTTGCATCTCCAAGTCCAACCTGCATAAATTAATATGTTCTATTGATTGTTTATCCATTTGAAGATGGCCCCTTTTATTTGAACACAAATTAAAATGAATTAATGGCTGAATTAAAAATACTTGAAATACTTAAATTGACTGTACCTACTAAATTGATCAAGGACTGGTCATTTTTTTGAGTTGGCAATAAATACCTCCTTGTTTTTGTCTCCCCCACCCTGCGTCCTTCATCAATCTTGTCCTCTCATCAGACTCCTCTATTGACATTAGATACAAGGGGCTGTTATGGCAACAATGATTTGAAGAGGGGAGGGGGCATTTTGGATACAAACTTCCCAGGCCCAGTGAATCAATGACCCCTGTTTCTCAATATTGTTCTTTTGACATTGAGAGGGAAGGAAATGATGGAGTTTACATTATAAATGGTGGAAATAACTGCAAGGAAACAAGATGTCTGAAGGATCATTTGTTATAAGACCTATAACATATTTTAACCAGCAGGTAGATTGTCGCCTAATAGCAATTTCATGGCTTTGATTTGCTTGTGTGTTGAACACTTAATGGTAAAATATATTCTAAATATTGACATGGATGGACATTTGTTTTTGTTTTTAATCTAAATTATTGCTAAACTGCACACATCACAATGAGTAGCAAAATTAAACAACAAGTTGAAATGTCATGAAAAATATACACTGCTACCCCAGCTAAATGTATTCATAACTCCATGGAATCCTACATTTCCAAAGTCCAGGTTAAATAGAGATTTAAAAGTAGAACATCTGGTGTACATATATTCATGTCACTTCGTCAGACTTAGTTGCTACCATCAATGCGTTGAACACCAGCATATTTGGTGTTCATGTAAAAGTTGAGGACAATGTATCTCTGCAATGTTTTCATTCATTCATAAATTTTATATTGTGGTAATTTTTTGTAGATTGAAATTCCTCTTTTATTTTCTATCACTTCAGCATTTTCAATCAGACATCAAGCTATAGCTGGGTCTTTAGTGTGTAATGGCAAATCCTGTATTCTATACAGATATGTACCACTGGTTGCAAGGTTGGCTCTATTTTTCGATTTGTTGAGCTTTTCCTAGTGCTTATTTCACTGTATAAATCAGGCTACCAATTTTTTGTGGCTCTAGCATATGAATGCTTTTGAGACCCTTTGAAAAGCAAACAACAACGGATTGTTTAAAATCATTTTCAGTCGCCAATATTTTAAGGAACAACAAATTGCTATTGATGCAACAGTGATGAGAAAGCTTCAGTTATATCCCAAAGACTACTGGCAGACAAAGTGAAACAATATAAAATACACAATTATGAACCATAATAGCCACAGTGTAGTCATTGTTGGTGTTGTATTACACTTTAACAAGTTTCACAAGTCGCAGAGAACAATTATATATTCAAGTCTGACATTGCATGGGAAATAAAGAGACTCTCACAACTGCCCTGTGTGCTCCAGTTCTGCCTCTAAACCAACTCCTGTCCGCCCCTAGTCCTTCCCACTGCCAGGGGTTCCCCATCTCACTATTACTGCCTGGTCATTTAAGTTTGTATGAAGTGTTTTTCCCCAGTGTCTTTTTGTATTATGCCTGTAGTGGCTGCCAGCCTGCCAGCCAACCAGCCAGCCATCCAGCAATCCAGCCATTCTACTCATACCATAATTATTCTCCCTGCCGGTAAAGCACTTACTTGGGCTTCTGCCGTATGCAAGAATTAGTGACCAATCCGCTCTAGCCTCCACTTGGTTCCCATGGAGATGAGCAAAGTCTTTGATCAACTGGTATTCGGTGGGAAAGCGGCTCGAGAACTCTGGACAAGGAGTGTGCAAGATTATAACATTGTATTAGAAACACCTGCGGCATAGTGCTTGGAATTCCAATGCTCTGTTCGATGCTTTTCGCCATTGACTATCTGACATAATTAATAAGGAGTTTGCCTGCCGGGAACTGGTGAGCCAAACTAAGTCCCTCCAGTCCATTTACTGCACACCATTTCCAGCTTCCCTCCTTTGGCAGAATTCCCATTCAGTTCGCAGATTCCGGTGCAGATGAGTTATATTGACACTACTCTGGCTCAGTAGTTGGGCATAGCAACCCTGCCTCTAGCAGCTACAATGGAGGCCAATGCCCTAGATGGCCACCTTATTTCTAGGGTGACTTTAAAATAAAAAATCTTTGCATCATGTTCTGAAATAACAGCATTTTTTGATCAGAGCACACACCAATGTGCAGTAAAATGTCAATCACAATATGGAGGGAATATGCTACAGTCCATTGGTTGACATTGAAAATGTAAATCCGACTTTCAGTGTATATCCATCTTAGGTCTGTTTCATCATCAGAGGATCCTGTGGTGTGCGAGCTGTTGGTTTGCCCAAAAAATGTATATACCACAGGATGCTGTCAGGAAAATATATATGTGACAAATAATCTCTTGAACTTGAACTTGAACTTGAATTCTCAATGGCTCCTTTCGATGAGCTCCTTTACCATTTCCTGTCTAATAAGACTCAAATGAAATACTATCTATCCATCTATCCATCTATCTATCTATCTATCTATCTATCTAGAGGGCTTTCAATATTGTCCATCCCTTTATCCTAATGAATACTTAATGCCACATGCAAGTTGCAGACTCCCCCCAGGCAGCAGTAATTACATGGTTAAGCTTCTAGTCAGAAACCACCAGCAGAGCTCCTGGCCTTAGGGGAATGCTTATCCTGCTACCAGGGCCAGAAACCTTTTATGTCTAGGTAACCATCAGCTGGCAGCTAGGGGGAATGAGCCGCGCCTGAATGGCTGATGGGTGTGCTGATGACTTTGCATTTATGTTCAGGCAGGTGATACGGCCGGGAGAGTACCTTCAACCCTGGGGTCATCTCAACGTGGTGGTTTATGAGGGACACGCGGCCCGGCAGGGGGGAGAAAACATCTGAAGAAGAAATGCTGCTGTAACGCCACCACGTCCACGCTCTGTCCTGGCGAGAGATGGTTTCTAGACAGGGCCGGAGTGGGATGGGTCTTTTTTAGAACCTCCAACCCCAACTCATCCCCCTCGATCACCACGGTGGCCAAAGACACAGACACCAGCTACTTCCACTCTTTTGGAAGATTAGGGTGATAAATATGAGTTGCCCACCCCTATCCGACCACTCAACCTCATAATCGATCTCCCCATCACGCCACGTGACCTCAAGGGGTCCATGCCACTTCGTGAGAAATGTAGAGCTGGACATAGGGAGCAACACCTTGTCTTCTGGTGCAAATTGCCCGGTTCCCCCGTGACAAGCACTCAAGCGATTGTATCTTTCTTTGCAGGTCCATAGCATACTGAACTTCATTCTTTATGCTGCTTTGCCCTTTCTCCCAGTTTTTCTTAATTAGGTCTAGCATCCCCCGGGGTCTCCTGCCAAAGCAGAGTTCAAAGGGGAAAAATCCTGTGAAGGCCTGAGGCACCTCCCGCACTGCAAACGACAGAGGGTCCAGCCATTTATCCCAATTACGGCTATCATCTGGCACAAACTTACAAACAAAGTCTTAGGCGTCTTATTGAAGCTCTCCACCAGGCCGTCCATCTGGGGGTGGTACATGCTGGTCCGAATCAAGTGGACGACCAACGATTTTCTTCAGAATCCCAGCTCAGGAGATGACCTGAAACAGTGCATGCCCCACACTTTTGGCCATAATACTGTGCAATGGCGCCAGCTCAGGGTACTGGGTTGCATAGTCCACTAGGACCAAAACAAGACTGCAGTGCCCATTACCGTGGGCACTGCAGTCTAACAGCCAATGAGGTCCTTAACGAGTCTTTCGAACAGCGCCTCGACTAGGGGGAGGGGCCTCAATGGTTGGTGTAGTCAGATGGTTGACTAATTGACACCTGGGACATGCAGTGCACCACTTAGGCACATCTGCCCAAATGCCTGGCCAATAGAAGCGGGCCATTATCTGCTGAAGTGTTTTATCATGTGCAAGGTGACCCGCCATCGAGCTACCACCTTGTACATCATTACGTTGTAGGTCCCTTCCCGACTGGGTGAGAGGCCGGCCGACAATCGACCCGAACCAGCTGTCCAACCCCCCATCAAGAGGGTTGGACAGATGACCAGATGTCGTTTAGTCTACTGGACATCCTGGGTCGGCAGAGGGCTGGTGCTGTGGCCACCCGTTGACTCACTGGACGCTCCAGGGCTTCTTCGGAAGGCCCTTCTGTGTCCCTTTCCCGTGTCCCGTACCTAGACCGTAGGTAATGTGGCTGCTTAAACCACACCACACCCTCATTGCAAGATTCTCTAAAAGGAAACTGTACATAAATACTGAGCTGAGCTGTGTGCATATGCTATTTTGTTTTTTACTAATTGGTAGACTTTTAATTTCATGTCTGACTTTTGGTCAACAAGTCAGAAATAACAACAGAAAAACAGTAATTTTCCATTGCAATTCTACCATTCTGGACTGAGAATGCCCCTCACCCTAGGTCAAAAAACCTGGGAGGTGCATGCCTGGGGCAAGCATGAACCTATCTTAAAGCTCCATGACCAGTCTTGCCTCTAATGTTTGTATCCCAGTCTGATAGTTTTCAAGGGGAGCTGTAAGATGTTCTTGCCAAACAGGACGGCTTAGAGCCAAGTACCTGTTTGTCTTGCAATTGTAGTTTCTTTATGATTTTGATGTGTTGATGAAGAAGGAGTGACCGCTGACGCTGACTTGAGTAAAATAATTGATTTATTACAAAAGAACAGCATCAGACCAGACTTGCCATGGACGTCCAGGAGAGAACCGAGCCGGATGTATTCTCTGTCGAATGAAACTCAGGCGGGTGCTTTTATGCTTGTCCAGAGACAACGTTGACCATTTGGTTCCCCTATATAGGTCACAGGTCACACTCCACCTCCCTTATCACCGGGACCCCTGGCGATGTGCTCTCTCTCTCTCTCTCTCTCTCTCTCTCTCTCTCTCTCTCGGGACCCCTGGCACCGTCTGTTAGTAATTATCTTATTCCAAGACACCTCATATTTCCCCCCTTCGAGATGACACAAAGTCTCGACAGAGAGAAGAGTAATTGAACTTATGACGTTAATTGGCTTAATAGAAATCACACACAAACAAACAGACTGATTATAATCTAGCCTTTTGACCATGCTTAGTCGTAGCAATACAATACATTTGTGGAGTGTGAGAGCGAAAAACCCATCTGGCAGCTTCCTTTCTTAGTTCTTTCATCAAACAGTCAAGAAAGGAAAATTCTCTCACGGTCCCTCTGCCCCAGGCAACCACCTACTGCACTCCAAATCAATTAACCGCAAAGAAGAAGGTTTTAGAAAACTGTACAGGATGTTACATATTAATGCATACATTTAGAACCTCAGAAATAAATCAAAAATTTTGTCCAAAGTCAGGCTGGTCGACCCATCGGACCTTCCAGTGAACCTTTCCCTGCCTATTACCAATGTCCCTCAAAACCCTGCAATAAAAGAAAACACCTGAGGTCCCAATATATTCATTTCACCCTGTTCCAGAAAACTTCAAAGAAAATGATACTAAATCAAAGTAATATGTCTTGCTAAAAATATCTACTGTAGAGTACAGACTTTTCATCCATAATACAGGTTACATTGTAATAAACAAACTCCAAGATTATAAAAACATGCATAACGCATATGTATGTATTGAACTGTTGCTGTTACTGTTGCTCCGTCGTCCATTTTCATCCTCCATTTTTGAATGTCCATGTTTGAGTGTTCAAGTCCATTAGGCTGTTAGGATCTCTGGACACAGTCACCCTCAGACTGGTCCTGAAAGAAAAATTCACCAGCCAGTATCTTGCACACACATCAAATACAGTATAATAATTTTGCTTTTGCATTACACTTGCATTACACATTATTCCAATATATGATTAACATTTTCCTTTTCCCCCTTTGTCCATGCATTTTCTCCGTCAAAAATAGTAATGAGTCTATGACGGAATCAGATATTCAGAATGGATATTTCAATACTAGTGTTAGCTCCTAACCACACCATTAATGCCAACGGAAGTGCCTCTACCCAATTCAGTCCTGTATGCCGACAGATTTTAACAATGCAGACAGATTTTAACAGATTTTTCATTTAATTAAATTTTTTCACAAACACGTTGGCTTTGCGGATGATAAACAGCTCCTAGACGTTGTTTAATCCCTAATTTTTGCAGAATTAATTTTATTGTTTTATCCACAAACTCTTTCCCATTATCTGAAGATATGCGATCTGGAAGTCCCCACCTGCTTATGACCTCATGACACAAGATCTTGGCTTGGCAACTAACTGAGCATCTTTACGCTTGGTTGGACCTGCTTCAGTCCACCGTGAAAATCTATCCACGATGACTAACATGTATCTTTTACCTTCTACTGGTCTTATCATGTCAACAAAATCCACAACCAACTCACGCATGGGACCTGTCTGAGTTGGAATGTGACCGGGTGGACTCTTCACACCCCTTCGATTATTGTTTTTAAGACAGATTGTACATCTGCCTATGACATAATCAATTTGCTCAAGCAAGTACGGTGCCCAAAAAAAAATACTCTTTTGTGATTTTTCTCCTTACCTCCCCCCTTGCAACATGGGCTAACCCATGTGCTTCCTGAATCATCAGACCTAGTAGGTGGGGGGGTGCTACCATCTGTCCTTCATGATTTCTCCACAGACCAGTAGAATCTTGTGTGGCCCCTCGGTGCAACCATAATTGTTTATTTATGGCTGACACAGCTTCTTGCATCGAGATCACATCTCTGAGTGTGATTTTATCTTCCAAGTCCGTTTCATGGGTGACAAGAAGAACTTTGCCTGCTTTGATTTTGCGTTGATTTTAGCTGCTCCTTTACTTCCTCATTCCACCACCAAGAATCCTCTCCTTCCGGCTGCTCCTGTTAGGGGGCGCCGCAGGGCATTATCTACCTACAATACCTTCTGTTCTGCGCATCAATAAACCTTTTTCTCCTCATTCTTCTTATCCACCAACTGTATTTGGCTGAGTTTTCAGAGAGTCTCCTGGTCCTGTTCCTTCTGGTCATGCTCCTTTTTCCGATATAGCTCCACTTGATGTGCTATGTGATCCATATAAACACCTTTGGTCATGCTTCCAAGACCAACCACTTCTGCCAATTTGCTCCTCACTTGCAGAGGCAGCCCATTTTGTATTTTGGCTCAGAGAATTGATTTCTCCATTTGGTTCAAATCTGGACCATTTCCTGTGACATTTTTCCACACTTGATGAGCCCTTGACACATAAGCTCTTGGATTTTCTTGTGGGCCCAATGACTCACTAAAGATGTTGTCCGGGTGTACGTTTGTTGGAAATGCATCTCTCAATGCACTCCACATTCGACCTCTGCTTGCAGCAAACAATTCTGGATCATACACCGCAGTTGCCACATATCTGATAAGGCCCGCCGCCTGCAGGATCTCCTCCATCGCTGGGACTCCAATAAGGCTAGCCAAAAGTCTCTTAATATCGCCCATGGCAGGCCTCTTCCAGCTTTGAGATCCACGGATGTGCTCCATCTTGAAGAGTGGGTAACTTTTCAAGTATGTTAGACATGTCTGTATACTGTCAAGGCTCTAAATTTTGTCCTCAAATTATTACTGGACACATTTTGTTGGATCTATTTCCTTTTCTTGGCCATAGTCCATACCTCAAAGTGTCTGGCTTTTGAGGCTTTTTCTTATGCAATTTCTTCTCCGTTATTTGCAGATCTTGTCTAATTGTTTTTCCAATACTTGTTGAACCTCTGGACAGGAAGAGTCACTTATGTCCTCAAGGTATCTGTCTGTACTCCTCTAAATCTCCCTTAAAACCATGCGTCTCTCATCTCCTACCCCTGTACTGGCTGCTAACGGTTGAAAAGAGGAAGGACCTTCTTTCTCAGATTCTTCATCACTTTCACCCTGTTCACTCTCATCCGTGTTGTCTGTTCCTGGAGCCATTTTCCTCACTGGTTGATCTCTTTTTTTCTCTGCTTTAGCCAACATCCGTCTGACTGCGGGGTCGTATCCTCCAATAGCTTCGTCCGAGTCACTCACACTCTCTTCTCCTATTTCCAGACTTCTGACTTGTTGTCTGCTTCCCAAACGGTTCCTTCTCTTGGTACTGTTGGAGCTCGGATACATCTTTATGGTTGTTGTAGCCTTGTCCATCTCTATTATTTGCTCATCCTCATTTTTGAAGAGATAGTTGCCCTCCGTTGTCATCACTTGGGAGCTGGGGATATCTTCTTTACAGATGCTGTATGTGAGAAGGGTGCGGTAATCTTCTCCATCAATATTTCTGCTTCCATTTCATTTTTCTTTATTTCTTGTCTACTTTATTCTCTTTTTTCTTTTGCAGCTTCCAACCATGTCTGTCCCTCCTTTACGAACAGCTGCAGAATGCCAAGTTCTGCTTGTCTTTTCTCCGTGCATCTCTTTCCCCTTTTTCCTTTCTTTTGATTTACTTTATATATGGACACAAGCACCTGCATTGTTTTAATCACATCCGGGTCAAGAGTTCCTTCAGCTGGCCATGGTTGTTCAATGTCAGGCCACCGCTTGCTTCATTTTCCTGATATTTTTGCAATATATTTAATAAGGGGATTATTCTTCCGCACTACATCAATAGGAGTGATTACTTTTGTAATTTTTGTATCCATTTGTTTCATTGTAAATCGAATTGATTTATTTAAAAAAATATTTATAAAGCATCTGCATCAGCCGTGTAATCACACTCAACCAAAAACAACTCAATTTACCAACCTCAAAGGAGACCAGTAGCCTCCCACTTATGAAAGCAACTTCACTTGTTCATCATCTGATGCATCTGATGATACCCATTTATCTTAAATTATCAAAATGTCCATCAATGTTCACTCTCAAAACAGCCTCAATCAAGGTAAACCATACTCAGATAATGAAACCAATATTCACAGCTCTCAACCGTATTTAAATCAAATCAGTTTTTCCGCATGTGATCAATCAAATCAATAATACTCCATTAATTAGGCGAATGCCTTGATTAGTCAGTCTGTTGCCAAGTCTCTTACTTACTAATTGCAAATGCAATATAAGAAAAATAACTACTGTAAGCCTATATGTGAAAACAAGCAATCATGTAGGTTATAACTAGATGTACACATATATAGGTAAATGCAAATATCTAATTGAAAAGAGTTTGTGGATAAACCGCACTGGCCTTTCACAGGATTCAGAATTTCTATGCGTTGTCATCCACAAGCTCCCGGTGTCTGAAGAACTGCCAGATGTCTTGTCATCTGCCCCTTGAATGATCCAATTCAGACACATTCCATCTTCTCTTTCTTTCCCCCAGCTTTCACTCAGCAAAGTAAAAGAGAGGAAGAAAGGAAAAACAAAAAGACCAACACAAGAGTTCAGTGTCTTAAGACCACTCTAAATTCTTATCCATACTATAAAACAATTTAATGAGACGTACATTATCAGCTTTTTTATTTCTCGAGCATTTGAAATAAAGCAATGTTTACTTTTATTCATACAACACATTTAAATCTTAAGAGTATATTAGTCAATCTAAAATCACCTCTAATTAACTATTTTTATTCTATTTTCCTATTTAATTTTATTTTATTTTTATTTAATTTTATTTTAATATTCATTTATTTATTTATTTTCTTCTATCATACTAAGAGAGAAGAGAGAGAGGGGGCTTCTTCTCAGCCCCTCTTCGACTCAGGGAGTCGACCTAGTTCCACTCTGTATGAAGCACCCCTTGCTCCACATCTTAAATTTAGACACAACTTCCAGTTTGCACTGGTCGTCAGCGAGTGAACATCCTGTTTTAGCTCCCCGTCGGAACAGCCAAGCCCAATGCAGTTACGCACAGAGTCATAAATCAGAGCTGGTTTCTTTCACTCAGCAGCCGAAACACAAAACCTCTTTTCTTGCATCCAAACCCAGCTTTTCCTTCTATTTAAACAAGACTATCTGCTTTTTTAACCAACAGGACTCACAGCAAGCACTGTCACACACACACCAAGTACAAAAAGACAAAGAAAAAACCAGACTTATACAACGGGTACTGTCTTGGGATGACACACATTCCAAGACACCTCACTATCCATCTTTATCACTATGGACAGTTTCAAAATGTGATGTGGACACCCTCAGTTGCCACATTACATTTTGCTACAGTGTGAACTTGTATCATCACATGAGTGATGATTCAAGTCTTCTTCCTTTGAGGCTGGATTTGGTCTATCCTTCCCATCTGGAAGTTGTCTCAGGACAACTAGCCTTTCCTATGTTACTGTCTGACAGTTCTGTGTAGCTGCTCTGGCTTTAGATTGGTTGCTCTGCCCTGGATGGGATGGCCTCTCCTCCCACAGCATAGGTGACTGTCCTGATTTTCCAGTGTAGAGACAGGACAGTGATTTGATGCTTTTTATCTTCATTCCTTCATTCCTATTATTGTTCCTGTGACATTCACATAGCTCCACACCTGGACTGCATGTCACCAAAGTACACTGCCATGCAAAATGAGGAAGTCTAAGGCAACAAGCTGGTGTGGCATTGAGTTATAACCAAATTCACTTTCTCCCTCTCGGTTGTTGCTAAAAAATCACAGTGGCACAGTTTGATCCTCCGAAGGCGGGCTAATTCACTTAGGTTACGTTCCACAGCATCTTCACCTTCTCCGTCTTGAGGCCTTGCTGCCTCTATTACTTTTCCTCAGCTGTCATTGTGTCTCAACTAGCCGGTTTATCTCTACAATCATCATCAAGTTCAGACTATGTACAGTTGTATAGGTTATGGATATGTTGTGGTACAGTTTTTCTTGGCATATATATTTCTCTATATATTTATTTCAATGCGGACTAGTTTATATACCTTAATTCTATCAAATCAGATTCTTAAATATCATAAATTGCTTTTATTTGTATGAATTAAATGGTAATAATTTATCATAAATGTATTTAAAATGTATATGTTATAATTATCTCAAATGCCAACAATTAGATTTCTGGTATTAAAATGAAGTTTCTGGAATTGTCCGTGTTCGAAGTATATCTAAGACGTTTAGATTGTCAGACTTCTTACCACCTTATGATCTACATAACAGTAACAATAACATTGTTACTGTTATGTAGATGCAGAATGAACAACGTTTGTCAGAGGACTGTAGCTATATGGAGTAGTGGGTTTAGAAGTATTCTTATACAGAGACCCTGATTTCTATTATTGTAATCCTCTTCGAGTATCCTTGTGACACTGTCAGAATCTCTAAAATGAGAGAGGCCTTGTCTGAGCTAGACTCAAACAGAATAAGACAGCATAAGTTCCTGGGAGGTTTCTGTGAGCCTACAAATCTGTGCATGAGTGCAGACAATTATGAGGTGACATCTATTCCTCTGGAAATGTAAAACGCATGGCAGCAGAGACACTGAATTAATCACACAATTCATAGATCCAATTAGGTTTAAAAGACCGTACTTATATTTCTGTCTTTTATATTTTTTTATAGTGTCCTCAGTTTAACAAAACAATTTTTTTGAGGGATACTTTTTTCCATTAATTAACATTTCTATCTCTACTGATGACTCTTCACAGTCATTGCCACTCTCTATTTCCACATCATCTTGTACATATTTCACCTCGTCGGTTCCGTGACATGCTCACTCTAGACTCTAAGTAGAACATGGGCTTGACACAGAAGGAGAAACAAAGGATTTGTGATTAAAAGAAACACATTGAGTGCAAAGAGGTAGCCATGGATACAACATCTAGGCGGCTTTATGTGTGCTTTCTACCTCAAGTAGTCTAAATGCACCATGTTGCTAGATTGCCACAGTTTGTGTGGATTCTGACCCTGGGAGGTCATCCCATTACATAAGCTTAGATAGATTTGAATAAGAGGCCCTTTCCATATTTACCATTAACATACAAATGTGTCTTTGCAAAATTGCAATTTTAAATGAAGGGACCCTGTTTTGGACTGTTGAACCCCACCACCCTGTCACTCCCACACTTGCGGCTTTATCAGAAATGGATTTGTGACTTTGTTTTTTTTGTCATTACATTCTCAGGACTTAACCATTTATGTCACAGAGCCAGAAATGGAAAAATTACTGTCAGTTTTATTTGCAAGTTTATTTACTTTTTATGGTTTTCAGTTCTTTATTTTTGTGTTAAAAAAGGGAAGGACTACGTACCTTTGGGAGG
Organism: Zeus faber; assembly: GCF_960531495.2. Lineage (NCBI taxonomy): Eukaryota > Metazoa > Chordata > Actinopteri > Zeiformes > Zeidae > Zeus > Zeus faber. The sequence goes on from NC_137192.1 coordinate 1,349,599, forward strand.
TTGCTTACTGGGACAGAAAACTCCTCATTGTCTGTCCTGACTGTCATCACTAGTCCCTGTAATCCACCTGGCAGCTGCTGCAGAAGCTCCCAATCAGCACTCTGAAGCCAAACAACTTGGAAGGAGCATCTCTTCCTTCACCAGCATTTGGACCACAGCAATACCCCATCAGGACCTAACAGCTAAGCTAAGGAAAGTGAAACAGCACACATTGTGTGCACCTAAAAAAAGATAAACTTTCTGCGTTTGTGCCCTATATAATACGAGGCATTCCGGTTTGTTTACAGTGCCTTCTGTGCCATGTGATTGCTACTATGTGGGTCGGATCCAAACGACATGGAGTGGAATAGAATGTATTCTCCTCTTTAAACGCCCATCTTGTTGCGGAGCTCAGATTGGACAATGTTTAAAGGCCACCGTTTTTAACTGTTTCCACATCTGAATTGGTGAATATTGAAAAGAAGACTGGACAGTGAAATTTCATTATTTTAGCTTTCATAATTTTCAACAACTATAATAAAGGACATTTTTTTACTAACCTTTGCCTTTGTGTTGGTGTGACCCGGGATCCCAAAACCTGCTGTCACTAGCATTACCACGCGACATACTTTTGTGCAGTTGGAGGACCTCTCAACATACCACACAGCATATTGTCAAAGTATGAGGATGAGGAGGTTTTAACCAGCCAACCGGCTTTTCCTGTTTCTAGCACTATGACAATGCCCTGGTTTGTGGTTCAGCCATTTATGCCCAAATCGTCTGGGCAAGATGGGAAGCTTAGGTATGGACCATGGCTTGAGCAGATTGAGTCTATGCTTAGGGCACAGAGTCTTGGTGCACAGCAAACAGCTGATTTTGTTTTATGGGCTCTAGAAGGGAAAGCAAATGTAGTGATGCTATTTGATTCAAGCAAACGGGCATCCTCTAAAGCACTACTGGAGTTAAAATCACTATATGGGCAGCCATATTTTCTAGTGCAAGTCATGGTTAAATTTTTCCAGTGCAGCCAAAATGTAGATGAGACTATAATTGTATGGATTATGTTTCCAAGAAGCTTTTGATAGGTGGAAGGAGAATGAGCCAGCGACACTCTGGCCTCTGTCTACAGGGTCGACCCCAGTGAAGTCCACAGAGAGAGGGACTCGATACTTTTTTCTGCTGTCCCCAGCACAGTGGAGGTGGATGTCCAGAGCTGTGCAGCTTTCTACCGATGGGGATTTACTCAGCGATCTCACTACAAGGTTATGGGTTAACTACAGACCAGCAACAGAATTGAGCCGCCTCCTGCATTGTTGGAGTAAGGTCTTTGCAGCCCATGATGAGGATGAGGACTCATATAGTAAAACACCAGTTATCAACCTATCCCACCTTCATTCTTTGCAGAGCCAAGCACTCTGATCTAAGGTGTGGACAGCTCTGTCCACCGACGCTGGTTCAGGGAGGTAGACGGAGACTTGGTGGCAGTGAGGTGCCGAACCAGCGGGGTTTTTATTATAATTAAATAGACAAACAAAAAGACTCACTGGCGAAATGGGAACTTAAATGATGAATCAGAGTTCTTAGTGTGCGTTAGGGTTCGTTCCGCGATCTGGTCCGCAGGCTCTCGGATCCTGCACCACACAGCCTCACTGCAAGACAAACAACACCTAAGAAAACTCTCTCAGCCAACCCAGACCAATCAGCGGCAGTGGGCTGATAAGCCAAGTTGGAATAGCTGCGCCGGTTCTGAATGAAGCCCACGCTGTAGGCCGCAGACCCCAGCTTAACCTGGCCCCCTCATCTACCACATATCCCCAACGCCTGACCTAGGCCGGGGAGCTGTGCGTCCGCCAGCCCCCCTCCCAGAAGGGGAGAGGAAGTTGGCTACCACCATCTGTACCCCCGGCCTATCTTGAACTTTAAGGTATGAAGAGCCAGGTGCCAACGGGTGATCCGTGCTTTGGTATCCTTCATGTGGTGAAGCCACTGCAGTGGGACGTGGTCTGAACAGAGGGTGAAAGGGTGTCCCAGCAGGTAATACTGGAGGGTGCTGACGGGCCACTTAATGGCCAGACACTCCTTTTCAATGGTGCTGTACCTCATTTCACATTTGGAGGACTTTCGGCTTATGTACAGCACCGGTCGGTTGGCCCCCTCCACCTTCTGGGACAACACTACCCCCAGCCCCTAAGCAGAAAGGGAGAGAAAAGTTAGGTCCAAACAACACTGGCTTCCTGCTTTACTTTCTCAAACGCCTGCTAGCACTTCTCCATCCACTGATCTGACACACCATTTCGAGTTAAATCAGACAAAGGGCTGGTGAGCTCTGAAAAGTCGGCTACAAACCTCCGGTAGTAGCCGGCCAGCCCCAAGAACCGCTTAACCTCTTGGGCCTCCGACTGTTCGCCACGCCACGTTTTTATCTATCTGGAGCTGGACCAGTCCTCCACCCAAGTGGTACCCCAGACACCATACCTCCGTACCAGGCCCTGCCCGCCTCAGGGATCCTAGCACCGCGCCCACATGCAGCATGCGCCGCCCCCAGCTGTCACTTTAAATAATTAGGTTATCGAGGTAGGATGTGGCGTACGTGCATGCAGACGCAGTACCCTGCCCATGAGTCTCTGAAAGGTGGTTGGGGCCCCGAACATCCCAAATGGAAGTGTGACAAACCGATACAACCCCTGCGGAGTGGAGAAAGCTGATTTTTCCTTGGACTCTGGAGACAAGGATAATCTGCCAGTAGTCCTTGGTTAAATCCAGTTTAGTGAAAAATGTAGTGGTGCCTAACTGGTCAAGGAGTTCATCGACCTTGGGCATCGGGTGCGTGTCAAATTTCGACACCCGGTTCACCTTTCGGTAGTCTACGCAGAACCGGACCGACCCAGCCCCCCCAGGCTTACCTACCAGCACGATGGGACTGCGCCAGTCACTTGTAGACTCCTCTATTACCCCCAGGTCCAGCATAGCCTCTAATTCTGCCTGAATTACTTTGTGTTTATGTTCGAGCAGGGAGAGCAGTTTTACCCCCGAGGTCGTCTCCACATGGTGGTGTATGAGGGACGTGTGGCTTAGCAGGGGGAAGAAGACATTGTAACAAAATAATGTGACAAAATATACATATATAAATCTATGTAATCACATAAACGTATATGCACACACATAATGACGAACACAACTTCATAAAACCCCAGTCATATATTTTCCATTATTCACATAATTTCCACAGACATCCAAGCTTGGAGTCCAGATGCAGCTATCAGTATTTAGGCCTCCCCGCGTCCCACAGTCATTCCCAAGCCTTGGAGTACCAGACGCAGCTATCATTGTTCAGGTCTCACCTTGACGCAGCTGCGGAGAGCGAGAACAACATTCGTCACATAGCTCACCAATGACCAGTAACACCTATAATCATATAAACATTAGGAGAATCAAAAACTATGGAAAATGTAAATACTAAAACATGAAATGAAACACACATACAGGGTACAAAATATATACGTAAAGCACATCACAACAGAAAACAAACCAACCTCAAAACATGAAATCAAAATTAGAAAAAACAAAAACAAAAGCAGGACAGAAAGAAACCTGAAACCAAACCAACAACAAAAGGTGGATGTAGGTGTATACTAAGAATAAAGCGGGAACAAATGCAATAAAACAAATGATCGTTACACGAGAAATAAACGGTATGTCAACAAATAGCTACATGAAGGAAGCTACATGAAGTTGTGTTCTTCATTATGTGTGTGCATATATGTTTACGTGATTACATGGATTTAGATATATTGTTACATTCCACCTTTCACCTTTCTTTAATCATACAAACATAAGGATAATAAAAAAAACTAAAATATAAAAAATGTAAATACTAAAACATGAAATGTAAAAACATCAAAATAGAATGTTAAAAATGAAACAAATGCGTGGAACAAAATATGTAAAGCACATCACAACAGACCAACAACCAATCTCAATAGGTTTATATAAATGTATACTAAGAATAAAGCGGGAACAAAATCAATAAAATAAATGATCGTTACTCAAGAAATAAATGGTATGTCAACAAATAACCCTGTTTGTATATAGTTATCAGAAAAAACCTAGCCCTTGACGTCCGGTAAAACCCAGTGGGAAACCCAGGAAGTCCTTTTGATGGAGGGGCGAAGGAAAAAGATGACTATATAACAAGGTGGGGAGTAGCCAGGCTAGAGGGGGATCGGACTGGAGGGGCGTGGGGTCCAAGGGTCATCTGGTGGACTGTTGAGTTCTTTACCACCTCTACATCTAACTCTGAGGAGCTCCATGCTTATAGTGGACCTGTCTCATAGAGGGACCATGGCCCGCAGCCCACAGCCAGATCCCCATTTCTAGCCTGGCCAGGGGTGAGGGCGTATCTAAGGCGGGAAACAAAAAGGAAAATTCAGGTTGTGCCAAAAATGCCATTTGCTGCACCCCCACAACCTTCAAAATCATAGCACAGATGATCGGAGCAAGCTAGTATATATTCTGCAGGGCAAGTACATGTGCATAGCAAGAGGGGCACCTTATGATAATAACTTATCTTTATCTTGGCCGAGTCCAGATGTTCCAAGATCCTAACAAGCTCTGTGAAGGAGTTCTTTGTTCTTTGTCAACCATTCTGAGACTCACCATCACTCCCCCTTAGAGATCGAACATCTCCACATCTCCATGTACTGAGTAAAAGAGGCTTCAAAGAAAGGCAGAATAACACGAATAACAACGAAATGCAGAAATGCATAACAAAATGAAAAACACATTCCAAAACCCCACTACATCCTATGATCATCAGAATAAAACAAATAATGAGCATTATAACAGCAGCTTTGGATAGTAGGACTCCCTATTTGTCGAATATTTTGTTCAGCCAGACAGTATTCCACTGAAGTTGCGTCTAGCTGCTCACCAAAGGCCTTGAACAATTGTAACATGTAATTGGCAAAGCCTTGTTAATTATAATAGATGTAAATCACCCAATCGACATTTTTGTCAATAACCAGGGCCAAGTATTGTATGGATGCAAATCCACTTGAAATTTGGTTTTGTGCCTTAAATTTGTGAGGGGACCTCCATTGGAACTCAGAACGCATCTATGTAGACACAGGGGATGTTTACAGATTGCGTTATTTTTTGGTTGACATGGGTGCAGTGTATCATGCAGTCCAAGATGTATGGTGATATGGCCATGTGTACTCCATTGTTTGTGGGGTTCTAGGTTTGAAGACCCCATATCTCCATTTGTGACTTTTAATAGTCCATTTCTCATCCACTTTCCATGTCGTTCTATTTCCCACACAATACAATAATAACATCTTTATCCCAACAGCACTCAAACAACATTAATTTCAGCAATAATGCTGCAACACAAAATACAGTGCACACGAGGAGGAAACAGACATTCTACAACTACCAAAGTCTTACCACGTCCCAGACAACACTAATACAGATTTTCAAAATGGCTCTGCACACCTTAGTTCCTATGGGTGCTGTTGACTGGCCGAGTCGTGGGTCAGACGATGGTTCGCGGTTCAAACCATACAAAAAACCTCCATACTCTCAAAGATTCCGTTTACACACAAAACACAGCAATAATTCATACAACACTTAACACACAGATTCTATTCTCTGCACAGGAATATTGCCACTGTATCTGCATTTTTACTGTATGTTTGGCTGGTACTGAAAAGGTGGGGGCTTTTGGTTCTGTGACAATTCCCCTGCTAGAAGTTTGTTGATAAAACAAACTCTGTGAATGGTGCCAGTGAGCAGATAACAGGTGGCTCTGCACTCTTGGTTGGAAGGAGGAATATAGAGACAATTAGACAATTTTAGAAAATACAGAATACAGAATTATTTAGCGCTAAATAAAAAAATTGAATAAAAGAACCAAGAATAAACCATGGCCTGTACTCACTATATTCTAAGAATTGTATCACTTTATCTAGAGAGCTATGATATCGTCTTGTGTTCCTCTGACCTGGATACATGCCACAAAGACTCACAAACTTATTAGACTCTTTGGCACGATGACTGCATAGTTAAAAGACCACTGACTGTGGACCTGAGAGTTCTTGCTGGTTTGTGTATAATTTGCATTTATTTTATATGCTGAGGTGCACGGCCATTTATAGCTTTATTTATAAGTAGCGGAATTTTTAAATCATCCTGGTTTTAACAGGGAGCCAATTTAGAGATATAAGAACAGGTGTGATGTGTTCAAACTTTTATTTTCTGTGATGTCAGTGGGGGCGAGTAGGGTGGCTTGATTGAGTGGGGAAAATAATTGGATTTTTATGCTTGCCATGTCAAGCAGACGCACATGATAATGCAAAAATCTTTGTGGTGTCATTTGTGTTGGTTTACCAGTTTGTAGGATCAGTTGTAATTTAGAAGAGAAATATGCAACCGGGCGGAGTTTTCCCCCATGGGGTTCACACAGCACCAATAGCAGATATCCACCCTTTTGAGCCACAAACTGAGTAAACGGGAGTCTATAGTCAGGGATCCATTGAAACAGGTCGTCAGGTAGTTTGCGCATAATACTCTTGAACAACACATTTTCGTCATTGTTTTCCTGTGTGTGTGTGTGTACATGTCACCTGATCAGGGTGTGCAGAGTCATGGCTTGGGTCTTTCCCCCTGGTCCCAGCCCAAAATTTTTACAGAAATTAAAAGGTAGCTTTAATCTGCAGTTTGTCAATCGGTCGTCATAAATAAAGTGGCTGACGGACGTTGGTTTTACTTGTACAAGGGTTGGATCAGAGATGTGCTAAGGAACAGCTCTCTGAGGTGAACAGTTTATTTTCAGGGAGTCGGAGAATATATGGTCAGTTCGATGTTACAGATACAGAGAGTATACAGTCAGCTTTACATCACAGGTGCAGAAAATAATTGGTCAGGACAAGATAAGGCAAGCTTTGAGGATGGGGTTAGCTTTTTGGCAGGAACCCAAGGGAAGACAATCTAAAAGGTTTGTGAACGAATTTACCCTCTGTGCAGAAAAAAAGTGTGTGACTGGAAGCTACATGAAGTTGTGTTCTTCATTATGTGTTGGCATATATGTTTATGTGATTACATGGATTTAGATATATCGTTACACTACAATTACAGAAGTCTTACCACGTCCCAGACAGTCAACACTAATACAAATTTTCAAAATGGCTCTGCGCACCTTAGTTCCTATGGACCCTGTTGACTGTCCGAATCGTGGGTCAGACGATCATCCGCGGTTCAGACTATACAACAAACCTCCATACTCTCACAGATTCCGTTTACACACAAAACACAACAATAGTTCATACAGCATTTAACACACAGATTCTATTCTCAAGGAGAAATAGTAGAAAAATGTTAAAACGTGGAGTTAAATATTCCCGTTAGATTACACAGTTCACTTACCGAGACGCTAAACAGCGCTGAACCACGACGATCGATGGTTTCCTTTAAAGTGAGCGTCTAGGTGGAGATCATTCATCCATATTCCATGTGATGTGAAGTCACAATGTGAAACCGTTTTGATAGCCATTGTTGTGAAATGGCGAAGAAGAAAGACTCTTCGCCCCACAGACCTACGTCACTTCCGTAAACAGACGGTTAAAGCGCAGCACGGGGGTGTTTCGGTCTCATTTGTCTGTGAAAACCTTCTTCCCCGCATCGTTATGCATTATGCGAAGCGGGTGGCGGAAGCTCTGAATATATTTCGGACCTTAATTTGACCAGTCCGATAGATCCAAGTCATTGTTAGCAGCGCGTACTGGATTTCATTTTTCGCGACGATAGTCAGTTCTCCGACTGCGACGTGGAGAACGACAGCGCTGCTGAATCTGATAATACTCTGGATTTAGAGAACATTTCAAACAGCAGATTTCAAACTTAATGTGACGATGAAGCAGCTATTTTCAAGAACCTCCGGAGGAGACCGACGTCCGTCCGTTGTTACAACGGAAGAAGTTGACGACGTGATGAAGTCCGTTGAGGTTGGTGACAGATTTTCAGATTCCAGATTTTCTGAGAATCATACGATTGATAGACTCTACATTTTGTTGTGTTGTCTGTACTTTTAAACTCCAACTTAATTCCACTTTTATAAAACATGTATATTCTTACTGACAAATAAAAGTTTTTTTAAAAAACAAAATTAGTTGCGTTGTTGACGCTGTTTGTGATTGGCCCATTCAGCAGTATGTTAATTAGCCATGAGGCTTTGTTTGTCCGCCAACCCCATTTGCATTCTGGGAGCTGGTTGAATGAATCTGGTGTGGGTAAAACTTTGGAGGTGATTATCTCAGAAACACGGTTTGCCACACCCTTGTCATTAACAATTCATAGCTTTAAAAATATTAGCTTGTTCATGACGAAGTTGGGTTAATTTGGAGGTTGACGCTGTAATTGACTATGGGAGTCCAGGTCCAGATCAAGGGGAGTTCCAGTCGGTAACATAGGATACAGAGAATTACATTGATTAGCATCATACGATGGTGGTGCTGATGGCTTTCCCTGTCTCTTTCCCTGATCCTCGTCTCTCTGTCCCTTTCCCTCTACCTGCTTCTTATCTTTTTTCTTTTCTCTCTTATTAGCTTCCTCTACCCACTCTCCAAAAGGCCACCAATCGGCTATGTAGCTTCTAAAAGCTTCATCCTGTGGGAAAACTTAAGCTTTCCCATTCTACTAAATTTATGACTGTTCTTTCATCTTTTCCTTTCATATATTTATAGGATTCTTTTGATTCCCCAACTTGTTGATCCTTTTGCAGCGCTTTACTATTTGTGGTACCCATTGTGAAATTCAGATAACAGTCCCAGACTGCACACTGTACACCTATAAGACCCTTGAGGGCTGTACGTCTATAAGACCCTTGAAGGCAATTTCACATCCGCTGGCTACCCTGGCTATTTTCTTCACCGACCGTTGCTATTTTTAGTACTGTCTCCGCCGAATGTGGCTATTTTTAGTACTCATGCTTGTGGAGTGCGCAGGGTGCATGGGGTGTCCCTGTCCCACGCAATGCACGGGCAGTAATTACGGATTGTGCGAGACAGGTCCCGATCTAAACCTAATCTAAGGTCTCCTTTAGCCTTCTCTCCTCTCCTCCTCTGATAAGCAGACTGTACTGTGACTCTGCTGTGCGAACGACGCAGCCACTTTCACTTTCAGTTTTGTAGCATTAGAAGTTGCATCAAGTATTGATAACAGGTTTAGTATTTTTCAAAATGAGAATTTTCGGTCAGCGCTTATGCGCCAAAATTAACTAAATGGGTGAATTTAAATCCATGTCTATATCTATATCTATATCTATATATATCTATGTATACATAGATATACAGTATATATAAGTAAAAAGAAAAACTAAGTTGGGGGAGGTGAGCAAGTAATGTAATCGGTGTACACCCGAACACTGTCTAACACCGGTAACACCGATAACACCGATAACCGTGGCAACCCTACTGCGTGCCAATTTTGAATCTTCCAGGAGATGTGTGAGTTATTGGGGGTTAAGAAAACCCACACAACCCCATTCCGTCAACACTCCGATGGAGTGCTTTAATGCCACCTTACAGAAGATTTTGTGGTTCAACCCAGAGACAAGAGATTATCAACCTTGTTTTTGGATATTGCAAATATTCTTTCCATTAAGATGTATTCTATTAATAAGTGTAACCACTGGGATGTGATGAGATTGTCTCTGTTTTTCCAATTAAGTAATATTATTTTCTTACCTATTGTTAAGCAATCAAAATGGTTTTTAATAAAAGTTTGTGTATTCTGGAAAAGGGATTTTTAAAATTACCTGTATGAGTAAGATGTTCAGTCATCGGAGTTGGTTGTAGGATGTTGTTCGTTAATTAGATTTTTAATTTTAGAGACTGCTGATGTTAAAGGAATTGCAGGAAGCTGTGACCACTGATATTACACCTCTTAATTAGGGTTGGGAAAGATACAGTATTAGTGAATTGTCTTCAAAAATGTGTTCCAGATAAGTTATTCATTGTCATTTCCAAGACCTGAAGATTATTGGTTTGTTTCTAACCAGAAAATCTGTGTAGTGCCAAACTGAAGTGAATTTGTTTGGAGATAAAGTGTAACAACTGGGTTTGTTAAAATTCCACCAGACTGAGAGAGTCGTTGCGATGAATGGGTTTTTAAACATTTTTTTAAGTTTCTTTATAGAATCGGTAAGGAATGGTTGATCATATATTAATTAATCCTGACATTGTGTTTGTTTAATTCTCTCGCTAAATAGCAGCATCTGAAGTTTGGGGCTTTTTTGTGTTTCCAATAGAATTTATTGATTATAGAGTCTTGTGTATTAAACCACTTTACTGTTGGTTTGACTGGGGTCACTGAAAATATATAGTTTATTTTTGGTAGTATATTCATTTTCACTTGTGCTATCCCACCAACTACTGAGATTGGTAGGTTGTTCCATCGAGTGAGGTCTTCTTCAATTGATTTGAGCAATGGAGTAAAATTAAGGGTAAACAAATTTGACAGATTGGTGGTGATATGTTAAAGATGAAGATGGCCACCGCCAGGGGTTCAATAGAGATGGCGAATAGAAAAGGGGAGAGTGGACATCTTTATCTTGTGAAGTGTAACCATTTGTGATGACAGAAGCAGATGATGATTTATACAGAATGTTGATCCATTGAGTGAGTGACCTTTCAAAGCCAGATTTGTTGAGGGTGGAAAATAAATTGGTCCAATTAACTCTGTCAAATGCTTTTTAGGCATCTTAAGAAGCAGTAACAATAATGAAGTTGTTCCTTTGAGATATGCTGATCAGACTGAATAAACGGTGCATATTGGTGGATGAGTGTCTGCCCTTGTTAAAGCCTGTTTGGTCTGGGTGAATCTTAAATGAAATGATGTTTTCAATTCTGTTGGTTAGTGTTATACTTATGATCTTTAAGTCACAATTAATTTGGCGTATGGGTAAATAACCGGAGGTGAAGGTTGGGTCCTAATTGGGTTTGAGCAAAACTGAAATGAGAGCGGTTTTCATGTGTGGAGGCATGGTGGAGGTTGACTTAATCTCCTTAATTCTGATGAATAGTGGGGATATGAGTGACCAGTAGGGATGGGTGGATTGATACCAAAAGTATCGATACTACCGATACTACATCTTGTTTTGAAGCTCCACTTTAGGGTCAGTAGGATCGATAACCAAAATAGGGATCAGTTTCTCTCTCCAAAATAAGTAAAAGTGTTTGATTTATTTATTCTACGTGTATCCCTCAGTTTCATTTGATTGATGCCCATCACTGTTAGCGTGGTGAACGGGAGATCCTTTCCACACGTGTGACACCAAGGTGTAGTGATGTGTCCGTTCTATGAGCTGATTTCTGTGGACTATGGAAGCCGCCTCCCGTCTGAGAACCTATTTATATTTTTTGTAAATTAATACAAGACAGATTAATAGGATGATCCTGTAATGTTTTGTTAAATATGACCCAGAAACTTTGGTAATAACATTAAGAGCATGGTGACACTTTGTATGTTGTGCTGATCGCATCCATCTGATCCAGGTGATTTGTTGTTGGACATAGAAAAGAGAGTTCTTCTACAGTTAGGGGTTGATCTAATTTAGTAGCCTGCTCTGTTGATAGTTTTGGGAGGTTGATATCATAGAGGAATGAGTTCATGTTTGATATATGTGATTCATTATCTGAATGATGTAATGTATTATAAAATAATCTGAATATTTTATTGATGTCTTGCGGGGTGTGTGTTAACCTACCCTATGGATCTTTGATGGCTGTAATAGGTGTTTTTTTCTTTATTGGGTTTCAATTGATTAGCAAGATATTGACCTGATTTGTCATTGAATTTGAAATAATTCATTCTTGTTCGTTGCATGAGGAATTGTGTCTTCTGGTGGAAGATGTTATCAAGATTTAATTGTCTGGATCTCATTTCAATTGTTCTCAGTTGGTGAGTTGGCCATGTGGGAGTGCAGGTCTTTTAGTTTTTGTTCTAGTTTATTTTGTCATTCTTGTCCTTTCTTTTTCTTGTGGGTGGAGAATGAAATAATACTACCTCTCAGAACTTGTTTAGCTGTTTCCCAGAGTAAGGATGGTGATTTTTCTGGAGAGTCATTCAGTTCAATGATGGACGTCCATTCTCTAGAAAATAAATGGTTGAATTTATCTTTAGCTTTATCTGTCGGAAGTGAAGTGTTTAAGAATGGAATTAGCCCAGGAGCAGATAGACATGTATCATGACAGGGCTCCAATCCTGAGTGTGTGTGGGGAAGGGGGATTTAACCTGTTGCTCGTTAGACCAACCAACGAGCAACAGGTATGCAGTCGCTCTGATCCCAATCACCAAGATCCAGGTCAGGTGTGGCTGCTCAAACCAGACCATCCCCTCACCACAGTGATTATGGACATGACAGAGTTACTTGTCAAAAAGTAGTCAATTCTAGAAAAGCTTTTGTGGGGTGGTGAGTAATATGTGTATTCTCTATTATGTGGATTATTTGATCGCCAAAAATCGCCAAGAGCAAGATCACTCATATATTGTTTTATAGACGAACAATATTAATTTAATAATCTTAATTTAGAAATATATATATAATAATTTAGGCAGAGAATTCTAAGAGATGAAAATATGTTGTTAAAGAAATTTGGTTCGTCCTCATTGTGGCTATAAATATTACCTATGGTTAATATTTGTTTCTTATAATTCCGTTATTCATTATGTATCGGCCTTCAGTGTCTAAAATTGTGGTTTTATTGTGTTATGGGATACTTTTATTCATCAATATAGAAACACCTCTTTTTTTAGAATTATATGATGCAGAAAACATCTGATTTACCCATTTAGCTTTGAGTTTGAGGTGCTCAGATGCAGTGAGGTGAGCTTCTTGTTAATCTCAATCAAGACACTAACCCTGGCTTTCTTCCTCTTCACCTGGTTGTTACAGTCCTGATCCTCCTCTCTCACATACACAATGTGAGAGTATAGTAGTATACTACCAATCAATATAATCCTCGAGGTCCTCCACTTTGGATGTAACGTTAATGTAGCGTTCTTTTTTTCGTTATTTGTCTGAAATGGAGCGTGGCTTTTAGTTTGTGCAGCTGGATCTGTTGGATCTGTACTAACTTCAATCTTCTAAAGAGATCACAGCATGCTCCACTCTCCGCTCCTCTAAATCGTTTTTTATTATGCGGGTAAAGTGGTGGGTCGGTCTAATAAGGGGGAGCTGTGGGGTGAGACCTCTGACCGTCTTCTATTTCTTTCCCTTTTCCTTTGTCTCCTTTCCCTGGCTCCTTACTATCCGCCATCATTATCTTATGTATTGCTCTAACTCTCTGTTGGTGATTGCCTCCCTCTTATCTGAACCAACCCAGCACTTCCCTTTCTTTTGCTCTTTTCCCTGTCCTCTTGTCACCTGTGTCTTTGTGATGTTTTATGTTAGCCTCCATCTCGTTACAACACGGCATGTTAAAAGTGCCCTATTTTGGCCACTGTGGGTTTCTGTCATGCCATTTTTTCATGCAGATTTTAATTTGTTTTTTGTGATCTGAATTGCGCCTCTTGATTAGCCGGGGACCCTTTCCCCTGCCGTCTGCAGACCCCCCTTTACTCCTCCCTTGGCCGGCCCCCATATAGCCTTGTCATGCGCTGCTTGCTAGAGACCTGGGTATTTCTGGTTCCTCGTCTAGTTCCCTTGTACTAATTAGTGCAATTTTACCTCCGGATTTTTTTTATATTCCCTCTTGTGCGGTTATATTCTAACCTTACTGACCCGTCTCCTTTGGGGTGTCTGACTATGCGTGCCCACTTGCCTGTCTCCCACCTGACTTGCCTGGGACAGACAGTGATAGCCGTGGATTTGGAATCTGTCTGTCACGGCCCCGTATAGCAAACCCTTCCGGTACCCTGAATATTGGGTTTAATGGTGGCTACTGCACTTGGATCGTTGCACAACTGTTCTAACACATATGCTGGCGTTCTTGGGGTCCACCATTCATGTAATGCTTTCTCCCAAGGAACGTTTGGGAAATCCTCCTTTACTTGGGATAAGTTAACAAATTTGGTAATCTGCCAAAGTTTTAGAATGATCATCTTTACGTCCTGCCAGTGCTCCGCACCCTCCTCATCTTTGTATGTTCGTTCTAGCCAAGAGGGTGTACGTTGTGAAAGAAATTCTTCTGCAAAGATCAGTGAGGTTAATCTGCCCGCTACAAGAAAACAACAACTGAGAATATTCAAGATATTTATGCTGCAGAATAAAGAGAAAGATTCAGTACTGCTCCAAAGCAGCGCTCGGATCAATCTGATATCATTTCTGAAGACAGGAGGCTTTATACAAAAAAACAGGGTGTGGCTTGGGTCAGAGGTCTCCTACAAGTCCCCCCAACTGTCTCCCTGGGTGCCACCCCCAAACAATGAAATTAATAGGTATTTGCAAACTTGACCTGGCAGACGCGGATTGCACGACAATGCACCTCTAGGCTTCCCTGTTGAGTTTCCTCATCTCCATAGAAGGTAAACAGAGCCAAATGTGATCTGATTCCTTCATGTTAGAATTGACATTGTAGGGAGCAAAAACATTTCTCTTTACATAAACTCTGGGGGGGTTCCTGGGGAAACAGAGACACATGTTTTAAAACCCCCCTCTGAAGGTAGAGGCCTTTGTCCTCATTCAAAATAGTTGATCGTATGCAATTGGATACAATACAATTATACTTCAGAGATATCGTTCAATTCTATCTTATTGGATTCTACAAGTAAAATATCTGCATCTAATACTAAATTTAACTATATGAACTCATAAACCAATTCCAGATATAATTCAAGGATATCTCCACCTCAAATTGGCCAAACCTCTCTTCTCACATTTGGCTGGAGAAAAGTAAAAGACCAGTAGGAGTTACCTACTATATTATGACAACAAAACAGGACAAAAAAACCCTGGTCATACAGAGGAAAAATCCTGTGTGGCCATCTTACAATTCTAACTAGCAAACACAACAACATCAACAAAAAATAATCATGCATCACATCATGAAATAAAACAAAATAAACGTAGAGATTTCACTAATACATAATACTATGCAGAGTAATCAATGATTATCACTTAATAATCACAACAGCGAAATGCATTGTGCACGTATGGACTAATACATCCTATAAGTAGGGATAACCATAATTAGACAAACATCTCCATATTTCAGCATCTTAGCATCTCAACCTGTGATTAAAAGGTGGGTTCCACTCATCTACTGGTATGGAGACAAACTGTCCCGTCACCATATTAGTAATCATTTTACAAAGGATAGGTACTGTACACGCTAGACAGCAACATAGCATTAAACACATTACCACTACAGGTTTCAATGTCTTTATGAGCGTAGAAATCCATGGCCCCAGTGCATTTCTTAGCCAAGCAAAGGGGTCCCAAGTGTTAGCTTGAACTTTCATTAAATCATCACTTAATTCTTTCATAGCTTGTATGGCTAAAGACAAATTTCCTGATTCTACATCATTGGCAGGAATGTATGTACAGCATGACTCACCGATCATAGCACATACACCTCCTTGAGTCGCAGTCATTATGTCTAGTATCATGCGATTCTGGAGAACCATTAAACGGATCGAAGTTAATTCTTGTTTAACAGCTTCTTCTGCTACCATAGTTGTATTAATGAACAGTAACAACCTATTATTTATGATATTTAACTACTTAAAAGCTGTAGATGTAGCTATGGCTGTAATACAGACGTAAAAAAATGTTCTGCTCCACCTACAATCCTATACTTAGCTGGAACCGATGTTACGGACAGATACTCTACTCACAAAAAGTTAGGGATATTCGGCTTTCAGGTGAAATTTCTTTGACCTTCTCTTAACTTTTGAATGCACGTGTCCAACTGTTCAATGTTTCAGTACGTTTTGCACAACTTGCTGTTCTCTAACATGGAACTGAACGGCAAAATTCACAACAGGTGTTTGATCCATGAATCGACCAATACATTTCCTGGTTCAATTAGAATTGGTATTTAAACAGTCCTCTTCATCATGCTGTCTTCCTTTGTTCACATTTTGACGTCATGAGACCAAGACGACACCTAACAACTGATCAACAGTACCTCACCATTGCGAGACTTCAAACAAGATGTTTTCTGAGGGAAGTGACCACTGAGCTTAGAGTGTCAAAGAGTGTCATCAGCAGGTTGCAACAGAGATACAGAGAGACTGGAAGAGTCACAGAAAGGCATAGAAGTGGACGTTCTTTGGCCACATCCCACACTGATGACCGCTTCATTGTAAACAGTGCCCTGCGGAACCGGATGATGAATGCCACTCAACTCCAGGCACATTTAAGGGAGGTGAGAGGCACCCAAGTGTCACGTCAGACCATTCGAAACCGTTTGCATCAGCGTGGTCTGCGTGCTAGATGACCTGCAAGGGTACCTGACCACACCACCAGGCACAGGCATCATCGCCTTGCATGGGCCGGGGAGAATTTACACTGGACGAGGCACCAGTGGGCCTCAGTGCTGTTCTCTGATGAAAGTCGATTGACGTTGAGCAGAAATGATGGCCGCCAACAATGTTGGTCACATCATTAGGGAACGGCTGCTGGAGACTGGGGTACCTCAAATGGAGTGGCCTGCACTTTCTCCATACCTGAATCCCATAGAAAACCTATGGGATCAGCTGAGTCGCCGTGTAGAGGCGCTCGTAACTCTGTACCCCAGAACCTCAAAGACCTGAGGGCCGCCCTTCAAGAAGAGTGGGGTGCCATGCCTCAGCAGACAATAAGTCGAGTTGTGAACAGCATGAGACGTGGTTGTCAAGCTGTCGTTGATGCTCAACGGCACATGACAAGTTATTGAGACATTGACATTTTTTGTTGTGGTATACCCACCACTGTTGTTGGCTTTTGTTTCAATAAATTGTTTGAGATTTGGAAATCACCATTGCATGCTTCTACTTAAATGCTCTACTTTCATGATATAATATCACTGTAGCGTGAACATTTTACATTTTCCATAAATTTCACCCAAAAGCCAAATATCCCTAACTTTTTGTGAGGAATGTATGTTCCTGATCATCTTAAATGCACATCTCGATGGGTCTTGGTCAGATTATACATGTAAATTGGCATATCTAACATAACTGGTGTGCAAATGCCAGCCCAGTTCCTGGGCGGACTTGCATACGCCATGTGTCCACATAACCAATAGATATCAGGAATTATTACTTGTCCCATTGTATAAATTACCTGAGTTTGGTTACATGCTGTGATTATCCCCACTGGAATTCCAGGGTAACAATTACTTCTTCTATCGGAACAAATGGGTTGAAAACACAAGGGGTGAATAACTCCAGCACGTGGATGGACTATTATTGAGGAGGCTAGAGCAACATTTAGAGTAGTAGCCAATCTTCTCCATACACTAGTGCAGTTCAATTGTCCTACAGAAAGATTATAGTGGAATGCCCTTATCAGTTCACCGTTTTGCTTCATCTCATCAGAATGCGGCATACCTCTATCAATATGATTATATATTAGGTCAGTCAAATTAATATATGTTGGAAAATTTCCCATGATGTTGATATAAGTGGGAGGAGGAATGGTGCTTGCACTGAGTGAGGCATTTTACTACATACATAACAGGAATGATTCTCACCATACTCTTCTTTAACTGAATGATTCAAAAATCTCCACCACATATTTTGTTGAAATAAATGTCCAGTGGAGTCAACTTCTAACCATGAGTGGACTGTGTTAGTGACAGAACATTCATTTCTCACTTGGGGCTCTTCTGGATCTGATGTGAGTGAGAGTGGGGCAAGGGAGCGGCTATTATTTAAGTGTCACTGTGGAACTGCGTTCCAGGGTTGGATGATTAACAGGGCGATGGCAATCATGATGAGAGAGACGATCACACAGATGTGACCAACCTTTTCCTGGTGATGGGGCACCATCCTTTTCAAGTAGAAATACTGTAGTGGCATATCCTCTTCTCGGGACAGAGGTTACTAGCAGGTATCCTGCAAGGTTCGTGATCTCAGTTCCCGTCCAATAATTCTCCGTTGTCGTCGTTTATCTGGTCCTCTGGAAGGTTGCGGACTTCCTTGCAATTGGATGCGTGTAGTCACATTGGTCGTTCTGCCACCTCAACTGCCGCTGCGGTGGTGAGGAGGATTTGGAACGGTCCCAGGAATCTGGCGGAGTTCCAGCTTTTCCTCTGGAAGTCACATATCAACACCCAGTCACCTGGTTGGAGGTTGTGTAGTGGTCCTTCAAGTGGGACGGGTAGAGCTGCTTTGACCTGGGACCACACAGACTTCAACACTTGGGTGAGAAACATACAATATGACAACATTACTTGATCACCGTGATGTAATTCATTTGTGGCTTTAACGGACGGAGACAAACCATTGGCCTCCGGGTCAGCACTTCACACAGGGACAGTCCTGTCACACCATGTGATCGTCCTCGCATTCCCATCATTACTAATGGCAGGCATGAAACCCAATCAAGTTTGGTTTCAGCGATAGTGTTCATCAGTTTATATTTTATCATTCCATTCGCTCTTTCCACCACACCACCGCTTTGTGGATGGTAAGAGCAATGAAACTTTATCTGGATCCCCAGATAAGCGGAGAGTTCCTTCAACACCTGGTTTGCAAAGTGACTACCATTATCTGAGCTTACCTTCACCGGGATCCCCCAGCGTGGAATGATTTAAGTCAGTCGTGCTTTTGCCATGGCACGGGCATCATTGGTCTTACATGGGAACATTTCGATCCATTTAGACAACATGTCAGTTATTACCAAACAATATTTCTTATCACGACAGGGAGTCAGCTCAATAAAGTCCATCATGAGGTGTTCAAAGGGAGCATTCGGAGTAGGGTGGGAAATGCTGGTGGTGGAAACACCTCCCTGCGTTTTTCCGTGCACAAATAACACATTTTCTACAAAAATTGTTTGCAAAAACTGTGAAGCCTGGGATTTCATAGTGTTTACTTAATTCCCTGACCATCCCCCCTTTTGACACATGGTCTTTACCATGTGTAGACGTGCAAAATAGGGAAAAGCTGTCGTGGGAGAAACAGTTTTCCCTCCGGACCACACCAAATGTCTTTGTCGCAGTAACCTTTTATCTTCCACAACAACAGTTCAGAGTGGGATGTCTGTTTTTGGAGGGAAGCAAGGTTAGAAAAAAAAGTCCTCTCCATCTGCGGGAGAGACGACCATTGTTAGAACACAAGCAGTGTTAGATACAGCGGCGGCTTTGGCGGCTGCATCGGCACGAGCGTTACCTTTAGATATGGGGTCAGCGGCATAAGTCTGAGCAGCGCATTTACAAATTGCAACTTGAGATGGGAGGTTGATGGCGTACAAGAGGTTTTACAAGGTCAGCATTAGCAATGAATTTTCCAGCGGAAGTTAAGAACCCTCTGTGGCGCCATAGCGCACCAAAATCATGTACAACACCAAATGCGGGGATGGCAGCTCAGGCGGTAGAGCTGGTGGTCTAGTGATCTAAAGGTTGCTGGTTTGATCCCAGGCTCCTCCTGCTAGCATGCTGTAGTGTCCTTGAGCAAGGCACTTAACCCCTAATTGCTCCTGATGGCTGCGTCCGTCGGTGTTTGAACAATTGTAAGTCGCTTTGGATAAAAGCGTCGGCTAAATGACTAAATGTAAATGTAAATGTAATGCATAACGACTGTCAGTATAAATATTTACACTTTTCCCTTTGGCAAGAATGCATCTGCATTCTGCAGCTTGGGCTGAAAGATGCCCAGGGAGCCTGGCAGATTCCAGGGTCTCAAATTGAGATACAACTGAATATGCCACAAGCGGGTCACCAGCCGGTGACCTCTGTGCAGAGCCGTCCACAAAAAGTTCCATATCATAATATACAAAAGCTTCAGTAGCAAGATCTGGGCGGGGCTAAACCATAATGGCTATCGCCGCCAAACAATCATGTGGATCCCCATCGTCAGCAGTGAGGAGAAGAGTGGCTGCATTAAGAATGGTGCATCATTTCAAGGTGACATGGGGAAGCGAGAGCAGCACATGATGATGGAGAGTTGTTGGTGGAGAGAAATGAGCTGTTTTGCTTTGTAGCAAGAAAGAGGCTACAGCATGTGGTACCAAAACAGTAAGTGGACGGTAGGCCACAAGAGAGGCAGATGCAGCCACTGCCATAGATGCAGCACTTACCGCACTCATACAAGCAGGTAACCCGCTTGCCACGGCACCAAGTTTCTGAGAATAATATGCAACAGGACGTAATTTATCTCCATGGGATTGCAACAATACAGCAGACATAAAACCATCCTTCTCATCCACTGTCAGAGTGAAAGGGCACGTCATATCTGGTAAGCCCAAACATGGGGCAGATGTAAGAGCTTGTTTAAGAGCAACAAAGCTTTCCTCGGCCTCAGGGCTCCAATCAACCTGATCCGACAATGACAACCCCTTCCTATGAGCCAAGAGCGACAATAACCACAGCAACCTAAAAAAGACATCACCTGCCTTATAGTCTTTGGTTTGGGTATTTTCAAAATGGCGGCAACTCTCGAGTTGCCTTGGGTGCGACCCTGTGATGAAATGTCATGACCAAGATAATGAACGTTCTCTTCTGCCAGTTCTAGTTTTGTTTTAGAAACCTTGTGACCATTTTCGGCCAAATAGTTTAGGAGGGCCCGCGTATCTGCGACACATGATTATTCATCCAACGAGCAGATCAGTAAATAATCTACATATTGGATCAATGTGCTGCCATTCGGAAATTCAAAACCAGCTAAATTCTCACCTAGTGCAGCGGAGAACACTGCTGGGGACTCCGCATGTCCTTGTGGCATGCGAGTCCATGTGTAACATTTCCCTTGAAAAGTGAAGGCGAAGAAAAATTGTGAGTTGTCGTCTATTGGGATGCTAAAAGAAGCATTTGCAAGGTCAATAACAGTGAAAAATTTTGATGTACCAGGGACTTGAGACAAAATCGAAGTGGGATTGGGAACAACAGGTGCTCTGTGGTGAACCGCGTCATTTACAGCGCGCAAATCCTGAACAAAACGCCACGAGACTCCATCCGCCTTCTTAACAGGCAGTATCGGCGCGTTGCATGGAGATGAGAGACACGGTACAACAATGCTTCTAAGAGTGATTCAAACACTGGCGTTATACCTAACACAGCGTCTGGTCACAATGGATATTGTAGTTTATGTGGTGTGATTATGAGGGGAGTTGCCCCCTTCATTTGTCCAACATCATATTTGGTTTTGGTCCAGAGTATCTCTGGCACCCCCTCTAATGCGGGGTGTTTCTCAGCATTAAAATTTGCAAAAATCCCTGTTGCATTTGCTTTTGTCGTAACAACAGGGACGAGATGGATTGATCGTACACCTGTAAAGGTTGATTGATATCACTTTTTGGGTTATATTGACTCCCGTCAGGATGCACCTGCCAATCTGTTATGCTAGCACATTTTGCAACCCAAGGGCCAATAGATTGCCAAGATGAATTTGATAATTTTGCCAACGACACATGCGGAAGGGATCCATAAACATCATAGCAAGCATCCTGTGTAGGGGTCAATTGGACCGTTAATGCACAATATTGTGGTGAGCAGAGTTTTCCTTTTCCTGTTAACAATTGACATGCACGACTATCCCTAAACCATATTTTTTCAAATTTGTTATCTTTCCCTTCACTGTTAATCCTAACAGTACAATGCAGTTCGGAGGGATCCATAAAATCACCGTTGTGTTTCCACAATTCCTGAGCTTTCCTTATTAATTCACCACTAATAGAACGTGGACCGCCTTGCTGTAAATCACATGCACACATAAGCTGGTGTTCCGAGGTCATGTTGGACCATAGAACATTCTGCATCCTTTCTAACACGCGAGATTTTAAGCCCACTTTTTGTACACTCGATGACGATGCCTAACAAACACCTTAGTTCTCGGCCACACAGGTGAACAGGGCAGCAGTTGGAGAGTATGAAACTGTGACGGAATGTCATAGTGTGAGCTTCATCTTCATTGTCCACTACTTCCAAGGGTACAGTGAAACTTTCCATCAATCTCAGTCCTGCTGCTCCCATGACAGCCGTCGAGCGTCCCGATAATGGTGGATTTGATTTAAGTTTATTAGCGCGTAACACTGAGTACCTTGCACCGAAGTCAATGAGGAATGGTATTGGCTCACCATTTATCTGGAGGATGATGGTCGGTCGTTTATCGGCTGGGGACGGAAGCTGAGAGAAAATGGGGAGGATGAATGTATCATCTAAATCAAGATCAACTGAGGCATCTGGAGGAGGAGCGTCTATGTCGGGGCTGGGTTCATTGTCTTTTCTCAACCCATCCCCTCGACACCGTCTTTGTTGATGGCGTCCTTCCTTGGTACCTGCCACGCCCACCTTGTCCGTTCCCTTGGGGAAAACGAACAGACACTTTGTCTTTGTTACAGTCGTTTGTTAGGACAGGAACGGGGCATAATGTCCATGTTCATTGCAGTAGTAGCATTGAACGTACGGTCAATGCCTTATACGGGTCCTCCTCGGCCTGATGCATTCTCTCGTCTGCCTGGTCTTCCTTGTCCTTGTCTCCTTCCACAACCTCGTTGGTTCTTCTCATAGAAAGACGGTTGAGCCATTTGCAAGTTGTCAGCAGCCATGATGCTGCGTACATGTTTTGCTGCTTTTTGTTAGTTATAGCAGGATATAGCATGAATCACGTGGCATTTAAATTCGGCAAGCCGAACGCCCTCGTACCCTATACATGTGGTGCAGGCCATCTTTCTGATCTGTGGGAGAAGACCTTCTGTAAGGGCATTCTTTAGTTGTTGCTCATATGGGCTATCAGCATCTCGTACAAGGCGTTCCAAGTAGTCGTCCAGGTTTTCATCTTCTTTTTCTCTACAAGATCTTATTTTGTCCCACATTATGATGGAGGGGTGGGTTGCAATAATTCGTCCTAGTACCTGTTCAAGTTGTAGCATACTGTATATGGAGAGCCAACAACGGGATCATAACCCACAGTGTCTTCCCATCCCGCATTTACGTCTTGCCATCCTAATCCTAACCCTTTCATGAAGATTTGGTGTAACTCATATGATGTCGGACAGTGCTGTTGTACTAACCGTCGGGTGGCAGTTGTGTATCCTTCTCCATTTCCAGCAACTGCAGGAAGATCTCCGATCACCAGGGCCATCTCTTGTACTTTCATGGCTGATAGACTAGGACTGGATTGCCACCGGCCTGGGGATTAGGACATTCTATCATAGAGAGAACAAGCTCTGTCTTTTCCATCAGGCTAGAATGAACCATAGGGCACTGGAATATCAGTCCTAATTTGCTTCTGGTGTGGTGAGCAACAGGTGAAGAGTGTTTTTCGTCCTTCTTTCCATGTTCATTTTGGATGTCCTAGGGAGAAGATGAACAAGGATTCGGGGAAGACAGAATAGATAAATTGGTCGAACAGCCTTCGGAGGAGCAAGACTGTAGCTCAAGCACTGATGGATACAGAGATTCGTTCTCTTTAAGAAAGGAGGGGGCCATTGGATTTTGGGGCCCATCCTCCGGGACGTTTTGTAAAACCGGGGCTGGTACTGGAATTTCAGCCTCTGGTTGTAAATAGGGTGGTGGGTGATCCTAGAGTGGATCAATCCTGTGTGGCCCCGGAACATTTACCATCTGATGAGTATCACCTTGTTTCTGTTTTGTCCCTCTATTTTGTGCTTCTCCAACCCATGTATCATACGCCATCCAATCTACCTTTATTTTACTCTTTGCCTTTTCATAACATTTCAAGTTTCTCCTTCAATCATCTGAGTTGATTTAAACTAAAACTGCCGTTATTTGGAAAACCTAGTTTTTCCCATCCTTGTAATTGTTGTACCGTGTCAATCCCAGGTTTGTCGACCATACATTTCGCCGGACCGATCCATTCCCTTCTTGGAGTGGTTTTTGCCCAGAATGCTCCCATTTCAGCGTGCAAAATGATCCGGGTAAGATAGAGAGAGAACAAAAAGAAAGAGAAAAAATAGAAAGGTTACTATCACACATACAGATTTTGTATCTCCTAGTTATTTATAAAATAGGGGAAAAATTGGACAAAATACTGAAAATTAACCTTTCAGTATCCTTTCCAGCAATTTACCAGATATGTTTAGATTTATCACACTACTATTTTGTTAGGGACTTATGTGTGTGCTAGTTTACCATGTCATGTACAACATTCATACACCTTACTGCGTTTCTGCATTCACTTGTTTCATTGTGATTTTTCACAGCCAAGTAGCTAGCATACCTTACTGAAAAAAATCACTCCGAGCTCATTGCATTCATACGCGTTCCAGAGTGATCCATCGATTAGGTGTTCAAATGGTCCACACACCGATTGGATCACAAAGGACTCATGTGAAAGTGTATTCCTGATAATGGAGTAAATACAAAAGCAAACACAAACAAAACCTTCTTGGAATATCTGGCGAAAATTTAACAAAAAACAATAGGAAGAGCAGTGAGCCAAACACACAATGGGCCGTTGAACTACGACTTCTCTCTTACTTATCCAAACTTCATAAGCCTAACTAAAATTTAAGCCCGGAAAATTGTACTACCAGTACCTCCAAAATAAAAGTCTAAGAAAACCCAAATAAGACTAATGATAATAAGAAGAAGAATAACTATGAGGATATGGATAAACACAAAAAAACAGTAAATGAAGATTATTCTAATAATAATTGTTATTATTGTAGTTTATTTATATAACATGAGAGTTGTATTTCCAAAACCTGTGCCCCTTACACCTCAAGACCAACAGAAATGGCTGCCAAACTGTGTCCCGTACACCGCACGACCGACAGAAATGGCTCTCTCTTATTAGAATTTTTTTTTATTAGTTTTAACAACACCAGACATTTATCACTTATTATCAACACTTCTACTAGGAGGAAACAATACTCTATAACATTATGTATTCAATAATGTCGACTGATTATTGAATAACATAAAAAAAAAAAATATATATATATATATATATATATATATATATATATATATATATATATATATATATATATAAAAGATAAACAACAAAAACCCACAATCCTCTTGATCAATACAATATTGGCCACGTCCACGGTCCTCTATACCGATTATCCACTACCCTGTCCTAGTTGCACCGCACACAAACAGGCCATATCTCTATGTGAGGGGTGGGGTTTCTGAGTTAACAAAGAAGGTTACTCAGAGCTATTTTCTTACAAACCATAGCTTCTACTTCGATCTTCTCTGATCGGTACA
The DNA here is from genome assembly GCF_960531495.2 of Zeus faber. NCBI lineage: Eukaryota > Metazoa > Chordata > Actinopteri > Zeiformes > Zeidae > Zeus > Zeus faber. The sequence continues at coordinate 1,374,897 of NC_137192.1, forward strand.
ATATCTCAGTTAGTCCTCACCTAAATTTGTTCGGGAATTTCGTGTTTTCTCTGCTGGATCTGCCTGTCATGTCCAGACAACTCCTTCTCGTATGTCTTTACGGTCGGTTCCTGCCTGCCATTGTGCACACAACCTGGGCATGAAAAAGGTCCTGGCCGTGATGCCAAAACTGTGAAAGAAATTCTTCTGCAAAGATCAGTGAGGTTAATCGGCCCGCTACAAGAAAACAACAACTGAGAATATTCAAGATATTTATGCTGCAGAATAAAGAGAAAGATTCAGTACTGCTCCAAAGCAGCACTCGGATCAATCTGATATAATTTCTGAAGACAGGAGGCTTTATACAAAAAAACAGGGTGTGGCTTGGGTCAGAGGTCTCCTACAAGTCCCCCCAACTGTCTCCCTGGGTGCCACCCCCAAACAATGAAATTAATAGGTACTTGTAACCTTGACCTGGCAGACACGGATTGCACAACAATGCACCTCTAGGCTTCCCTATTGACTTTCTTCATCTCCATAGAAGGTAAACAGAGCCAAATGTGATCTGATTCTTTCATGTTAGAATTGACATTGTAGCAAAAACATTTCTCTTTACATAAACTCTGGGGGGTTCTATATTAGTTGTTCTAATTATCTCTGTGGGTTCCTCCTGACACTCCACCCACTCCAGGTGGTTCGTATGTAGTCTTTAAGCTAAATCACAGACACACAACTTGTTTTACCGTTATAATAACAATATTTACAAGCCCTTTTAACTTTTACACTTTTCTTGGCCAAGTGTTGCCACCTAAGGCTCTCTAGCGTTTAATTGCCTTTCCCTTTGGCAATTCTTAAACTCAATCAACTTCCTGTCCGCTTGGTCCTCTCCTGCAATTGGATGCTGCAACGGCACAGGACGAAGAGCGGTATCCACGGTAGTTGTGCCGGCTTAAGTTATTTTTTAACTTTATCTTCTACCCTTCTGGCTTCCTTTCTAGATGCACTTCTTCAACACTAGAAGGACTTGTGTAATTACTTTGTGACGACCCCCTGGACAAGCTGTACGTTTACCCACATCCTGGCTCTGCTCAGTCTCAGAGCAATTATAACATACACGCCGTTGTCTCTTACAAGACCTGAGAAACGAATACCTGATAACAAATCCCTGAACACCACTCTATTTTCAATAAACACAATAAGCTTGCCAATAGATTTCATAAAAAAACCCCACAACAAACCTTTCCTCTCAGTGCTGTAACTATGACTAACATACTACAGACGTGCTGTTTTTACACCTTCTCCCTATTGTTCTTCTGTGCATTAGGCACGGTTAGTGTTAGCCAAACCAATCCTCCAGCATACACAAGACAAACCACAGATTAGCCGATCATAGCAATGTTCAACAGAAGATCATTCTTACTTTCCACACGTTTTTTAATAACCCATATGTACATAAATAATTCCCATCGGCCTCTATTTTAGTTCCTTTTTCTGATTCAGTTATAATTATAGAAATCTTTAAACTAGGTCAATAATGTGCTCGTTGAAGAAGAGACTTTTCAGATACCTGCAACACAGGTGGAGTCATGCACTCAGACTTTGACCGAATTTGCAGAAGAAAAAGGCTCTGCTTACCTTTGAATTTGGTGGCCAGTTGTGTCTCTGTGCAGGCTGGTCCCCCACAGGTGCCCCTCCTGGCTGGCTCGCCAATTGTCACAAGAAGGTCCAGACCTGGGCCAGTAAAATGTCTGGATCTCTGGACGACACTTCTATCTGTTCTGGCCTGACGTGAAAGGCTTGTGTATCTGAAAGTCAGGTACAGCAATAAACAGTGAGTGGGCTAGGAACTAGGCTAGGAACCAGTCACAGTCTTGTGGGATATCGCCCAGTGAACCAATCACAGCCTTTAGGACACCCATTTTTCCAGGGAATTCTCCAGGGACCCTGAAATAATGGTGTCTGCGTCCGGGCATGTTCTGCAGGGTCATTGTTTGTCTTGCCCTTCTCTTGACACCAGTATTTTTGGGGTTTACATTGTACAGTTCTTTAAATGTACAATGTAAACCCCTATAATGTAAACTGTTCGTGGGTGCAAGGCTTAAATCTACATATCATTAGGTTTTCTGGTTACAGTATATGGGGTTTTAAGTTGGTTTCATGGATTGAAGTTTGAGAGTACATGGATCCTAGTATATGGATTTTTTTGGCTTAATGTAGTTGTCAGTAGATCTTTGTCATGTGGGTTCATTCAAGATTCAAGATTTCAAGATTCAAGAGGTTTATTCGTCACATACATGTACATACTTTCATACATATATGCAGTGAAATGTAATGCAAAACATGCAAACATATATGAGTGATTGTCCGGCCGCTTATGGCTTGCTTGGATATGTCAGTCCTCTGTCCACAAATGGTTTTCTCGATATGTCGGCCCAGCAAGACTCTTGTTCTGCAGGTCATGTGGAGGTTGTTCTGAGGGCCATGTGGTTTATATGTGATTTCCCAGTCTCTTGTCTGCTATTGACTTTCTGAAAAGTCAATGAAAGTGGTAGAAAACGGTCGAGGTAGGAGTCAAGAAAGATCAAGAATATGGAAGTGGTGTATACTGTCTGGAAGGTTTTGCTGTGTTTAAGGGTGAAAACGAGGAACCCCTGATTATGGACATAGATTTGGGAAAGGCTGTGGTGATGATGAGGGTCATAAGAGGAGGGGGATGAGGTGGCTCAGATCATTGGAGGAAACCGAAGAAAGCCAAGAGAAACTGGATTCCAAGGTCCTGTCTATGTGGGGTGAGAGGTAGCCCATAGGAAGGAGCAGAGAGCGCTTGGGAGAGAGTTGAGGTTCTTGTCATTGGAGCCCTTAGAGGAGCATGAGGATGTGGAAATGTCAAATGCGGAGCATGGAGGGCTTGTAGGAGGTTAATGCTGCAGAGGTATGATTGATGCTGGTAGTGCGAAAAGCGAGGGAAGCATGTGTAATGAAATTAAAGATCATGTTGGGATCAAGAGAGGGTCCTTCTGTCCTTTCCAAGGAACGTGGTACTCCAAGCTCATTAGATTGTGGTGATGCCATGTCCGGGAGGAGATGATGATGGTGCCATAACCAATAAATTGTCTAGGAGATGATCGATAATCATTAGGATCCAGCACAATGCTTAGGAGAGTGAGTAGAAGAAAATATTTTATGCTGCTCCAGCAACCAAAACCGAGGCATACACAAAAGTAATTACTGCCATTCCAAAGAACCCCAAAAGTCAGGATGGAGAGGCAGTACTTTTAAGGCATTGATGATGTCTGCTTTCCCAGCCAAGCGCCCGGTGAGACTGATGAAAGAAATGGCCAAGTCAACTATGGAGTACAGCATGGAAAATTATGGATGATGGGGAAGGATGAAGGGATAGTGGAGGAGGGATGATGGAGGGATGATTGTTCGGCCCACGGCCTCCCAGCACCACTAGAGGCCGTTCTTGACCCATCCGAGGCTCCGCCCTGAGACCAATTTCACACACCTGGGATCAATTACCTTCATCACCCACACTATTTATTCTCCAGCTCCCCAGTCACTCATTGCCAGACCCTCAACTAGCTTACCCAAGTTGTACTGCTACTGGCCTAGTTCCTAGTTCCTAGTTCCTAGCTCCTAGCTCCTAGCTCCTGTTCCTACTTTATGTCTCCTTGTTTCATCTTCCCCTAACCTGCTTGTCTCCTCTCGTCGACCAAGTCTGTCCATCCCTCTCCATCCAGCCCGGTTAACCTGCTTGTCTCCTCTCGTTGACCAAGTCTGTCCATCCCTCTCCATCCAGCCCGGTTCCCCGTCTCTCCACCCGGATCCTGGACCCCACCTTCCTGGTCGTCATCATCCCTGCCCTGCCCTGCTCCATCCCTACCTGACCAGGCCCCCTCAGCTATCTCCACCGTGTGGTCTAATAAACATCCCTTGTCTGTCTCCCGTCTCTCTGTGTCGTGCATTTGGGTCCCTCCTAGCTCCGGTTGTACCAAGAGGGAGGAGGGATGGAGGGATGATGGACTCTGTTGTGGCTGGGGATGTTGACTGGAGTTGTCAGGATTTTGTTCATGGATGTTGAGGAGGTTTGTGTATGTCTCTTCCCGGCAGTAGGTGGGTTGTCCTCGTCGTGAGGCTCATCGGTAGAATGTCCTCGTCGTCAGCTGGATTGGTGGGATGGGTGACCTTGTCATGACGGGCATTGGTGGGATGGTTAACCTCATCGTGAGGCAGATCGGTGGGATGTCCTCATCGTTAGGTCGATCAGTGGGATGGGTTTCCTTGTCGTGAGGCGTATCGGTGATCATCCCACCTATCACAATGAGAAAATACATGGGGACGTGAGTTGATTGTTGTGGTGGGGAGGCGGAGGATTGAGGGGGGAAAGGATAGAGCAGGAAGAAAAGATGGGGGGGAGGCTGTAACTCTGCTGGGGATGGCCGGCTCAGAGTGAAGCCAGCTGGTAATCCCTGTCCCCATGATAGGGTCTGCAGTTTCTACAGATCCAACTTCTTCAGTGAAACATTCCTGCTGCCTTGCTGGAGATCCAGGCTTCAGGGTCCTGCTTCACCTTGAAACCTGCTCATTGCTGCTATCAGCTATATTTATAATTATCATTATATTATTTGATATATGTACTTTAGGGTCAGAATGCAAATGGGGTTGGCGGACAAACAAAGCCACATGGCTACTTAACATACTGCTGAATGGGGCAATCACTGCTTTGTTCTTGTGTTTTGAGGAAATGTTGCACAGCGTCATCAACCCACAACTATTTTTGTTTTTAAAAAAGCTTTTATTTAACAGTAAGAAAAAACATGTTTTATTAAAGTGGAATTATTTTTAAGTTTAAAAGTACGGACAACACAACAAAATGTAGAGTCTATCAATAATATGAGTCTCGGAAAATCTAAGTCTGAAATCTGAAAATCTGCGAAACACCAGCCTCAACGGACTTCATCACGTCATCAACTTCTTCCGTTGTAACAACAATGGGCATATCGTTGGTCTCCTCCTGTGGTTCTTGAAGATATTCCGTTTCATCGTCTCATTCAGGTTGAAATCTGCTGTTTGAAATGTTCTCCAAGTTCGGGATAATATCAGATTCAGCAGTGCTGTTGTTCTCAGCGTCGCTGTCAGAGAACTGACTATCATCGCGGAAAATGAAGTGAAGTGAATGAAGTACACTGACTTAGAGCTATCACTGGTGAGATTATGATCCGCGATATGATTTAGACCTTACTCCACCCCATTCTGGCACGGTGGCGCAGTGCATTGCACTGCTGCCTCACAGCAAGAAGGTCCTGGGTTCGATTCCCGCCTGGGGCGCTGTTGGCACCGTGCTCCGGCGGGTTATCTTCCAAAACAGGAGCCTTTCTGTGTGGAGTTTGCATGTTCTCTCCGTGCTCACATGGGGTTTCCTCCACCTCACGTCAGTAAGGACCCCCACCAAAAACATGCACCCATCATCGTCTGACCAGCGATGGACACTTATCACCTGGTCCCCGGGCGCGTCCACGTATGCTGCCCACTGCTCCTGGCTGTGCCCCCGGAGGAAGGACAAGCCAGGATGGGTCAAAAGCAGAGGAGCCATTTCACCGGCCACCATCAAGTGTGTGTGTGCAAGCATGTGTTGTGGAGTGTCGTGTGACGATTAAAGACTGTTTCTTCTTCTTCTTTCTTCTTGTAATCCATAACAACGCAGGAAAATGGTTTGAAAAAAGTTTTCACAGACAAGTGAAACCGGATCCTTGTCTTGTTTACGGAAGTGACGTCAATGTCGTCAGGATTTCTTCTTCGATGGTAGGTGTTGGTATACGTTGTTACACGCCCCCTCCACAATGATGTCTCCCTCTGTCTCTCTCTGGTTTCTGCATCAGGGACCAACCAGCAGATTCACCTGCTAGCCACCGGCCTGCTAGCCACCAGAGTGCTAGCCACCCGCCTGCTAGCAGTAGGCCTGCTAGACGCCAGCATGCTTCCAGGCGTGGACATTCCCTTCAGGCACCTGGAGTGCTCTCCCCTCTCATGCACTCCCGTCAACTAGATGCAGCTTTGTGAGCCTGGAGCCATTGTTCCTGTCCCTGAGCCCTCAGCCCCCTCTCTCGAGGTCCATCCCGTTCCCGAGCCATCAGTCTCTCCCACCGAGGCTCAGCATGTCCTGAGTCATTGGCCAATCCTGCTGAGGCTCACCCCGTTCCTGTCCCTGAGCTGTCAGCCGCCCCTGCCGATGCCCAATTCCGTTTCCCGAGCTGCCTTCCACTTCTACCGTCAGGACGCCCGAGACTCAGTCCACTCCTGGTCACGAGCCATTGGTCGCCCCTGCCAACGCTCTGTCTGTCTCTAGGTCCCTCTGTCCCTTTCTGCTCTGTCTCTCTCTGGTTTCACATCCCTGCCACTGCACACCTGTCCCGAGTCAGCAATCTCACCACCTGTCTTCACCTTCCTCGTCGCTTCTCTTGCATTTAACCTGTTCCCCATTCACTCTGTCTCTGTCAGATCATTGTGTCTGTTTGTGAGATTCCCTGCCTGTTCCTGGACCCTGATTCCCTGCCTGCTCCTGGACCTTGATGCACTGCCCGTTCCTGGACCCTGATTCTCTGCCTGTTCCTGGACCCTGATCCCCTGCCTGTTCCTGGAACCTGATCCCCTGCCTGTTCCTGGACCCTGATTTTCTGCCTGTTCCCCTGGACACTGATTCCCTCCCTGTTCCTGAATCCTGATCCTCTGCCTGTTCCCCTGGACCCTGCTTTCCTGCCGATAAGTTTCCCTTTGAATGTTCCCATAGTTTTGACCCCTGCCTGTTCCTCAATAAACCCTTTACCCTTGAACCTACTCTTGAGCCTCCGTGTCTTGCATTTGGGTGCGCCAGACCATATTCGTAACAGCTATGTCATACTCAATATTCACAAATAGCATGTCATCGTATTTTGATGATATTATAGGATACAGTACAGTACAGCACACAGAAGGCTGTAACAGTGAAAAGGTAAGAGTGAAAAGACGCACAATTTGTAAGTGAGTCTTAGTCTGTTCATATATTTGGGTAGTAAATTCCATCACAACAAAACTACACATCACTGATTCAGTTAGTGATGTGTGGTTCTGCTAGCCGGTCACAGGTGTTCCTTGTTATGGGAATAGTGCGTCCTTGCCTAGGGTGCATGCTGTTCAGATAGTGCTTGGCAAACATGTTATTGTAGAAGCGGAAAAGGAGGATTTTGCCTACACATATCCCCCCTTTTGTTTATATTTAAACAACAGTACGAAAGAAAATCATCTCAAAAACAGCAAAATATGAACACACTTAAAATAGGCGAAAACAGCAAAATATTCTATCTATTATTCTATTATTTCTAAAAAGCAGAAACAGCAAAGTATTAACACTCAAAATATAAGCAGAAAATCGACAGATATATAGAAAACCTCCGTCGGCGAACCTGAGAACATCCAGGGACTCACACCTGAGGGTTTAAAAGAACCCATCATAAAGGGAAGAGGGACGGAGGTCCCTAGCAAACTGTGGAAATGTCGTCATCTGAGTCGAAGTCGGGGAGGGATAGGGGAAAGGAATCGTCGAGGGAGTGGGAATCCATCTGGGGAATGGCAGAGTAACGGACGAAAGCGGAAGAAACAAGTTTAGTGACGGCCGCACGAGCGAGGGGAACAATACAACATGATAAATCCAAAAGGAGGCCCAAGCCCACCATGACGATGGCGCCGGCACGAAGGAGCCAGAGACGCCAGCCGCCATCTGTGAGCCAAGACCACCAGTCCCACCCCGAGTGGGGAGGGACGTTGTCAGCCTTCATATCTGCGAGAAGGGAGCTAAGCTGTGTAATCGTACGGGAGTTATTGCCGGTTGCATCTAGAATGTAGGTGCAGCACGAATCGCCGATAACAGAGGCCGCCACTGGAAGCTAGGATGATGTCGAGGGCGGCTTGGTGTTGTAGTAACATATTACGCGTGGCTGTCATAAAGGGAGTGAGAGTGGAAAAGCCGTCAGTGACAAGTGCGGTGAGGTTCTCTAAACGCATGTCGAGAGCGTCGATATTGTGGGCGTTATTGACTGCACCCCACCAAGAGAGGACGCCGGATAAGTATTTTACAGCGATGTGAGTTCTTGTCTGGCGATATGGTGGCTGTTGGTAGCGGGATCGCGATAATGGCGATAGTAATGCGTGGTATGAAGTAATTTATCCAGTATGGTAACAGCGGGATGTAGTTTAACGAGGGCGCAAACACCATACCAAGACTGGGGAAGGAACTGATGTAGGTGAGGGCCGCAAAGCCACAAGACGTCGTGACCCGTGCCAGCACCGCAATCGGTGGGCCAGAACAACATGGTAGAGGTGAGATAATCGCTCCCGGAAACGTTACGGAAGAGATGGGAGGAGTTGACGCCATGCGAGGAGTTGGCGAATGAGAGGCAGGACGAGACGTTATGAATGGGCAGAAGGCCGCAGTTGTTATCATAGGTAACCGCACAGCCTGTGGTGTTGCCGAGATATACACAAGTGGGGTGTCGATATCGTGAAACGCAGAGGGCGTGACGTAGAGCCAAAAGGAAGGTGGGGTGGACAGTAGCAACCGGCTCAGGGAGTACGCCAGCTCGGGAGTGGAATGTTGTGCTGTTATGGGCACGTAACGCCTGATTAGAGTACAGGGAACATGGGGACGGTAGATTAGGCCTAGCGAGCCACCACCTATTTGGACCTTCTACGGGGTCGGTGAGTGAAAGGAGGGTGCAATACCATTCATCAGAAGTGAGGGGAACGGGGCAGACGGGGAGGACTCCCATCGCTGTATGGGGAAAAAGGGTGCAGGCGTAGCAGGAGTTATTAACCAGGAGCGCAGTAGGTGCCACCAGAGGTTCATTCCTAGGTCTTTGTTATCTGGGGACACGGGTGGGACATATTCCATAAGTCCGACATTCACATAATGGACAGATTTAAAGGTGGTGGTGTCAGGGGAGGGGGAAAACGGCGAAGAGGAAGACAGCGCGGCAGGCGGGGGTCGAACTTCCAACCAAAAATAGTCGCATGGATCGGTGCCTGAAACGTAGGTGCATATGAAGAACAAACCAGAGTCGTTTACCTGGGGTCTGGACAGGCTAATCATGACCGTGGCGTTAAGATTAGAGAATTTTTTGACCTTTAGTCGGTTGGTCAGGTCAGACTGGTCTTGGGGTAAAGTATAACCTCAGGGAATATGATCTGTATTCCACACAGCCTGGGCCCAGTTTGTACAGGGGCCCCAATTGCCTGGACGGGGAACATTTCCAGGGTGAGAAACCGACGTATAACATATATATATATTGTCGTCCCGCCCAGGGCGAGTCCGTCATCATAACATGAATAGGGAAAGTAATCGCAGGGGTTAACAATGACGCCAGCGAGCGTAGTGTCGGTCGACGCAGAGAAAGTAACGTTCCGCGCGTCAGGCTCTGACGCCCGTGACATATCTAGTTTGTCCGTTTCCCGAATAAATGGCGCTCTTAACGCGAATTGGGCGGAATGAGGGGGTGATGTTGGTGTCAGGGTCGGTGGTCAGTGTAGCATGAGAGTGCATGTCATACCAGATCCAAGGTGCAACTATTATTACAGTGATTATAAACAAAATGGTTAGTGTGCCGCGCACGCCGCAGAGGCCAGGGAGTCGGAACGAGTGCCAGGGTGGACGGCGCTCCATGGTGTCGTCTGCTTCTGCTGCCTTGAGGTAGTGTGGCGTGTGGTGGTCAGCGTCGTTCGTCTATGACCTATGGATGCATTCGTCTATGACCTAAGGAGGACAGTTGCCAGCACGCGCCACCTTGCAACTAACAGTGTTCGTAACAGTGGTTTTTAGGGGATGGGAGGGGTTGTGTGTGACCCTCCTTGCTGGGTGTTACCAGGCGTGTTGATTTCAGGCTGTGGTTGGAGGCTGATGGTCTTGCAATGACTGGCGTGCACCCACGTTGCTCTTTCCTGGACTTTTAACACCGTGTGGGTGGTTAGGAGGACCTGGTATGGGCCCAGCCAGCACTGGTGTTTTCAGGACTTCCGGCAGTGATTCTTTATCAGCACGAAGTCGCCCGGTCGAAGGTTGTGCAAGGGCCAGTGGCGCCTTGGGGTAAGGCAGAGCCTACCTGTTGTCTGATTTCAGAAAGAGATTTGGTTAAGGAAATGCAATATCTTACCAGCGTGTCTTCGCAGAGGTTAGTGTCCATCGCCGGGCCTGGAGGTCCCAGTCCCACATTGGGAGGGGCTGCAAAAAGGACCTCGAAAGGGGAAAGGTTATTTCGCGGGCGCACAAGCATTCTCATATACATCAGCACGATGGGCAGCGCATCTACCCAGGTGAGGTTCGTTTCGCTGCAGCATTTAGCCAGTTTGTTTTTCAGTGACCCGTTTTCGTGTTCTACAGTACCCCCGGATTGCGGTTGGTAGCTGCAGTGTGTTTTTAAATCAAATTGGAAACGCGTCGACAACTGTGTGAGGACGTTGTTTACCGAATGGCTTCCATTGTCGGATGACAGTTTTTCCAGGATTATCCATCTGGGAATTATATCTGTCAGTAAGGCTTTCGCCACTGTAGATGGCGTGGCATGTTTGGCGGGGAGAGCTTCCACCCATTTGGAAAACATGTCAACCATGACCAGACAGTATTTTTGGTTTCTGCACGGTGTAAGTTCGACAAAGTCCATCATTACATGTTGGAACGGGCGCGTTGGGGTTGGGTGTGCGGCGGGTTGTGTGAGGCCCTTTGGCCTGCCAGGGTTGTGTTGGTCACAAATTACACACTTATTGCAATATGTGGCTGCAAATGTGGAAAAGCCTTTTGTGAACCAATGTGTTTGTACTGCCGTGCACATCCCTCCTTTTGACACATGGTCCAAACCATGTGACAACTTAGCGAAACAGGGGACAGGCACCTGGGCAGGCAAGGTTTGTCATCGGGGCCCATCCAAATGCCGTCGCGGAGGGTGGCCCCACAGCTGGACCAAAGCCTGCGTTTGTCTGGGGAAGAGAGGGAGAGGAGGTTAGTGAGGGAGGGGGGTGTGGGGGAAGGGGGGGATGAGTAGAGGGATGAGGAATGAGGGAGGGGGCTGCGTGCTGCGGCCTTGGCGGCTGCGTTGGTGCAGGCGTTGCCGAGGGAGACAGGGTCTGTGTTGGAGGTGTGTGCGGCGCATTTACAAACAGTGATGGAGAGGGGGAGGAGGACGGCCTCCAAAAGTGCCGCCACTTTATGATGGTGCAGGATGGGCTTGCCGTCGGACTTCAAAAACCATCTGTGTTCGCCAAAGTCATGCACAACGGCAAAAGCGTAACGAGAGTCGGTGTGGATCATTGCTGAATGGCCTTCGGCCAATTTGCACGCCTCGGTCAGGGCGACGAGCTCTGCTGCTTGTGACTTCCTACATGAGCTTGACACCCTGCTGTCATCAATTCCTGAGCATGAGTGTCCCATGCTCGTCCTCGGAGACATGAACATCCACTTGGACAGTGCGAGCTCGGCTGACTTCCTGTCTTTGGTTCGCTCATTCGACCTAAGACAGGTCCCGACTCCACCGACTCACAAGGCTGGCAAAGAGCTTGATCTCATTCTTGCTCGGAGCTGCACCTCAGACAACCTAAGGGTCACTCCTCTTCATCTCTCAGACCACTTCTTCATCCACTTCAATGTCCAGCTACCAAAACAGCCCCCCACCTCCCCACCCATGGTTACTATCCGCCGCAATCTCCGCAACCTGTCTCCCACCCACTTCTCCTCTGTGCTCTCCTCTTCTCTTCTGCCCCACGGCACTTTCTCCTCTCTGCAGGTTAATGATGCCACTGACTCTCTCTGCTCGACTCATGTCTGGATAGCCTGTGTCCACTTTCCACCAGACCTGCTCGATCAACCCAGTCGCACCCTTGGCTGACTGACACCCTCCAGACAACGCGCACTGACCTCAGAGCAGCCGAGAGGAAATGGCACAAATCCAAAACAATTGAAGATCTTGCAAGCTACCAGACACTGCTGTCCTCCTTCTCTTCCAGCATCACTACTGCAAAGAAGGCCTTCTTCAACGATAGGATCAACGGTGCCACAGACACACGTAAGTTATTCACCACCTTCAAGTCTCTGCTTTACCCTCCACCACCTCCCCCAGCTACTAACCTCACTGCTGACTGCCTTGCCTTCTTTTTTACAAACAAAGTGGCAGCCATCAGCAGCCAATTCACTAAACAACTTACTCACAACCTGTCTTCTCCAGCCCTAGGCTCATCGTTCCCTGGTTTCACCCCCCTCGCTGAAAGTGAGGTATCTAAACTATTAACATGTGGCCGTCCTACTACCTGTCCGCTAGATCCGATCCCATCTAACCTCCTTAATGCCATATCACCGACTATCACCCCCGCAATCACACATATGATTAATTCTTCCCTAACTTCCGGCACTTTCCCCTCCGCTTTCAAAGTGGCTCGGGTCGCACCACTGCTCAAAAAACCCTCACTCGATCCCAATCAAGTAGAAAACTATCGGCCGGTCTCTCTCCTCCCATTCCTTTCCAAAACCTTAGAGAGAGCGGTCTCTAGACAGGTTACAGAATACCTGTCAAGAAACAACCTTCTCGATACACTTCAATCTGGCTTCAAATGTGGTCACTCCACCGAAACAGCCCTGTTGTTTGTGACAGAGGCCTTAAAAACTGCTAAAGCCGCTGCCAAATCCTCGGTTCTCATTCTGCTAGGCTTATCAGCTGCTTTCGACACTGTCAATCACAGCATACTCCTGTCCATACTCTCAAGTATGGGCATAACGGGCAGTGCACTTTCTTGGTTCGAATCTTACCTTACTGGGCGCTCGTTCAGTGTGACATGGCAAGGCCAGCTGTCTGTGCCACACAACCTCACCACAGGGGTGCCCCAAGGCTCGGTGCTAGGACCCCTGCTCTTTGCCATATACACCACCTCACTGGGCCCGATCATCCACTCACATGGCTTTTCATATCACTGCTATGCGGATGATACCCAACTCTATCTGTCCTTCCCGCCCAACGACCCCACTGTCTCGACGCGGATCTCGGATTGTCTCGCTGACATATCCACATGGATGAAGGATTATCATCTTCAACTAAATCTGGCGAAAACGGAACTGCTGGTCTTCCCGGCCAAACAAGGTATTTATCACAACATTGATATTAAAATCGACTCTCTATCTCTTGTTCCTACCAAGGCTGCAAGGAATCTAGGTGTCATTATTGATGACCAACTGACATTCTCGGACCATGTTGCCGCCGTCTCCCGGTCCTGCCGCTTCGCACTATTCAACATCCGAAAAGTCAGGCCGTACCTGACCCAATATGCCACTCAACTGCTGGTACAAACCTTGGTGATGTCCCGTCTCGACTACTGCAACGCCCTCTTAACAGGCTTGCCGGCCTGTGCGGTGAAGCCACTGCAGATGATACAGAATGCGGCGGCGCGACTGGTGTTCAACCAGCCAAAGAGGGCACCTGTCACTCCGCTTCTCATCGAGCTCCACTGGTTACCTGTAGCCGCCCGCATCAAGTTCAAGTCTCTTATGCTGGCCTACAGAGTGATTGCTGGGAATGCTCCCGCCTACTTAAATGCTCTTGTAAGAGCACATGTTGCCCCCCGGGTGCTGCGCTCGTCAAATGAGCGTCGCCTGGCTCTGCTAGCCATACAGCCACGGCAATCCAGGCTATTCTCATTTGTAGTTCCACGTTGGTGGAACGAGCTGCCAAATGATGACCAGAGCAGGGACCTCCCTCTCTGTCTTTAAGAAGCACTTGAAGACCCAGCTCTTCAGTGAGTACCTTCTCTCCTAACCTACAATTACTTAGCACTACCTAGCAATATTTATTGTTCCATTAATGTCTCTGTCGCAATGTAGCTTGAATGTTATTCTCCCTTGTAAGTCGCTTTGGATGAAAGCTTCTGCTAAATGACTAAATGTAAATGTAAATGTAAATGTAAATGCTGCTTGTGCTGAGAAATGAGAAGGGAGGGAGGAGGAGAGGACAACAGAATGGTCGTCTGCGATCGTGAACCCAGCATGAGAGCGGCCGGTGTTGGGGTGGGGGAAGGCGGATCCATCTACATAGAAAAAAAAATCAGGGTTAGTCAGCGGAACATCAGTGAGATCTGTGCGGGGGGTACAGATGAGATAGAGTTCGGTGGAACAGGAGTGTGGCGTGCCGTCGTCAGGAAGAGGTAGTAATGTGGCAGGGTTGAGGGTGGTACAGCGGCGCACCGTGACATGTGGAAGCCCTCAGAGGACTGTGTGGTAGCGTCGCCAACGTGCTGCCGAGAGATGGGAGGACTTTTGTTCCTGTAAGATGTTGGAGACAGAATGGGGAACAAAATGGGTGAGTGGTGCGAAACCCACAAAGTCGGGTGTTGGCCACACGCGACTTTGTGGGTTTCGCACCACTCGCCCTTTTTGCACGGCCCTTTTGCAGGCCGCGACAGCGCGCAGGCAAGGAGGAAGGCCACGAGCCACCGGATCTAATAAACATGAGAAGAAGCCCACAGGCCTGAGGGCGTCGCCAGGTTTTAGTAATAGGACAGAGGTCATGCTGCCCTGACGTTTGTCCACGAACTGGACAAAGGGCCGAAGGGGATCTGGAATCCCCAAGGTTGGAGACGTCTGGAGGGCCACCTTAAGGGCCCCGAAGGCAGTGCAGGTGTCCTCAGTCCATGTTAGTGGAGAAGAGGCCGTAAGGCTGCGGGACAGGGTGATTTCCCTGAGGGGGTGTTCGAGGGCTGAAAAATTGGGGATGAAGTGGCGGCAGTAAGAACACATGCCGAGAAAAGAGAGCATTTGCTTTTTGTTTTATGGTCTGGGGACGTCGATGATGGCCTGGATTCTTGTGGGAGACATAGTTTTTCCCTGACGGGTGATGACGTGACCAAGGAAGACCAACATCTGGGAGACAAACTGAAGTTTGTTTAGAGAAACCTTATGACCCTCAGATGAGAGGTGTCGCAGAAGTGTGAGGGTGTCCTGTTCCCACTGGGCCTTGGTGGGAGCGGCGACGAGAAGGTCGTCCACATACTGCAGGAGGGCCATTCCCTCGGAAAGGACGAGGGCCGCGAGGCTGCGGGCGAGAACCTCGCAGAAGAGGGTGGGGCTGCAAGTTAAGCCCTGGCAGAGGCGCAAGGATTTGGGTTTGATGTGCACCGGGGGACAGTTTGCCTGCCGTATTTGCCTGCTGCCCAAAGGGTGGTTGGGACTTGGGCCAGCAACGGGGAGATGTTGGAAGGTGTTGGTGGTTTGGATAGGTAACGACCGGTGTGGGCCTCGTCCGGCACGAGCTGAACAGTTCGGAGACTGGAGAGAGGCGCGACAAATGGTAGTTTAAACGCGTTCGCCGTAGGAGAAAAAAGACACTGCGGGTGTGTGATGTTTGGCCTCCAGTCGGAGGCGTGAACGCAACGGCGCGTAAAGGCGCCCAGGTGTTGCCATGTTTCATGTGGGGATTTGGAAATAGAGACATGTGGGGCCCAATTGGGGACGGTAAACAACGACTGTTGGTCAGGGTCGAGGCGTATGGAAACTATGCAATGCTCTGAATCGAAAAAGATATCAGATGTGATGAGGCGGTCAGTTTGTGACAATAAAACTCGTCCTCGTACGTTTTTTCTGGTCCGCGGTGTATGTGCGAGGTGCAGTGGAGATCTTCGGCGTACATGTGATCGGAATTAGGATTAAGAAATGGTGCTGCGGTAGGCGTACAGCGGAGGGACCGCGTCGAGGCAGACATGGGTGTGATCTGTCGGCGTTGCCACAACCCTCAGCCCTTTGAGTGTGGAGGTGATGGAGATGCCGAGTGAACACATCAGGTCCCTACCCGCTAGGTTAATAGGGCACAAAATAGATATTTAAGAAGAGTGCTTTGTGGTCTGTTCACCTTCGTACGTCTGCCAAGTGCAACGGGCGGGGTAGAAAAATGTACTAAAACCGTTTGACCGCTCGCGCTGGTAGACCATGAGGAGCGACCGCTTCATTTTAAACATATCTCCCTGCTTTGAATAACAGAATGAGTGGCGCCCGAGTCGACAAGAAAGGTGAGAGGTTTATCATTTATTATGCACGTTATGGTAGGCATTTTCTGATAAGCTGAGGAGTCACAGATGGCATATGTGCTCACCGGGTCAGAGGGGGAGTTTTCTAATAATGCAATTTTCTGACGTAGCAAAGCAGGCAGTGTATCAGTGTCAAGCGCGTCTTCATTGCATGGAGCGAGTGTAGGTGCGGTGTGTGTGTGTGTCTGTACGTTACCCCGCGTGGACACCTCATCCATCGTGATGGCAGGAGATCAGTCAGATCCGAACGGGGCCAACTAGGCGTGCTGGTTGGGGTTGGGGTAGCGCCGTTGGCGTCGACGTGGTTCAGGGCATTCCCTGGATCAATGTCCGGTTTTTCCGCAATTAAAGCAGCGGTCGCGGTCGTCGTCACCCTGGTTTGGTGTTCTCCGAGCCGGGGGTGGGCTCTCACGTCCTTTGATCGAGTCCTCGTCTGAAGCTCCGTTCGCGCTCTCGTCCTCTGCCTCGTCCTTGTCCCTGGAAAGGTGAGGTGGTCATGGAGGGAGGCCAACTTGTGTTTGTCTTTTGCCGTTTTCTCTCCCTCCTTTTCCTTCCCCTCTGCGTGTTGGGCGCGACGCAGGATGTCTGGAAGTCGGTTTTCTCTCCACCCGCCTATCAAACTGTCCGTGAGTCGTCTCAGGAGCGGCGGTCGGAGCCCCTCGCAGAACACCATTTTGAAGATGGTCTCGAACGTGGATTCCACACCGCCATTGAACGTGGGACGACAAACTTGTCCTGAGAAGGATGTGCAAGTGTCCATCGTGCGATGATAAAAGTCAGTGACTGGGTCGTCGGGCTTTTGGTGGCAGTCTCTGATCTTTCCGAGGTCGAATCTGACCGGGAAGTTGCGTACGATGGATCTGAGTACTGATTTGACCCATATTTCCCACAGGCCAGCATCGTCCCAAGCAGCAGTGCGTGGTCGGAGCAGGTCTGGGTTCTTTTCTTCTACATTGCGCGCGATGCGGGAGTCGTTTTCTGGCTTAAAGTGTAGAAGGAGCAGTCTTTTGAATTCCATACCGGTGGGCCGCCATGCACGGCACCAGATGCCAAGGACATCCGCGAGGGCTTTTCCTCCACGGGTGACATCCGGCCAGTCTGATGGAATCCCACATCTCGCCATCCATTTGGCGATGGACTAGTACCGCAGTGCCGTCCGGTCCGGGGAACTCCACCATCGGGGCTTGGAAATCTGATGGCATGCTTAAAGCATGGAATGCAGCACCTCCCCGAGTTGTGTGTGGGCTGGAGGTAAGGGGATTCAGGGTTGACGGGACAGTCTTTGGTGACGTTCATCTATCATGGGGCGCGGTAGGGTTGGTGGTGTTGATGGGGAAGTCAGCAGGGTGGAGTCGTCAGTTGTGGACGCAGAGGCTGCGGACGCGAAGCTTTCTGGAGGGGTCCCGGGGGGTGGTGTTGATGCAGCATTAGGCTGCACATAAGGTGGTGGATATGGTGGCACCCAGTCGTCCCTTCGTCTCTGACAATCATCCTGGGTCAGGCTCGGATAGAGGGGAGGGACGACACAGGTGTATCAGTGGCAAGCACAGCTTTTTCAGACTTTTCACATTTCAAATTCTTATTTTTTCCCGTTTCCTGACTTCTGGCTCGTGCTTGTGCCTGTTTTGTCCATATGCCTAGACATTGTTTATGGACATCCATTCTGTCTAAATCTTTCATTGACACTTTCTTTTTCTTTCTCAATCTCTTCTCTTCCTCTGTGATTCTCTCACCCACTTTCCCTAACTGGGTCATACATAAACTTCCCCTCGCGGGAAACCCACCGTACGCAACCCAGTCTTCCAGACATGACATGCATTTGTCCCCATGTTTGCTTCTCATTCACATATTGATCGGAGAACCCCAATCTGGTTTCTGCTTACTTGGCGTGGACCCCATTTCATTTTATTTATTTTATTTATTTATTTATTTATTTATTTATTTTTATTTTCTTTAATAGGAAACCCATGCGATATTTATTATTTATATATTATATATTAAATATATATATATTTATTCTGGGCGAAACAAAATATGTTCTATTTGAGGACTTCAACCTCAAATAATTTTCAACCTCAAATAATTCCTTTTTCCAAAACGAGTACATTTCTAGAGGACTCTAACCTCAGGTTTTTACGTTTATTTATAGAGGACTCCTCCTATTTTCTAGAGGACTTTAACCTCTGTTTTCATGGGCCTCTAGCCCAGCATGCATGCACTGTAAGTTTGTAGAGGACTTTAACCTCTGCACCGTAAGTCTGTAGGGGACTTTAACCTCTGCACTGTAAATCTGTAGAGGACTTTAACCTCTGCAGATTATCCCAAGGTCCTCTATTTTATAAATAGACAGAATTTCAGAATTTTGTTCAAAATCGCAATCGATCCATGAGTATTTTTCCATGTACTGGAGGAGTTTTTGGACGTGTCGATCCCGCGGAGATGGCCGGGTCCAACAGCAGACGGCCCTCCCGTCCTCCAAGCAGTTGGGTAAGAGGCAGGACTCTAACCTGTGATGTCCTGGATGATCAGTCACTGTCTGCCGCTGGTCCGACGATCTTCAGGGGATCTCACTTCTGACACCAAGTTTGTCGTGGTAATTTCTGTAATAAAGGATCGTGAACAAATTCTTTGTTGTGTGTATATTTATTTTAGAGGAACAGACTTAGTCTTTGCAAAGAGAGGAGAGGGAGAGAGCGAATGGCAGGACGCAGCCTGTAGTCAAGCTCACCCATCCTGCTGGATACAGGAAGTACACGTGTATATACAGTGGGGCAAAAAAGTATTTAGTCAGCCACCAATTGTGCAAGTTCTCCCACTTAAAAAGATGAGAGAGGCCTGTTATTTTCATCATAGGTACACTTCGACTATGAGAGACAAAATGAGAAAAAAAAATCCAGAAAATCACATTGTCTGATTTTTAAAAAATTTATTTGCAAATTATGGTGGGAAATAAGTATTTGGTCAATAACAAAAGTTCATCTCAATACTTTGTTATATACCCTTTGTTTGCAATGACAGAGGTCAAACGTTTTCTGTAAGTCTTCACAAGGTTTTCACACACTGTTGCTGGTATTTTGGCCCATTCCTCCATGCAGATCTCCTCTAGAGCAGTGATGTTTTGGGGCTGTTGCTGGGCAACACAGACTTTCAACTCCCTCCAAAGATTTTCTGTGGGGTTGAGATCAGGAGACTGGCTAGGCCACTCCAGGACCTTGAAATGCTTCTAACGAAGCCACTCCTTCGTTGCCCGGGCGGTGTGTTTGGGATCATTGTCATGCTGAAACACCCAGCCACGTTTCATCTTCAATGCCCTTGCTGATGGAAGGAGGTTTTCACTCAAAATCTCACGATACATGGCCCCATTCATTCTTTCCTTTACACGGATCAGTCGTCCTGGTCCCTTTGCAGAAAAACAGCCCCAAAGCATGACGTTCCACCCCCATGCTTCACAGTAGGTATGGTGTTCTTTGGATGCAACTCAGCTTTCTTTCTCCTCCAAACACGAGAAGTTGAGTTTTTACCAAAAAGTTATATTTCTGGTTTCATCTGACCATATAACATTCTCCCAATCCTCTTCTGGATCATACAAATACTCTCTAGCAAACTTCAGACGGGCCTGGACATGTACTGGCTTAAGCAGGGGGACACGTCTGGCACTGCAGGATTTGAGTCCCTGGCGGCGTAGTGTGTTACTGATGGTAGCCTTTGTTGCTTTGGTCCCAGCTCTCTGCAGGTCATTCACTAGGTCCCCCCGTGTTGTTCTGGGATGTTTGCTCACCGTTCTTGTGATCATTTTGACCCCACGGGGTGAGATCTTGCGTGGAGCCCCAGATCGAGGGAGATTATCAGTGGTCTTGTATGTCTTCCATTTTCTAATAATTGCTCCCACAGTTGATTTCTTCACAACAAGCTGCTTACCTATTGCAGATTCAGTCTTCCCAGCCTGGTGCAGGTCTATTATTTTGTTTCTGGTGTCCTTTGACAGCTCTTTGGTCTTGGCCATAGTGGAGTTTGGAGTGTGACTGTTTGAGGTTGTGGACAGGTGTCTTTTAGACTGATAACGAGTTCAAAAAGGTGCCATTAATACAGGTAAGGAGTGGAGGACAGAGGAGCCTCTTAAAGAAAAAGTTACAGGTCTGTGAAAGCCAGAAATCTTGCTTGTTTGTAGGTGACCAAATACTTATTTTACCGAGGAATTTACCAATTAATTCATAAAAAATCCTACAATGTGATTTCCTGGATTATTTCCCCCCATTCTGTCTCTCATAGTCGAAGTGTACCTATGATGAAAATTACAGGCCTCTCTCATCTTTTTAAGTGGGAGAACTTGCACAATTGGTGGCTGACTAAATACTTTTTTGCCCCACTGTATGTGGTGCGATGTATGAGACAGTTGGGGTGGGGTGATGCACTGCCCCGTCTGTTGATGACCTTGAAGTCCTTGTAAGGATTTGTCTTTGACTATGTGTCTTTGTGTGTTCTGCTAGCGGGTCACAGGTGTTCCTTGTTATGGGAATAGTGCGTCCTTGCCTAGGGTGCATGCTGTTCAGATAATGCTTGGCAAACATGTTATTGTAGAAGTGGAAAAGGAGGATTTTGCCTACACAACACACACACACACACACACACACACACAGATACAATGAGAACTACACAGACAGATCGTATAGTATCCCGCATTACACAGAAATGTGATTATAACAAGCTGTGCATGCATAAAGCAACTTTAGCTTAGTGTCATTTGACCTCACAGTTCTATTCATATTTTACAGTGGCATTTACAGTTTGATGATGCACTGACAACCAGTCATCACTGGTACTCCACCACTATGTCCTCAGGGAAGTTGAAATGTGTGTTTAGCTTCTCCTAAATGTACATCCTTGCTCCCCCTGTTTCCACCAATTATTATGACTGGTGGTCATGCATCCCCTCTCACCTCAGCTTCATTCAGCCACCTTTGATGTGTTTTTACTCCACCCATGCACCTATTTCAGCTAATTTCACTCATTACTTTGACCTGGGTTAATGGAAATTAACAAATCCACACTGTTGATTCAAAATCCCAGATTGCAATTAAACTTTTTGAACCCGGATTTTCCACCTTTGGCCATGACCAGTCAACATTGTCAGGCTTCCTGTTAATCCTAGTGTGGATGACTCTCCCGAGTCACAGGCACACTTCACCACCATCCAAGTGTGGGACAGTCGATAATGCCATGTGGGACAGTCGATAATGCCAATGTTTCCCAGGAAATAGCTGAATAATGAAGGTCTAAAAAGGGAATGCAGCATTCCCGCACCATTCTGTAGGGCATTGGATCCTGCACACTAGACCCCAGTAAAGGCTGTCTTTAGGCCACGTTTAAAGTGTTGGCCTCCCTGCCTCTTCCAAGAGCAGAGCCACTGTATACTGATCTATCACTACAGTCCTTCCAGAGTCCCCTGTCTGGATGAATATGAAGCAGCACTAAACATTTCCCACTGTAGGAAGAACACTGATAATGTGTTTTTGTAGCTGAGGAGCAAGCTTCCAGAATGTTGAAGTACTGTTATGGTTATATGTTTCCCATCATTGTTACCCAGGCAGTTTGAGCAGTCCCATTTGGACCAGAATTTTGAGGCAACATCGCTTCTGTTGGTGCAGGGAACTGTGTTGCCATCATCGGCCTCTCATTTGCTCTGCAGGTTGAGTTTACTGAATTGGCAGCAGTGCTCTTCCCAAGCTGATAATGGAAGCCAAGGCTGGCTTTATCCTCATCCTAGTGTAGCAGGGTGTACTCATCACTTGCATTGTGTGACTAAAATATACTCTGTCTTTGGCTCTCTGCGTGCAATCACTGTTTCAATCACTAATGATAGAGACAGAATACTGTGGAACATAGCTTTGACTTTGGATTTGGAGTTAACAGTGTGCCTTTTAGGATTGCCACATATGGTGTCGAGTTGCCCTGGGTATTCCTCTGATCACAGCGGTGGGGGGTGATGGGTCTTAGGTGTGGGGAGAACGTATGGGTGGAGCACAAAGTGCATAAATTACTACATGTGTTCCAGCAGACACTCCTTTAATTGGGCAAAGACACATCTATAGATCTGTTATGTGTCCTAGTGTTTGTGTGGGGCTATGTGTGTAAGTTGATATGTCTATCTGCACTGAATATTTATTTGGATTTGTTTCAATGCTGTTGATGATATCTTAATGTAGGTGAGTACAATGGTGTGTTTGTGTGTTTATGCGGTCGGGGAGAGTTAATGTGCGTTCTTGTGTTTGTTCACTCACCCATGACTATTTTGCATGATAAATGTGGAGCACATCTGCTCAGCAGCAATTATTTCCTCGCTCCCTCCCACAAAGACTTACGTATCTGCAGATGTCAACACCGAGGTTTGCACGGAGCCAGCCTCTCCTGCCAGTGTTTTAGATGAAGTACGGCAGATATGCCAAAAAATTCTGGACAATAAAATTGGCTTAACTAAAAAATGGATGAATATACAGTATGTGAAAACTGTTCCCAGATCGATGCATGTTATCCATTGAAACTCAAACATGAATTTCCTTCATTATTTACTCACTGCAGCACAGTGGTCTGTTTGTCATTAGTAAAGCTTACAGACAAGGTTGTGCTATGAACAATTATGAAAGATGGGAACCAACATTTTAATAAAGCTTGTATTTAAAAATGGGGAACGGATCCTTTAACATGAAATGAATACACTACATTTTCTCATTTATGCCACTTTTTAACTGTAGGCTGCATAAATCTTGACTCTACTTAATGTCGAATGTGCAGGTGCAGGTGCATAATGGACGTAACAGAGCTGATGATGAAACTTATAATGAAAACATCATAACAGAAACTATTTAGATGGCTTTAAATTCATTTTAATAATTTAAAGCTACAGCATGATCCATGATGAACATTAAAACCAATACCACTATCAATATTTAACATTGTCACAAAGAACCTCTTTATATAGCATATTGTTACTTAGCTTTTGCTTGTAAGAGTCCCGTTGGGCAGACAAGTTTTCAATACACGTTTCAAAATACTGAATAAAAAGGTTTTTTGCGCCTTGCTGACCTAAGGACCAGCTGATATAGCTGGTTGACACAACAGCCAATGCTATGTTCGAGCTGCTGTGTCAGATTTACCTCTCAAACTGCTTTGTGTTTGAAGGAACATGGAAAATTAGGACGGACTAACCACTGACAAGTGCAAGTAAATGGAGTGGGTGTATACAGGGCACTGCAGCTGAGTAGAGCAGTTGTAAGTTCTTACATTTTGGATTTAAGGTTGTTAATTGATGCTACAGCAAATACCTTTCTCTTTGCATAATGAATCGGTGTGGTTTACTTAATGATGAATAATATGAATATATAATATAAAGTTCAATTGTACCTCTGTCATTGTTAAATCTCTCTCTCTGTCTGTCTGTCTTTTTGTCTTGATTGCACTGTTGCGATCAGGCAAAGAGCTAGATATTACTAACTCTGATATAGTCTTATGGATAACTCAGCTTTGCACCGATCAAAAATTATATATTTTCAGGTTTGTAGTGTAATATCTTAGGTTGAAATGAAATGGCATACAAATACCTGAGTGAGCTACCGCAGACAGTATATGCACACACACACACTTCAATTATCCTCCCGCATCCAACATGAATGACCTCTGAAAGGGTTGATGTAGGCATCAAAGCCGGGATGGAGAAAAAGAGAATGGTAGAATCAGTAGATGTATAGGCACCATGGCAACATTAAAATCATCCTAATACAGTTTTTTTTCCAGTGAAAAGCCAGCCACCGCTGAAAAGACACAGTTAAGCATCCCTATGGAAAGTTAGACACAAGGCTACATTTTTTGTAAGTTTGATTCAACTGACAATAACAATAACCGAAAGGGGGGGTGGGATTTTGTGTATCGTAACGAGATTCAGTGTTAGGGGGTATGCCGAGTGAACCCAGGTGCAGAGAACAAGGCAGAGGCGAGGTGGCAAAAATAGAGGTGTACTCCAAACAAGTTCAAAAAACTGGGCAAAAACAAATAAGAAGTCTCGGGAGCTTGGAACAAGAGCGTTGTCATGAGGTTAGACAAACTCAAGACTGAGCGCCCGAGGACACAAACGACAGGGTCATAATAGGGACGACCAAACGAGACACAGGTGAAACATATAACCTAATGAGGCAGGGTAATCAGAAACAGAAATAGGTGAAGCAGAGCAACCTTGAAAAGGCAGTACTGGCGGTATCTAGTGGACGATGCCGGTAGGACCCGGGCGAACCCCGACAGGACGCCCCCGTCCAGGAACGGGAACGTTCCTCCGGGGAGTGGTCGGGTGGCGACGGCGGAAATCCTGGATCAGGGAGGGGTCCAGGATATCCCGGGCCGGAACCCAGGAGCGCTCCTCCGGCCCGTAACCCTCCCATTCCACCAGGTATTGCAGGGCCCCGCGGACCCGGCGGGAGTCCAGGAGCCGGCGGACCGTGTAGGCGGGACGACCGTCGATGATGTGAGGCGCCGGAGGAGGCCTCGTGGTGGGCGCCAAGGTGCTGGTGACCACCGGTCGGAGCCGCGACACGTGGAAGGTGGGGTTTATCCTCATGGACCTGGGGAGCAGAAGACGGTATGCGGCAGGATTCACCCGCCGCACGATCTTGAAGGGCCCAACATACCGTGGCGCGAGCTTGCGTGACTCCACCCGTAATGGAAGGTCCCTGGTGGACAGCCAGACCCTCTGGCCCGGACGGAGCATAGGCGCTGGTCTGCACCGTCGGTTGGCCTGGATCCGCTGCTGCCGGGATGTCCTCAGCAGGGCCTGACGAGCCCTCTGCCAGGTCCGTCGGCACCGCTGGACCAACCGCTGGGCTGACGGCACTCCCACCTCCGCCTCCTGCTCCTGAAACAGAGGAGGTACGTACCCGAACTGGGACTCAAACGGGGACATGCCAGTGGAAGAGCAGCGCAGAGTGTTGTGAGCGTATTCCGCCCACACTAGACGGTCGCTCCAGGAGGCAGGGTTGGAGGACACGAGGCACCTCAGTGTTGTCTCCAGGTCTTGGTTGACCCGCTCCGTCTGGCCATTGGATTGAGGGTGGAAACCGGAGGACAGGCTGACGGAGGCGCCGAGGAGCTGGTGGAACGCTTTCCTGAACCGGGAAGCAAACTGCGGACCGCGGTCTGACACCACGTCCAGGGGCAGGCCAAACACCCTGAAAACGTGCTGCACCATGAGTTCAGCAGTTTCCAGAGCTGAGGGAAGCTTGGGCAGAGGAATAAAGCGGCAGGCCTTGGAGAACCGGTCCACAACGACGAAGATGACGGTGTGGCCCCGAGACGGTGGAAGGCCGGTGATGAAGTCCACTGAGAGGTGTGACCAGGGCCGACTGGGGATGGGAAGGGGATGCAGCAGCCCCATGGGACGTGACCGGTGAGGTGGGATGAATGCCCCCATTGCAGGACTTGTGATCGGACAGCCTTTGGGACAAACAGGTGACCCGGGGGCCCGTTGCCGGGATCCGCCTCCCTCCTTTGGGCCTGCCGGACCTGCGTCTCGATTCCCCAGCGGACCGGAGCCAAGTTGCGGGAGCTCTGGAGAATGGGCTCGGGGAGTTCAACCAGCTCAGGAGGGTCGAACTGTCTGGAGAGAGCGTCGGGCTTGAGGTTCTTGGACCCGGGACGATATGACAGGATGAAATTGAACCGATTGAAGAACAAGGCCCATCGGGCTTGACGGGAGTTTAGGCGTTTAGCATCCTGAATGTATGTCAGGTTCTTGTGGTCGGTCCAGACGACAAATGGGTGTTGGGCCCCCTCCAGCCAGTGCCGCCACTCCTCCAACGCCAGTTTGACTGCCAGTAGCTCCCGGTTCCCTATGTCATAGTTCCGTTCCGCTGTTTCTTGTCGTGAGTCCTTTGGGACAAAACGGCCCCCACTCCCACATCGGAAGCATCCACCTCCATCACGAAGGGTAGGGTAGGCTCTGGTGTGGCCAGGACAGGGGCAGCGGTGAACCGCATCTTGAGAGCCCTGAACGCCCCATCGGCCTCCGCGGTCCAGGCGAAGCGGGCTGTGGATGTCCTAGTGAGGGCGGTGAGGGGAGCCGCCACAGTGCCAAAACCCCGAATGAATCGCCTGTAAAAATTGGCAAACCCGAGGAAGCGCTGCACCTGTTTGACCGAGGTGGGTGGTGGCCAGTCCCGGACGGCTTCGGTCTTGGCAGGATCCATCTTGACGTGACCCTCGGTGATGACAAACCCCAGGAACTGAACGGTGGTGGCGTGGAACTCACTCTTTTCCAGTTTCACAAAAAGGCGAGCAGGCGGTGAAGGACCTGTCTCACATGCTGTATGTGTTCGGGAAGGGTCCTGGAGAAGATGAGGATGTCATCGATGTAGACAAACACTGAGCGGTTGAGAAACTCACGGAGGACGTCGTTTACAAAGGCCTGGAAGACAGCGGGAGCATTGGCCAATCCAAAAGGCATGACTAATGACTGGTATTCATAATGGCCGGTAGGTGTGTTGAAGGCGGTCTTCCACTCATCCCCCTCGCGGACAAGGACGAGATTGTATGCGTTTCGAAGATCGAGTTTGGTGAAGATGGTGGCGCCTTGCAGTTGCTCGAAAGATGTGGACATGAGAGGAAGGGGGTAGCGATTCTTGACCGTGATCTTGTTCAGGCCACGGTAATAAATGCAGGACGCAGGCCGCCATCCTTCTTACCCACGAAGAAAAAACCTGTGCCCGCCGGGGAGGTAGAAGGGCGGATGAAACCTGAGGTGAGCGCCCCCCGGATGTACTCCTCCATGGCTGTAGTCTCAGGGGCAGAGAGAGAGAAGAGCTGTCCTCGAGGAGGGCAGGTGCCAGGCAGAGGTCGATGGCGCAGTCATAGGACCGATGGAGCGGAAGCGTGGTGGCCTGTCTCTTGCTGAAGACCTCCCTCAGATCGGCATACTCGTGAAAACTCGGGATGGATGGGACCTTGAATACCGACTGGAGCCAGGACACGGACAGGAACGCCAGAGTGGGCTGGGGCTTGGGAAGGAGCCCGAGCTTGGACATGGACTGGAGACTCGAGAGGGTGAGAAGACGGACTAGAACAAAGACAGGTGGTGTGGCAGGCAGGACCCAATTCGGTGAGACGCCCGGAGGCCCAGTTCAGATGTGGGTTGTGACAGGCCACCCATGGGTAGCCCAGGACCAGCGGAAATTCAGGAGAGTGGATGAGGTGGAGCTGGATTACCTCTGAATGTTTTCCCTCCAGTGACAGCCAAAGGGGGGCGGTGAGATGGCACACGCTACCGGAACCCAGTGGTCTTCCATCCAGGGCTGTCACCGTGAGAGGATGCTCCAGAGGTGCCAGAGGGAGCTTTAGGGCTTTTGCTAGCCCTACATCCAGGAAGCTAACCTAATGAGCCAGGGTAATCAGGAACAGAAATAGGTGAAGCAGAGCAACCTTGAAAAGGCAGTACTGGCGGCTTCTAGTGGAAGATGCCGGTAGGACCCTGGCGAACCCTGACATTCAGACGAGAAGCTCAATACCAATTGAATTCCTGTGTCCAGTACCAAGATAGCAAATGGCTTAATGGAAGGCTGCATCATATCAATTGTGCTTTTGAGTGTCATTGTAGTTTATGTGCATTTATCTCTGAATACCAATATACGCTACTCACAAAAAGTTAGGGATATTCGGCTTTCGGGTGACATTTCAGGATGAACCTAAAATGCACTATAACCTTTACAGGTGAACTTAATTTGACCTTCTCTAAACTTTTGAATGCACATGTCCAACTTTTCAATGTTACAGTACTTTTTGCACAACTTGCTGTTCTCTAACAAGGAGCTGAACAGCAAAATTCACAACAGGTGTTTGATCCATGAATTGACCAATACATTTCCTGGTTCAATTAGAATTGGTATTTAAACAGTCCTCTTCATCATGCTGTCTTCCTTTGTTCACATTTTGACGTCATGAGACCAAGACGACACCTAACAACTGATCAACAGTACCTCACCATTGCGAGACTTCAAACAAGATGTTTTCTGAGGGAAGTGACCACTGAGCTTAGAGTGTCAAAGAGTGTCATCAGCAGGTTGCAACAGAGATACAGAGAGACTGGAAGAGTCACAGAAAGGCATAGAAGTGGACGTTCTTTGGCCACATCCCACACTGATGACCGCTTCATTGTAAACAGTGCCCTGCGGAACCGGATGATGAATGCCACTCAACTCCAGGCACATTTAAGGGAGGTGAGAGGCACCCAAGTGTCACGTCAGACCATTCAAAACCGTCTACATCAGCGTGGTCTGCGTGCTAGACGACCTGCAAGGGTACCTGACCACACCACCATGCACAGGCATCATCGTCTTGCACAGGCCAGGGAGCATTTACGCTGGACGAGGGACCAGTGGGCCTCAGTGCTGTTCTCTGATGAAAGTCGATTCACGTTCCGCAGAAATGATGGCCGCCAACGATGTCGGAGACGTCAAGGAGAGCGCTATGCATCAGCCACTGTTGTCACCAGACGAGCCTTTGGTGGTGGTGGTGTTATGTGTGGGCAGGTGTGTCTAGTCAATACAGAACTGCCCTACACTTTGTGAATGGTACAGTGACAAGCCCATACTACCTGAATAACATCATTAATCCAGTCATTGTGCCCCTGCTTGAACAACACAGGCCTAATAAGTCGACTTGTGAACAGCATGAGACGTGGTTGTCATGCTGTAATTGATGCTCAAGGGCACATGACAAGTTATTGAGACATTGACATTTTTTGTTGTGGTTTACCCACCATGTTGGTGGCTTTTGTTTCAATAAATTGATCGAGATGAGGAAATCACCATTGCATGCTTTTACTTAAATGCCCTACTTTCATGATATAATATCACTGTAGCGTGAACTTTGTACATTTTCCATAAATTTCACCCGAAAGCCAAATATACCTAACTTTTTGTGAGTAGTTTATATGTCGTTTAAACATCCATCCTGCATGCATTATGCAGTTAACTGCTTTATTATCAGCTCTGAATTTCAACCACCAAGGTGATTGTCACCTCTGTATGCTGGTTCCTACAAAATTCTTATTTCTATTTTTTAGTTAATAGTGGAGTAGAATCATTCAATATACAAATCCAATTGGATTTGGCAAGAGAAACGTACCGCTCCGATATCGCTTAAATGCCCCGACAAGATAGCTAAATGATAGCTAAATGATAGTTTAAATGCAGCTTTAGCCTTGTAAAACATAAAATCCCCTTTTCAGTAACATGGTGAGTAATGCGAATATCACATTTTATAAAAAAAAACAAAAAATCAAACATTTTGAATTGAACTGCGACCCTCTATCCAAAGCAGTAGAAGTAGTCAAGCTTTGTACTGTGAACTGTCATACATGAGTGGAACCAACATGCACAACAAGGAAAAATATCATTACAGTTGAAGGAAAAAATTGTGTTAACAGTCATTTGTGTCAATTAAAGAAAAAATAACCAGTAACTGTCCACTTCCGCCTCATCTTGATATCTCGATAGACTGTGAGCACAATGAGTGTCTGGATTGGCCATGAACGACCCCAGCCTCCTCCATCACTATAAAAAAATCTATTGGAAAATGTGGAAAATAAAAAAATATTTAAATCAAGCAAAAAATATAATAATAATAATAATAATTATTATTATTATTAATAATAATAATAATAATAATAATAATGATAATTAAATAATCCCACGTTACACCAAACAAATCTAATCAAACAATCAGAATATTTGTGAATTGTTTATTGTCTGGGATGTAAATGTTACATTCACTGAGAAACGACCATTGTTTAAAATAATGCTAATAATGATGATGGCGATGATAGTGCATTAAGGTATTAACAGCAGCGCCAATAATGTAGATTGGATATGGATTGCACCCTAGTAGTTAATAAGTGTTGAGTGGTGCTCACCAGTCATTAACCACCTCTGTGGATGTTGACGAGTGGAGGTGTCGATAGATGAAAGAGAGTGTCACTTCAGAAAGGTTGGGTAATACATGAAGTCTCACTAGTTATGACATGCAAGTAGTCAGAAAGCCCAGTGATTCACAAATTTCTCAATGTTAATTACCTGAATACTGTGATCAATACAATATCAAAACTCAACAGAAACGGTTGCCCGGTTGCCCTCAGCAACCAGATTGAGTCAATTGGAAATCATTTTGTGGCCTCTGGTTGCCCCCTTTGTTACCCGACTAAGAATTTTGTCAGTCGAATTGAATTTGGCTGTTCAATTTCTTTTCAGTTCACTGCTACACTAAACTCCTTTATCAGCGTACATGAGTCTCATGTTTTAGCTGTAAGACTGGTTGAAAGCACTCGAAAGCAAGAAGCGATGCTGCCTTCAAAAGCTCAGAAAACTTGTGTGTTGGAAGTAATGCATTCATGGAAATTCAGAAAACCATCGGCTACCGCCACAAGCATATTTCAGACCTGTGGGAAACACTGGTGGTGTTTTTGGGCAGCTCTCTTTTTTTTCAACAGTTTGCATCCCTGTACAGTTAACTAAAACTAAAATAAAAACAAAATGTGTCAGTGTCAAAAAATATTTTAGTTAAAAGGAGACAGAAAAATATCGAAAACATAACGAAAACGATATTGTGTACCTATGTTTCTGGTGCAGCGCAGAAACATGTTGGGGAAAGAATTGATCAGGGAAAATAAACTATTTTCATTTAATAATACCAAGTAGACACAATTTCAATTCATTATTATTAGATCATTTTATTTTCAAGGTACTTCTGGTACTACTAGTTTTCATCAATTTCGTTTCCAGCCAGTTTCATGAGATTTTGGCAGTCAAGGAAAGTGCAACGGCCCATTGCGTGGTTGGCTTATGATTCTTTATTCATTTTTGCCAGGCACTACAACAGGGTTTTATTTGTGTATTTATCTTATTAGGAGTAATAAATCGAATTAATAAATTGAATTCTGAGTGATCTTATTTGTGTTTGGGGTGTGTTGCTTGGAATGAAAAATGAAACCACCTGGCCAATAGATAACACTGAAACAAGTGTGAATGATTTGAACCCTGAGTGATCTTATGAGTGTCTGAGGTGTGTTGAATGGATGTGATACAGACCACCCGGCTAATAGATCGCACTGGAACACGAATGGACAATATGAGTTTGAAGTGATTTTATCAGTATCTCAGGGTACCAAACATATGTATCGTACGAATTACCTGGCCGATAAAATCATGATGAAACAAGTGAATGCATAAATGTGAGATAAGCATCCTCTTCCTCTTTCGGCTGCTCCTGTTAGGGGTTGCCATGGCGGATCATCTGCTTCCAATGCCTTCTGTTCTGCGCAACTTCCTCCCTTACACCAACCGCCCGCATGTCCTCCCTCACCACATCCATAAACCTTCTCTTTGGCCTTCCTCTTTTCCTTTTGTCTGGCAGCTCCAACCTCAGCATTATTCTCCCAATGTAACTCATCTCTCCTACACACGTGTCCAAATCATCTCAATCTCACTTCTCTCACCTTTCCACCAAACTGTCCAACCTGATCGGTCCCTCCAATGTACTCATTCTTAATCCTGTCCATC
This sequence comes from Zeus faber, assembly GCF_960531495.2. Taxonomy (NCBI): domain Eukaryota; kingdom Metazoa; phylum Chordata; class Actinopteri; order Zeiformes; family Zeidae; genus Zeus; species Zeus faber. The sequence goes on from NC_137192.1 coordinate 1,406,543, forward strand.
CTGGTCACTCCCAATGAAAATCTCAACATCCTCAACTCTGCCACCTCCAGTTCAGCCACCTGCCTTTTCATCAGGTCCACCACCTCTAGACCGTACAACATAGCTCGTCTCACTACTGTAGACCTTCCCCTTCACTGTTGCTGGAACCCTTCTGTCACAGATCACTCCAGGTACTCTTCTCCACCCACTCCACCCTGCCTGTACTATCTTCTTCACCTCTCTCCTGCACTCTCCGCTGCTATGGATGGTTGACCCCAAGTACTTGAACTCATCCGCCTTCTCCATCTCCACTCCTTGCATTCTCAGCTTTTCGCCGCCCTCCCTCCCATTCAGGCACATGTATTCAGTTTTAAATGAAATCTTAAACAAGCATGTGTCGCACATAATCTCATCCGACTAGCCCCACACATGAGCTCATGGTAAAAGAACAGAAGAGGTGAAAGAGATATCTAATAAAATATATTGGGATTGTAGAAGCAATCCACCATTTTCCGGCAGGCATGGCCTCAGACTAGGAGGTGCTGACTCTCATCCCCACCGCTTCACAGTCGGCTGCAAACCGTCCCAGTGCGTGCTGGAGGTCACGGTCTGATGAAGCCAACAAAACCACATCTGCAAAAAGCAGAGATACAATTCTGAGGTTCCCAAACCAGACACTCTCATCACCTTGGCTGCACCTTGAGATCCTGTCCATGAATATCACAAACAGAATCGGGACAAGGGGCAACCTTGGCGGAGTCCAACACCCACTGAGAACGTGTTTGACTTTGTGCCGAGAATACAAACACAGCTCTCACATTGGTTGTACAAGGCCCGGATGGCTCGTACCAATGGCCCTGGTACCCCATACTCCCTCAGTACCCCCAACAGGATCCCTTGAGGGACACGGTCGAAAGCCTTCTCCAGGTCCACAAAACAACATGTAGACTGGATGGACAAACTGCCACTCCACAGGTACTGTACCCGACATCCACACGACACTGAAGAGGCGTGTCAACCAAGACAGCCCAACAATGTCCAGAACCTTCCAACATCTCAGGGCAAATCTCATCCACCCCCTGCGCCTTGCCCCCGAGGAGCTTTTTAACTGTCTCAGAGACCTCTGCCAGGCATATGAACGAGACTTCCCCCAAGTCTTCGGACTCTGCCTCTTGCCCTGAGGACGTATTGGTCGGGTTCAGGAGTTCCTGAAAGTGCTCTTTCCACCGCCCGACAATATCCCCAGTCTGGGTCAACAGTTCTCCTCCCTCCTCCAACACCCGGGTTTTTGCTTCAGTGACCGCCAAAGCTGCAGCCCTTCAAGCCTGCCAGTACCAGTCTGCTGCCTCGGGAGACCCCTGGGCCAGCCAAGCCCGAAAGGCCCCCTTCTTCAGCTTGAGACTGGTGTCTCAACGCATTCTTGGGTTTCCGCCACGACAGGCACTGACTGCCTTCCGACCACAGCTCCTAGCAGCCGCCTCTGCAATGGAGGTTTTGAACATAATCCACTCGGATTCCATGTCCCCAACCTCCCCAGGGATGCGTGAAAAATTGATGGAGGTGGGAGTTGAAGACCTCGCGGACAGGGGCATCCACCAGGTGTTTCCAATTCACTCTCACTACACGTTTGGGTTTACCAGGTCTGTCTGGCAGCCTCCCCCGCCATCTGATCCAACTCACCATGAGGTGGTGATCAGTTGACAGCTCTGCTCCCCTCTTCACCTGAGTGTCCCAAGACATACAGCCGCAGATCTGATGACACCACTACAATTTCGATCATAAGTCTTTGATCTAAGGTGGTCTGGTACCACATACACTTATGAGCCACCCTATGCTTGAACATGGTGTTCGTTATAGCTAATCCATGACTAGCACAGAAGTCCAATAACAAAGCACCACTCAGATTCAGATCAGGCAGGCCGTTCCTCCCAATCACCCCCTTCCAGGTTTCTCCATCGTTGCCCACGTGAGCGTTGAAGTCTCCCAGTAGAACTATAGAGTCCCTAGGCGGAGCCCCTTCCAGGATGCCGCCCAGAGACTCCAAGAAGGCCGAATACTTTGAACTGGTGTTCAGTGCATAAGCACACACAACAGTCAGAGCTTTCCCCTTAGCAACTTGTAGTCGCATAGAGGCCCCCCTTTGATCACTGGGGAAACTCCAACACAGCGGCACTCAGCCGGGGGCTCGTGAGTATCCCCACACCCGCCCGGCGCCTCTCATCCTGGGCAACTCCGGAAAACGAGAGAGTCCAGCCCCTCCCCAGGAATTTGGTTCCAGAGCCAGTGCTGTGAGTAGAGGTGAGCCCAACTATATCTAGTTGGTACCGCTCCACCTCCTGCACCAGCTCCGGCTCCTTCCCCGCTAGAGAGGTGACATTCCACGTCCCTAGCGCTAGTCTGTGATGCCGAGGATCAGCAGGCCCAGTCCCCCGCCTTTGCCCACTAACCGCCTGGCATTGCACCCAACCCCAACGCCTATCCCTGCAGGTGGTGGGCCCACAGGGTGGCGGCTCCATGATGTTTCTTCGGGCAATGCCCGGCCGAGCCCCATAGGTGAACCAGATGCTCGCCGGCGAGCCCCCCTTCCAGGTCTGGCTCCAGGAGGGGGCCCCGGTTTCCCTATTCTGGGCGAGGTACCATATTGCCTTCAGTGTTTTTTCATTGGGGTCCTTTGAAGTGCACATCCCATCTGTGCCAATCAAGTTTTGTATCCCTACAACAGGAGTTTCCAAACCTTTTTTATTCAGGACCCAAATTTTAGGTCTGAAAACTTGCTTGTTGAAAAGTGACCCCAGCAATTTAAAATATTGATATTTCTTTGCTATTTGATGGATGGAGATTTAAATGAGGAGTTACATATGACAGGACATTTTAATCTACAATCACTGCACACCACAATCATGGAGCCCATCAAGTTGCAACTTTTAAATGTACAGTGGTACCTCGACTTACGACTGTATCTACTTTCGACTAATCCAAGATACGAGTAGCAATAGTCACGAAAACTTCTATCGTCTTGCGACCGACTGCTCCAAGATACGCCTGTGGAAATTTGCAGTTGCTGTGTCGGCGGCCAGTCAGCAGTTAGCCAGCGGGCGACCTACATCCTGTGTGCAATATTTAATAAATAAATAAATAATAAATATTTTTTCATATTAACTGTGTTTGTGCTGTGTATTTTGTTTATTTTCACCCTTCATGATTTCATAATTTATATGGGAAAAATTGCTTTGACATACGACCGTTTTAACATACGACGGTTCTTATAGAACGAATTACAGTAACAAGTCGAGGTACCACTGTACTCAAATTTGATCCAAAATAAATATTTTTACTTTTAAAAAGAATTCCTCTGACTTATAGCCATACTATGATTTGATTATTGAGAGCAGAAATACAAAATCATCTTTATAAAAATGTATTTCATGGCATTTTCACTATAATCAAGCAGCTATCATTCTCCTTGTCCTTTGCACTGAGCCAATTGCAGGCAAGCGAGCCTGTTTCATGAAATCCTATATTAAAATATAGAAACAATAAAATAGAAAATAATATATAATAGTTTTGCTGTGGACCACCTGACATTCCTAGGGGCCAGAATGGGGGCTGCACTCCGCAGAGTCGGAAGCGCAGGGTTCTGTGTAGTCCGTGTAACATGAAGTATTTCATATTCAAATGTTTGAAATTTGAATTTAATAAAATAGGTGATATGCTTCTAGACATAGCGCTGCGCTATGACCACTCATCCATCTATTTACCCCTCTACTTCAGGTCATCCTGAGATCAAAACAAATACATTTCCTCACTGTCAGTAACATAGTATAACTGTTCAATGTATGGTTGTAGCGGGGTGGGGGGGTTAAACTCTTCCTGCGGTTGTTTGTCTGTTGGGAGCTAGACCCGGCAGACCAGATCACTGCTTAACACACGGACGCACATTCCATTCATTCATTCTGTTAAATGTTCGTGTTTTGGCCAGCGAGCCTTTCTGTTAAAAATAAAACTACACCACTGAGGCACCTTACTGCTAGTGTCCACAAACGATCCGAAGGGAACCGAGTCTCGCTGATGAGCCATTGTTTATTGTTTTACAGACAGACATGTGCTATTTGTTTAGATTGCCGTCTCCTAATACTGTAAAATACTGTCTTATAACTTGCTATAGAACTTAATATATTCTATTTTTCATTATGAAACTTTTAAATATATTCAAAATAAATACATATTAACAAAATAAAATAATCATACTTGGGTAGAGAATCATATATTTTCACGTGTTGTTAATGTCAACAGAACGAAGAGCCTTTCTTTTGAACGGCTCTCGGAAACGAACGGAACCATAAGATCCGATTCCCTTCAAAGAGCCGTAATTCCCATCACTACTCACTGCAAGTCCAACTGTTTCCCTCCTTGGACCCATACCCGTGGCAGGGGAACTGTTACAATGGTATGCTGGCGTTTACCGACTTGTGAATTTTTACCTTTTTTGGCTCATTATTCTTCCCACATAAATTCTCTGATGTGAGTGGAGGAATTATTATTATTGCTTTAAACACCGTATAATGAATATACTGTAGAAATGCATACATGTACCTTTCTCGGGTGGTGGTATATTCATGTGATGTCACTGATTGACATCAACAAAGAGGAATTTGATTAGCTAATAACAGGAAACCCTGTTGAAGCAAAGTGGAGTGTGATTAACTAACAAACCACCGCACAATTACGTGTATCTCAGAATGCATTAAAATTAGTTCACAACTAAAATGTGCTTCAAACTGGTGTGGGTTTTCTATTGACAAACTGCATTTACCCTATACGTCAGCAGTTCTGCTGTACCAAGGTATGCAAGGTTCACACGTCCACATTTGAGCTAGCCACATCCATGCTCCCAAGATTCAAGAGGTTTATTCGTCACATACATACACATACTTTCATACATAAATGCAGTGAAATGTAATGCAGCGCACCCGGTGATAACACAAAATATGTCCAAGGAAAATGTCTTCCTACTAAACTAACTGATTCCTAAAACGTAATACAGTAAGTCGAATACTTATAGAATAAAATAAAAATATATAAAATAAAATGGAATAGATAAAGGGAATAGGCTTATGTATATGGGTTAGGCATAGGTACACAAACTGCAACGGGTCCAAGGTGCGGGGGAGGGAGGCGCAGATATAATCCTTAATCAGCCTCTCAACACTTCATGATCACAGAGGTGAGGGCCACTGGACGGTAGTCATTCAGGCAGGCAGGAGAGGCGATCTTCGGGACAGGAACGATGGTGGACCTCTTGAAGCAGGACGGGACCACTGATTCAGCCAGGAAGATGTTGACTATTGTAGTGAACACCGGAGCTAGCTGGTTAGCACAGGTTTTCAGTACTCGCCCAAATATGCCGTCTGGACCCGCACCTTTCCTGGTGTTCACCCGCATCAGAGCGTTCCTGACCTCGTGCACGGACACTGAGAGTGCATGCTCAATCCCAGCGGTGTAACTCCAATTACCCGGCGAGCTAGCGGTGCTGTTGCCAGACTCAAACTGCGCATAAAAGGAGTTCAGTTTGTTGGCTAGGGAGGCGTCCACACTCGTAGCTGGGGAGGAGCTGCTCTTGTAGTTTGTTATCGTCTGCAGCCTCTCCCACAAGCGTCTTGTGTCCCCCCGCTCCATCTGCAGCTCCACGGTGTCTCTGTACATCCGTTTAGCGTCCTTCACTGCCCTCTGCAGATTGTACGATGCCGCTTTGTAATTGACCATATTTACGGATACAAGACCGTCGTTGTAAGTGGCCGTGTGAGCATTCAGAGCCCAGCGGATGGATTTATTAACCCACAGTTTCTGGTTTGGAAATATCCGTACTTTCACCGTGGGAACGATGCTATCGGCTACCGTAGTCAAAAAGCTCACTACTACATCCGTAAACTTGCTGACGTCACTTGAACTTGATTGGAACATGTCCCAGTCTACGTCAGCGAGTGCGTCCTGAAGCGCAGCCTCTGATTGGTCCGTCCACCGCTTCACTTCCCTCGTCACCACCACTTCTCGTGCGATCAGAGGCCTGTAAACGGGAGCCAGCGAGATCGTGGCGTGGTCAGATTTCCCGAAAGCAGGGAGCGAGACGGTCTTGTATCCGTTCTTGTAAGGTGTGTAACAATGGTCCAAAGTTCTATCTCCCCTGGTGGCACACGTGATGTGTTGGTAGAAATTAGGCAGAACCTTTTTAAGGTTCGCTCTGTTAAAGTCCCCAGTCACCCCCAGTCGCGTCGGGATGTTTGTTTTGAAATCCGCACAACACATCATACAGGTCCGACAGTGCTGTGTCGCAATCTGCTTGCGGTGGGATATAAACGGTTGTAATGATGACCGTGCTGAATTCCCGGGGGAGATAAAATGGACGGCATAAGATGGTCAGCTGTTCCAAGTTCGACGAGCAGGAGCGGGAGAGAAGTTTGTCGTTGTTGGGGTTACACCAGCGGTTGTTTACCATTAGGCAGACGCCTCCACCTTTGGATTTCCCCGACTCCCCCGATCTGTCGCCGCGGAACACGGAGAAGGACTCAGCTGGACAGATGTCTTCATCCGGCACCAGTGGGTTCAACCATGTTTCTGTCAGGCAGAGGACGCAACAGTTCCTCGTGACTCGCCAAGTCACTCGCATTGTGTATGCTGGATTAAAAGTCCCATTGCAAATTCATGGAGCTGGGCTCGTCCCACAGTTGCCTGGCCATCAATTAGCTGTCAGGAGCGAGGGCGCAAATGAGGGGTCTGGCCTGAGCTGCCTAGGGCTGGAGAGATGGACCCGGAGAATAAGGGGGTAGGGTGGTTGACGGAGTGGCGCAGGAAAGCTCGGAGAGATGAATGATATGTGGGAAACAGAGGGAGGGAATGTGGAAAGGTGAACTAGGAGACGGACACGAGTGAGGAGAGAGGATGCACCACAGCCGACGAGGCAAGAGCAGTGGATGGAAGCAGATAACGGATCATGTTGGAGGAGCACATTGGAAATGCCTCAACCCGTGAACCCTTGAGCCTGTGAGTCCGGAAGGGCTGCGACTGAAATGTGATCCATGATAGATTGCCGACTAGCCTTTTCAAATTGTAATGATTAATATTGTGGTCTTACTTTGTGTAAAGAAATTTCCTCTCAGATATACTAGTTCTGATAACATGGCAAAATGGCCTCTCTACACGCATGAGTTGAAAGTAAAACAAATCTTTGTCCAGGCTTGACATTATCTGCATTGTTTGGCCAACATGAAGTCTAAGCACATGAAACAGCCTTTACTTCACGTTCGTCCCGAAATGCAGAGGCAAACGTGAGGGCAGCTCAACCAGAGACAACCTGCTGCATGCACAATTGCTAAATTAAGTGTTTTTCATAACCAAACAGGCTTTTGGCTAACCTGCCGATACTGTCCTTTGGAGATGGAATTCTTACTAACTCCAGTACGGTGGTACCTCGACTTACGACTGCATCTATTTTCGACTAATCCAAGATACGAGTAGCGATAGTCACGAAAATTTGTGTTGACTTGCGACCGACTGCTCAAAGATACAACCGTGGAAATTTGCAGTTGGCCGCGTCGGCGGCCAGTCAGCAGTCAGTCAGCGGGCGACCTACATTATGTGTGCACATAGTTCGTGGCTTATCGATATTTTTTTCATATTTACTGTGTTTGTGCTGTGTATTTTGTTTATTTTCACCCTTCATGATTTCATAATTTATATGGGAAAAATTGCTTCGACATACGACTGTTTTAACATACCACCGCTCCCTAAAAAGAATTCCTCTGACTTATAGCCATACTATGATTTGATTATTGAGAGCAGAAATACAAAATCATCTTTATAAAAATGTATTTCATGGCATTTTCACTATAATCAAGCAGCTATCATTCTCCTTGTCCTTTGCACTGAGCCAATTGCAGGCAAGCGAGCCTGTTTCATGAAATCCTATATTAAAACATAGAAACAATAAAATAGAAAACAATATATAATAGTTTTGCTGTAGACCACCTGACATTCCTAGGGGCCATACATACATAATCCGAGCAAGAATGAGATCAAGCTCTTTGCCAGCCTTGTGAGTCGGTGGAGTCGGGACCTGTCTTAGGTCGAATGAGCGAACCAAAGACAGGAAGTCAGCCGAGCTCGCACTGTCCAAGTGGATGTTCATGTCACCGAGGACGAGCATGGGACACTCATGCTCAGGAATTGATGACAGCAGGGTGTCAAGCTCATGTAGGAAGTCACCTAGTTGTCCTGGTGGACGGTAGATGACGACCACATAGGCTTTCACCGGAGTAGTCACCAAGATGGCGTGATATTCAAAGGAGGCAAAGTTGTTTAAAGGCAGCAGTGGATTAAATTTCCATGTGTTGGAAATTAGCAGGCCAGTCCCACCACCACGGCCAGATGGTCTGGATGTGTGGGAGAATGTGTAGTTTGTGGAGAGTGCAGCCGGGGTTGCGCTATCTGCGCCAGTTTAATCCACGTCTCAGTGAGAGCAAGGAGCTCCAAGGAGAGGTGGTTGGCATGACCAGAAATGAAGTCTGACTTGTTAACTGCAGATCGACAATTCCACAAGCCAATAGCGGTCATTGCAGTAGATGTTTGCTTGCTTTTGGCCCTACAACTATTAATAAAGATATGCCAACTGGCTGTGTTTTGCCTCTGCCTACCTCCTCTTTCTCATTCACTGGCCCGGGGTCTAAACAAAGCTCCACACGATTTGGTGTGCGCTCCTCTGGTTATAGTCTCCACTGCTGGGTGTGCAGGAACGGCCAGCCCGTGGTGTCATAGGGGAGTGACCGGAGGCATTGACAGTGGCCCTCAGGTGTTCTCCCAACCCCTTTCATCCCCGCCCTCCAGACAACAGCGTAGCGCGTCTGCTCCCTTGGGGGTAGGGCATGCACCGCCAGCTGGGCTTCTCCGAGAAGAGAGGAAAGAGCTGCCATGCCTGCGCGCAGTCTGACCAGCTGGCCGCCTCCGCCATCAGTTCACAGTTGGCGAGGAACGCCTCGGGATCTTCCTCTCCCGTCATCTCCTGTAGTGGGGGGACGCGGGAGACGGGGGGCCTGGCAGTTGCTCCTCACCCTGTCTGGTGCACTCCTGGAGGAAGACCTGGATGGCCTCTTGGCTCTCCTGGAGTGCATCCTGGTCCCGCTCGCGGACCCTCGACATTTCCCAGAACTGCAGGGCTTGTTTCTCCTACATTGTGGCGAGGGCCGCTATTTTGTTCCAGGGGGGAAGGCGTCCCGGATTCTGCCTCCTGCTGCTTCATCCTGTTCAGATGCCAGTTGTGGAGGTGTGTTCCGGCCAAGGGCCGGGGAATGAGAAAGAGGAGGTAGTCGGGGGAAAAACAGTGCCGGTTGGCGTGTATTCATTTATAGTTTATGAAATAAAGGCGGCTTGTGGGACAAATGGACAACTTATTTGCTCACAGGCAAATAACGAAATTGTTTGTTCGATGGGCGCTTAGATGCACTCCCGCCGTGACGTGTCATGTCATGTCGTGGCCGGCGCATTTGGTCCAGCGCTCATCTTGCCTGGTCAGCACCATATCCCACAAGCATGCCCCGCTTCACTGCTGGGACAACAAACCCTATATTACTTCCTGGTCTCGGATCGGACGAATCCGCGGAGTCCCTCTGTTGATTCGCCCGATCCGCAGCAGCTGAGTGGCCCTGGCCTGGGAGCCTGCACTGCCTGTCTACAGTGGCGGCTTGACCACCCCCCCTTGACCCGCCACAGTTTGAATTGTCTAAAAAGAACAGAGATTGTGAGCAGGTATTGATTCCAGCGCAGTGGACATGGTAAACGTATTTCAGTAACTGAATTACGGCAGAAATTTGGGAAATAACCAATAAACCAAATTGGGTAGCTACTCTCCTATAGATAATTGGAACAAAGATAGGTAAACAATGAGAGATGGTTATTTGAAGACACTCAGAAAACAACCATTTTTTTTATTTCTAGCTGCCATCATTTACATTTCTATGTGATCCTCCAATTCCACGCGAATAACATTGGAGGAGTAAGTGACACACTGTGTGTGTGTGTGCGCGTGTGTGCGTGTGACAGATGTGTGTTTCATCTATGGTCTCTGTGCCTCACCATTATCAAAGGGAACAAAATTTAGTTATTTCCACTGAAATTAATCATTTTAACTGGTGCTGTAATACAGAGCTGATATTTTTTTTTACAGCAAAAGCACTGTGTGTGTGTGTGTGTGTGTGTGTGTGTGTGTGTGTGTGTGTGTGTGTGTGTGTGTGGTAGAAGTTAGTGGTGCGTCAGTGTGTGGAAATAAAGCTGACAAGGGAGTCAATTAATCTTTTCTGTCATTTAGACCCTCGTCATGTACGGATTGAGGAGAGACAGGCAGACGGGGAGACTGTCAGAGCTGACAAGGTAACAGAGGCAGATTGCTTTACAAATCGAGGGGCAGGGCTGCGGATAGGGTGAAACAGATACATTTTTTTACCCCCAACGTGTGCAAAACACTTTCATGCTGAAGAAAAAGGCAAACTAAGGAGATAAGAGAAATACTGTACATGACAGCTGAAACAATTCATGGCCTCTGGAATAGTAATGTAAAGAATGGGAAGATGTTGAACTTTAAAAAGGCATTATAGTTTTACTTTTATCAGGGGCTGTTATAATGAATACATCATTGAAGCTACATGTGAATATTGTAAAGAAAATGTATAAAAAGAACAAAAACTATTGAAAAAATTATTGAGACAAGTCACATTGGCCTCACCAAGCACAATTGAAATCATGAACATAACATGACACAGTGAGCACCAGATCAGATAGTAGACTGGAAGGAAATAATCCTGCTGCACAGGAAGTGATGCAAATTTTGATTCCAAATATCATATCTGCCGAGTTCACTGCTGCCACTACTATGAATGGAATGAGTTATTTAAAAGATGTGGATAGTTAATAGTTCCACAATACACACAGTGACATGCTGGAAATTGTAGCTACACACAGGCACAGCCATTGGATATTCCACATTATTATTATTATATCCTTTTTAGCTTTACCCAATGAATCATATTGTTCTCTATGATAAATAGTTTTGGGTTTTTTTTTTTTGCATTATTTTGCAAAAAAGTAAGTATTTAAAAATAAATACTGTTACTTTGACAATAATGTCGCGTCAGTATAAAGCGCATCAAATTAAATCATTTTTTGTTTAGTCATCTCTTCCCAGTTCTAAAATCCACGTGCGAAGCAAGTAGGCTACACATGACATAACAGCTTTGAGAAAATATATTTTCAACTATCCTACGTAAATCTAATTCTTGTAATTTCCTTACATGAAATAAGTGGGGCTGTAAGTGAGGCTTAGATATATGGGTTTAAGGATTCTTTAGCCGGTTTTAAGAAAATACGCCTCAGACTATGTCTAATGCTCTCATTCCCATTCCCTCAACATAGCTGGACTTACAGTACTGAGATGGGAACCTGTTGGGCTGTTTTTATTAGGCTCTGAGAGAGAGGATTTCATTTTACTCCCGTCAAAGGCCCACCGTCATTTATAATTAAATAGTTGGAACATTTAGTAATGAATGGCTAGTGATGAATGTTTTACACGGACACCATTTGAGATGAGCCTGACAAATGGGGGAGGGGGTAATTCCCTCAACATAACTGGACTTACAGTACTGAGAAGATTGTCAATGGGAATCTGTTGGGCTGTTTTTATTAGGCTCTGAGAGGGAGAATTTCATTAGTCCCCCGTCAAAGGCCCACCGTCATTCATTATGAAATAGTTGGAACGTTTAATAATGAATGGCTAGTGATGAATGTTTTACACGGACACCGCTCAAGATGAGCCTGACAAATTGCACAGATAGACAGCAACAAAACAAATGAGTGAGAAAAAGGTGGAAAACAGAAAGAGGAACAGCAGAGATCTGATGTGTCTGGACACAAGGTTGGGAATTCACAGATGTACCGATTATTGTGTTCTTTGAAGGAGACCACTACTACTTATTACATTTCACTGCATATATGTATGAAAGTATGTATATGTAAGTGACGAATAAAAAATCTTGAATCTACTACTACTACTACTACTACTACTTCTACCACAAATACTAATAGGTGACTCTTGACAGGTAAGCATTTAGGGAGGGAGATGGAGTCTTTCTGGCCGTGGTGCGCCAACATGGCGAGAGTTTTATTGTCCATTTCAATATACAGCACGCTGGCCACAATTATATATATCAACTGAGAATTATTATTATAGTCATGCGGATAATAATGATCCTCTCGGGCGCAGGAGGAATGGGATTCCGCTGCTGGGCTGAGATCGCTGAGATGGGCTGAGATCGGCTTGTGAGCCTGTGTGCCGAAAGCCTCTGTAAGACAGACAAACATGAAGAAAACTCCCTGCCTCGAGTCGGACGGCGCTGATTGGGCCGATTGGAGGCAGCGCGGTTTCCCTCCTGAAGGCAGCACGGTTTCCTTTGCCGCGGGAAAGCAAACCGTGCTGTCATGCGCAGCTGGTGCTTGACCACGGCCTTTTGTTCGACACAGTGACAATTTTTTATTAATTGAGCACATTCTGTAACATTCTGTTTTCCACTCCACAATTCCCCCTTTTTGGGGCTGCCATGTCCCAAGCATGAATATCCTGCATAGCAATTGGGTCCTGAAGCGAGTCTTCAATGGCTTCTTTGTTTACATGCGTTACATTTTATGCAAAAATATTCTTAATCGTGGTTAAATTTGATTATCCGAAAAAACTGTTGATACTCAATACTTTTTTGATGGATAAATATAAGCAAAACCCTTGCGAACAGAAAAAGATGACCAAATTTAAATCTCATTTATGGGTCTGTGTTTACAATTCTTAGAATATAGTGAGTACAGGCTGGAACTCTTTTGATACATGTCTTCTTGAAATCCAACTGGAACTCTTTTGGTACATTTCTTCTCTCAACACGAGTGTGATACTTCCATGAATTGACATGTGTCGTACATAAAGTTCAGATCTAAAGTTTTTAACCCTTGTTCACCATTCTTGTATTATACTTATACCCACAACGTTATCAAACAGAATTTCTTGATGCAGACATAACATAATACATTGAATGTATTTCCAACAAATGAAATAAGTATGGCTATATGTAATAAATCGATCGATAACTTGTGGTCATATGCAAAGGTTGTAAGTATATATGGTGAAAGGATGGCTTATATAGGTATTTGCAGTCATCACCATCTTGGAGACATTGTGCTCCATACGTCTGTCAGGGTTCGCCCGGGTCCTACCGGCATCGGCCACTAGATGCCGCCAGTACTGCCTCTTCAATGTTGCTCTGTTTCACCTATTTCTGTTCCTGATTACCCTGCCTCATTAGGTTATATGTTTCAACTGTGTCTCGTTTTGTCTTCCCTATTTATACCCTGTCGTTTGTGTCCTTGGGCGCTCAGTCTTGAGTTTGTCTAGCTTCATGACAACGCTCTTGTTCCAAGCTCCCGAGATTTCTTATTTGTTTTTTGCCTGTTTTTGTACTTGTTTCAAGTAAACCTCTATTTTTGCCACCTTGCCTCTGCCTTGTTCTCTACACCTGGGTTCGCTCAGCATACCTCGTAACAGCAAGACTGAGCCACAACATGGACCCAGCAGAGAGTCAGCCTCCAGAGATGGAACGCCTGCCGGTGGCCTTGACGAACCAGGGGACTGCCATTGGCCGTCATGAGCGGGTTCTCCAACAGATCCTGGACAACCTGCAGTCGCTCGCCCAGGCCATCCAGCAGAGCCAGGCACAGGCTCCACCTATGGCTCCTGCGCCAGTGCTGCCTCCCATGGACCCGCGTCCTCCATATCACCGCGAACCACGACTGCCGGCGCCAGAGAAGTACGACGGTAACCCAGGAGGTTGTCGTGGCTTTTTGACGCAATGCTCCCTGGCTTTCGAGCTCCTGCCTTCACAGTTCCCCACCCAGCACTCACAGGTGGCACACATTGTCACACTACCCACAGGCAAAGCACTCTCCTGGGCCACAGCCATCTGGAATCAGCAAACCCCGGCCTGCTCCAGCTACCAGGCATTTGCCGAGGAGATGCGCTGAGTTTTTGACCACTCAGGCAGTGGGAGGGAGGCGTCGACACGGCTACTCCGGCTCCGCCAGGGGGTACAGAGCATCGCGGATTACGCCATCACATTCTGCACCCTCGCAGTGGCGTCTGGATGGAACAGCGAGGCACTCATCGCGGCCTTCCAGGATGGTCTCACTGATGGTGTCAAGGACGAGCTGGCATCCCGGGAGGCGCAGGAGGACCTGGACACGCTCATCGAAACAGCTATTCGGGTGGACAACCGCCTCCGGGAGAGAAAAAGGGAACGCTGTTCTTCCGCTTCACCAGTACCAGCGCGCAGAGCAGCCCTGGGGACGAAGTCTCCCAGGCGTCTCCGAGCTGTCCCAAGCCCGCCTCCAGCATCGATGGAGGAACGTATGCAAGTAGGAAGCACGCGGCTCTCTCGGTCCGAATGTGACCGGCGGATGAGGGAGCTCTGCTGCTTTTACCGTGGGATCCCGGGGCATTTCTGTTCTTCCTGCCCTGAGCTCTCGGGCAAAAGCCAACTCTCGTCCAGGGGTAGGGTGAACTGTGACGAGGCCAACCTTCTCTCCCGAGCTCGAGGCGACCGGGGTCCTGCTGGCTGCCTCCCTCGCCTGGGGAGATCAACATCACTCCCTCCAAGCTATGGTGGATTCCGTCGCTGCAGGTAGCTTCCTGGATGTAGGGCTAGCAAAGGCACTAAAGCTCCCTCTGGCACCTCTGGAGCATCCCCTCACGGTGACAGCCCTGGATGGAAGACCACTGGGTTCTGGTAGAGTGTGCCATCTCACCGCCCCCCTCTGGCTGTCACTAGAGGGAAAACATTCAGAGGTAGTCCAGCTCCATCTCATCCACTCTCCTGAATTTCCACTGGTCCTGGGCTACCCATGGCTGGCCCGTCACAACCCACATCTGGACTGGGCCTCCGGGCGTCTCACCGAATGGGGTCCTGCCTGCCACACCATCTGTCTTTGTTCTAGTCCGTCTTCTCACCCTCTCGAGTCTCCAGTCCATGTCCAAGCTCGGGCCCCTTCACAAGCCCCATTCCACTCCGGAGTTCCTGTCCATGTCCTTGCCCCAGTCCGTATTCAAGGCCCCATCCATCCCGAGTTTTCACGGGTGCCCCACGAGTATACCAAGCTGAGGGAGGTCTTCAGCAAGAGACGGGCTGCCACTCTTCCTCCCCATCGGCCGTATGACTGCGCCATCGACCTTCTGCCTGGCGCCTGCCCCCCTCGAGGACGTCTCTTCTCTCTCTCTGCTCCTGAGACTACAGCCATGGAGGAGTACATCCGGGGGGCGCTCACCTCAGGTTTCATCCGTCCTTCCACCTCCCCGGCGGGCACAGGTTTTTTCTTCGTGGGTAAGAGTGATGGCGGCCTGCGTCCCTGCACATGTCAAGAATCGCTACCCCCTTCTTCTCATGTCCACATCTTTCGAGCAACCGCAAGGCGCCACCATATTCACCAAACTCGATCTTCGAAACGCATACAATCTCGTCCGTGTCCGCGAGGGGGATGAGTGGAAGACCGCCTTCAACACACCTACCGGCCATTATGAATACCTGGTCATGCCTTTTGGATTGGCCAATGCTCCCGCTGTCTTCCAGGCCTTTGTAAACGACGTCCTCCGTGAGTTTCTCAACTGCTCCGTGTTCGTCTACATCGATGAGATCCTCATCTTCTGCAGGGCCCTTCCCGAACACATACAGCATGTGAGACAGGTCCTTCACCGCCTGCTCGCCAATGGCCTCTATGTGAAACTGGAGAAGAGTGAGTTCCACGTCACCACCGTTCAGTTCCTGGGGTTTGTCATCACCGAGGGTCACGTCCAGATGGATCCTGCCAAGACCGAAGCCGTCCGTGACTGGCCACCACCCACCTCAGTCAAACAGGTGCAGCGCTTCCTCGGGTTTGCCAATTTTTACAGGCGATTCATTCGGGGTTTTAGTACTGTGGCTGCTCCCCTCAACGCCCTCACTAGGACATCCACAGCCCGCTTCGCCTGGACTGCGGAGGCTGATGGGGCGTTCAGGGCTCTCAAGACGCGGTTCACCACTGCCCCTGTCCTGGCCACACCAGAGCCTACCCTACCCTTCGTGGTGGAGGTGGATGCTTCCGATGTGGGAGTGGGAGCCGTTTTGTCCCAAAGGACTCACGACAAGAAGCTCCATCCATGTGCCTTCTTCTCCTGTTGCCTCACCCCAGCGGAGCGGAACTATGACATAGGGAACCGGGAGCTACTGGCAGTCAAACTGGCGCTGGAGGAGTGGCGGCACTGGCTGGAGGGGGCCCAACACCTATTTATCATCTGGACCGACCACAAGAACCTGACATACATTCAGGACGCCAAACGCCTCAACTCCCGTCAAGCCCGATGGGCCCTGTTCTTCAATCGGTTCAACTTCATCCTGTCATATCGTCCAGGTCAACCAGGACCTGGAGACAACCCTGAGGTGCCTTGTGTCCTCCAACCCTGCCTCCTGGAGCGAACGTCTAGTGTGGGCGGAATACGCTCACTCTGCGCTGCTCTTCCACCCGCATGTCCCCGTTTGAGTGCCAGTTCGGGTACGTACCTCCTCTGTTTCAGGAGCAGGAGGTGGGAGTGCCGTCAGCCCAGCGGTTTATCCAGCGGTGCCGACGGACCTGGCAGAGGGCTCGTCAGGCCCTGCTGAGGGCATCCCGGCAGCAGCAGATCCAGGCCAACCGACGGCGCAGACCAGCACCTATGCTCCGTCCGGGCCAGAAGGTCAGGCTGTCCACCAGGCACCTTCCATTACGGGTGGAGTCACGCAAGCTCGCGCCACGGTATGTTGGGCCCTTCAATATCATGCGGCGGGTCAATCCTGCCGCATACCGTCTTCTGCTTCCCATGTACGCCGGCTCCTGGACTCCCGTGGGGCCCTGCAATACCTGGTGGACTGGGAGGGTTACGGGCTGGAGGAGCGGTCCTGGGTTCCGGCCCGGGATGTCCTGGACCCCTCCCTGGTCCAGGATTTCCTCCGTCGCCACCCGGCACTTCCTGGGGGAACATCGGGAGCCATTCCTGGACGAGGGGGTCCTGTCAGGGTTCGCCCGGGTCCTACCAGCATCGGCCACTAGATGCCGCCAGTACTTCCTCTTCAATGTTGCTCTGTTTCACCTATTTCTGTTCCTGATTACCCTGCCTCATTAGGTTATATGTTGCACCTGTGTCTCGTTTTGTCTACCCTATTTATACCCTGTCGTTTGTGTCCTTGGGCGCTCAGTCTTGAGTTTGTCTAGCTTCATGACAACGCTCTTGTTCCAA
The DNA here is from genome assembly GCF_960531495.2 of Zeus faber. Taxonomy (NCBI): domain Eukaryota; kingdom Metazoa; phylum Chordata; class Actinopteri; order Zeiformes; family Zeidae; genus Zeus; species Zeus faber. The sequence continues at coordinate 1,423,899 of NC_137192.1, forward strand.
GCTCCCGAGACTTTGTTTTTTGCCCGTTTTTTGTACTTGTTTCAAGTAAACCTCTATTTTTGCCACCTCGCCTCTGCCTTGTTTTCTGGACCTGGGTTCGCTCAGCATACCTCGTAACAACGTCAACTATAGCATACGTCATACAAATGTTTCTCCTGTTCTTATGATGCTTTTTCATGCTCAGCTAAATACAGGAACCATCAGCTAGATACAGGAACCATGGGCCAAATGGTAAGCGATCTATGAGATGTTTAGAGGCCATATCTGTACCGATATGAGGTTTCCTGTAAGAAAAATTAGTCCACATATACTTTATTTTACTTGCCATTGGCATTCCAACGCATATCCTTTGTTGGTGACACAAGATGTCTTCCAGCACATCACTTCGTTGGAGCTTGGCACGCTACTGTTGGAGTAGGCCACTGCTTCCATACTCATTAGGTTCCAACACAGCTGTAGGCTATACAGTGAAGAAATGTAGATTTCTTCACTGTAGAGTGGGGGCAGCATTCAGAGTAGTCTTCCTCAGTCGTCCGTTGAAGAGTGGGAAATCAGTCTTATCCAATCTCTGAATCCTTAGGAGTAGTACTCCAGGTAGGGTTTACTGCTCCATCATGAACGGTCGCCACCTCCACTTGACTAGTTACTTGGCACAACCATGAGATTCCCGCTGCTGCTGATATCTACAACAGGGTGGCCCCCCATCGTCCAAAGTTCAGTTCCACCCAGGTGAACCAATCTTTCTCATGTCCTGCATCGCCTTTACTTCCTTTCTGATGTTCTTAATTTTGTCCATGGCTTTAGTCAGTGTTCCTTCCGTGGAGGTGTTGTCGGGAATGAAGGTACAACATATGTCTCCTATCAGAGCGACCTTTCTCAGCCAGGAGCCAGTTTAAAGATTGTAAATTTTGCCAGGTCAAGGCACTAGTTGCTGATAGCTGTTTGCCTAATGCTGAGAGAGCTTCATCTGTCTAATTGATGAATCTATGTTGATTGTAATTGATTCAGTCAATGTTATTGTTTGGGGTGATACACACCAAGATGTATTTGAATCTTGCTGCTATTCGATTTCTATCCTTGAATTTGTCCGGGATACCCCTGGGTTCTCCTATACTATTTATGGTGACTTGGGGATCAGGTTCGTACGCTCTCTTTGTTCTCATTTTCCCGTGGTGTGGGTTCTTAACCAAAGCGTCGGCGGGAAAATATGCTATTTTCATAATTGCCTGTACTCTAGCACATCTACCTGACCAGTCTTCGCGCACGGTTGAGCGTAATTTGTCTTCATCATCCAACCAATATTGGTCTGCGACTGGCAGAGTTTGTTTATGGTAGACGCGCGTAGGGGGCTGAGTGTTAGTTTGTTTTCCTTTTAATACTTAGGCCACATGACTCCCTTCCAGGCAGTTGAAGTCTGAAATGTACCAAATGGTCGAGCAGTATTCGTCGGGCAACTGTCCTGCAGGGGTTTGTCTATTATGTCATTCATAACACTCAAATTCTCCACCCAACCATAATTTTTGCCCTTTAGTGGGATATAGGTTATCAAATCTGGGGACAGCCTGAAATCTATTGCTTTACATTCTTTTCCTACCCTTGTGTCTCAATGGTCCAGGGAGTACAGCTAGTGACCAGCTCCATTATAATGGGTAAACAAGGAGGAGCCATGGCGGTAGAAAACTCCCCTTATTTGACGAAGGAATTCCCCATCAAGAATAGTAGTCCACACATTATCCTCTCATCACTGCTGATGTTTGGTGAGTCCAATCCAATCCACTAACATTAATGACTGTTACTCTGCTTTACAAATTCTTGTATTTATAAACCATAGAACCAAATCACGTAACTTCCCTGTAACATACAGGAATCTAAACAATTTATTACCGGTGTGGAATTCATCCGTCCGTCCCCCACAAAGCCATGCATCTAGAACAATAAAAATGGCTTTATTAAACATCAGGTCGCGAACAAATAAGTCATTTTTAGTTAACGACCTTATAAGTAGCCATAACCTGAATTTCACTATACTGACTGAGACCCCCGGCTGGATAGAAATGGCACTGTCGCACTCATTGAGACAACACCTCCTAATTTCAAATTCATCCAAACCACTAGAGCTGATAAGAGAGGCGATGGAATAGCTGCTGTCATCTCAGTTATCATAAACAGTTTACCTTCAGATTAACAACTATCTTACATCAAACAGCCTTTTTTATACTTATCAATCTGGTTTTTGACCTCAGCATAGCACAGAAACAGTACTTATTTAAGCTGTGAATGAGCTGCATATAAACACTAATTCTAAAAAAATATATCCGTTCTTCTGCTCCTGGATCTCAGTGCTGCCTTTGACACTGTTTACCATTATATGGCCAGTGCGATTACAAAAATCCGTCCGCTTATCTGGCCCACTTCTTAACTGGTTCAGAACCTACCTACAGGGCAGGCAGTTCTTTGTGTCCATTGGAGATATCTCGAACAAAGTGTATTTTATGTGGAGTGCCCCGAGGTTCGATTTTTGGACCATTATTGTTTAACCTCTATATGCACACATTATAAACAAACACAAAATGAATTACCATAATTATGCAGATGATTCACAACTGTACATATCCCTATCTCATGATGACCTACATCCCCTACACTCCCTCATCTATGGTGCGAAGGCTCAGAGACAGAAAATTGCAGCTCATCTCACTTCCCTGTCTCTGGAGAGCAAGGATGAAGCAGAAATCTGGGTGTAATCATAGACAGCGATCTAAATTTTGAGAGCCATATCAATCACATCAAAAAATCTGCTTTCTACCATCTAAAAAAAAAATCTCAATTAAGAGGCTTCCTGTCAAAAGCAGACTCAAAAAAAATAATCCATGCATTCATAACGAGTAGTAATGGCCTATACACCGTCCTCCCAAAATCAGCTGTGCAGCGACTACATTTCCAATCCAAGATGCGGCTGCACGCGTTCTCACTGGGACTAAAAAGTTTGAACACATTACACCTGTTCATAGATCTCCTCATCGGCTCCCCATTAAAACTAGGATTGATTTTTAGATTCTGCTATGTGTATATAAAGCTCTAAATGGCCTTGTACCTCAATATATGAATGTGTGTGTGTGTGTGTGTGTGTGTGTGTGTGTGTGTGTGTGTGTGTGTGTGTGTGTGTGTGTGTGTGTGTGTGTGTGTGTGCGTGTTAGTGTCCTGTATGTTGTGAGATTTGTGTGTGTGTTCTGTATGTTGTCAGATTTGTTTATTCTGCACTGACTGTTCTGATGATTGCACAGACATTTTATATATTTTCTTTGATTGTATTTCTCTGCAAAGTGCATTGTGTTGTCCTGGAATGAAATGTGCTTTAAAATAAAGTGTGACTTGACTTGATTACAATTTACGTAAGTCCAGGATACAAACCAAAACATTTGGGTCCAATGAATAAAGAAGTCTCTCAGACTACATATAACCCAACTCAGAATAAACAAATATGGCACAGTGTGGATGGGAATTATAGCAAGATAATGATTTCTGCATCTAGGCCCAGTACAACCCGGAATGGTAAGGCTTCCACAAGTCTCTGAATTCAAACCAAAACTTGAATTTGAAAGACAAAATGATGGCTTCTGTGCATGCTAACCTCTGGTCACAACATAACACTGACATAGGATTAAATAAATCCAAACAACCCGTTGAAATCAAGCTAAAAACAGGCTGTAGGCCACAATGAAAAATGCAATACGCCCTTAAACCACAAGCTGCAGAAGGAATTGCTAACAATAGAGGGACTTTTGAAAGCTGGAGTGCTTAAACCTGAACCCCACCCAGTTAGCTGCAACCTATACTACCAGTCCTCAAAGCAGACAAAGACAAATACTGATTAGTGAATTACCTAAGAGCAGTAAACTAAGGATGAGAAGATTATCAATCAGAAGTACCGAACCCACTCATACTGCTTTCAAATGTTCCCCCAGATGCAAAATGGTTTACAGTAATTTATCTTTGTTCAGCACTCTTTAGCATGCCTTCAAGCTAGACCTTCAAGTAGACATCTATTTCCATTCACATACTGTATAGGAACCAGTCCTATGCACACACAAGAGTGCCCCAAGGCTTAAAGCATAGGCCCCACATTTTTAACAAAGATTTTGAGGATTTGCCTGAAACAAGTACAGCAATACAGTATGTAGATGATATCATCTTGTGTTCATCAGACCTGAATATATGGCACAAAGACTCACAAACTCTGTTGACTCTTTTGGCACAACGAGGGCACAAAGCTTCGTTGAAGGAATTGCTTTATTGCCAGAATAAGGTCAAATATGATGACCTTTTTAGAAATGGCAGGGTATAGTTCAGAATGCATAGAAACTTATTCAACTATGGTAGCCCCATTGAGGGCAATGATTGTAGTATGATTTCAAGCTAATTTTTAAGGGAATCAATGAATAAGTAAACATGTCTTCGTGTTGGGTATGCCACAATTAGAAGCAGATGTAGAATGCAGGCAGGAGGCTCCTTACATCAATCATCTATAGACAAGGAATGCAGAGGTTTCAAATCAACCTCATGATATGTATGTCTGCATGAAGACAATATATAACATATTCAGACATAATATGAATAAGATATAATGTATTAAGACATAAAATGAACAATGTATTCAGACAATATAAATAAGAGTGAAAGCATGTTTCGACAGAGAGGCCTCTGAAAAGCCAGAGGGGTGTGGGGGTCACTTTGAGTGACCTGCGGCCTCTCTCAGAGGTAGATTAGGCTTCTAAGTAATGATCTCCATATGGTGGTAAGCTCAGAATATTTGAGGAAAATAGGAGGGAAAAACATTAGAAAGACAAAGAGGAGTCAATGTTTTGAAAATAATATATTACTTGCAAGCCAAAGAGTTTCTTCAGTGTACTCTGCAGACCTCACTTAATCTACCCACGGGGGGTGCACAAGCCAGTGTATCATCAGTGCTGATCCCAATTCCGGATGAATAGAGAGGGTTGCCTCAGGAAGGGCATCCAGCATAAAATCCATGCCAAATCAGACATGTGGACAACAATTCTGATTTCCATACTGGATCCGTCAAGGCCCGGGTTAACGACGACTGCCACTGGTGCTATCTAACAGGGTGCCAGTGGAAATTGTGCTACTGTCGGCCGAAGAAGAAGAAGAGGGGGAAGACAGGTCCGGAGACAGCAGGAGAGGAAGAAGGATAGGAGAGTAAAGTTTGAACATTGGCACTATGAATGGTAAAGAGAGACAGCTGGCTGACATGATGGAGAGAAGGAAGGTAGATGTACTATGTGTACAAGAGACCAGGTGGAAGGGGAGTAAGGCCAGAAGTATCAGAGCCGGGTACAAACTGTTCTACCATGGAGTGGATGGCAGAAGAAATGGGGTAGGGATAGTCTTGAAAGAAAAATATGCCAAGAGTGTTCTGGAGGTGACGAGAGTGTCTGATTGAGTGATGAGCATGAAGCTGGAAATTGACGGGGTTATAATGAATGTGGTCAGTGCATATGCTCCCCAAGTTGGGTGTGAGATGGAAGAGAAAGAAGAATTCTTTAGTGAGTTGGATGTAGTGGTGGAGAGCTTCCCCAAGGGAGAGAGAGTGGTCATTGGAGCAAATCTCAATGGGCATGTTGGCGAAGGAATCAGAGACATATGTTACGAGAAGGTGATGGGTAGGTATGGTGTCAAGGAGAGGAATGTGGAAGGACAGATGGTGGTGGATTTCACCAAAAGGATGGAATTGGCTGTTGTGAATACGTATTTCAAGAAGAGGGAGGAAAACAGGGTGACATACAAGAGGAAGGTGCACACAGGTGAACTACATCTTATGCAGGAGGTGCAATCTGAAAGTGATAGTGATAGCAACTGCAAAGTAGTGGTAGGGGAGTGTATTGATAGGCAGCATCTGATGGTGGTCTGGAGGACAACTCTGGAGGCCACGAAGAGGAAGCATGTTAAAGAAGAGCCAAGGATTAAATGGTGGAAGTTGAAAAAGGAGGAGTGTTGCATGCAATTTAGGGAAGAGGTCAGGCAGGCAATAGTTGGGAATGGACGGTTACAGATGACTGGAAAAAAACGCAACACACCACACTACAACACATGCTTGCACACACACACACACATGCACATGCTTTGATGGTGGCCGGTGAAATGGATCCTCTGCTTTTGACCCATCCTGGCTTGTCCTTCCTCCGGGGGCACAGCCAGGAGCAGTGGGCTGGAAAGAGTAATACAAATGCAATGTTTGCTTTAAGAATGCTGATGGAAAAGTACAAGGAAGGCCAGAGGAAGTTGCACTGCGTCTTTGTGGATTTAGAGAAAGCATATGATAGGGTGCTGAGAGAGGAAGTGTGGTATTGCATGAGGAAGTCGGGGGTGGCAGAGAAGTACGTAAGAGTGGAACAGGATATGTATGAGGGCAGTAAGACAGTAGTAAGGTGTGTAGAAGGCGTGACGAAGGCATCCAAAGTGGAGGTGGGATTGCATCAAGGATCAGCTCTGAGCCCTTTCTTGTTTGCAATGGTGGTCAGGTGATGGTCAGATGAAATCAGGCAGGAGTCTCCGTGGACTATGATGTTTGTGGATGACATTGTGATGTGTAGTGAGAGTAGGGAGCAGGTTGAGGAGAGCCTGGAGAAGTGGATGCATGCATTAGAGAGAAGAGGAATGAAAGTCAGCAGGAGTAAATCAGAATACATGTGCCTGAATGGGAGGGAGGGCGGCGAAAAGCTGAGAATGCAAGGAGTGGAGGTGGAGAAGGCAGATGAGTTCAAGTACTTGGGGTCAACCATCCAAAGCAGCGGAGAGTGCGGGAGAGAGGTGAAGAAGACAGTACAGGCAGGGTTGAATGGGTGGAGTAGAGTGTCCGGAGTGATCTGTGACACAAGGGTTTAAGCGTGAAAGGGAAGGTCTACAGGGCGGTAGTGAGACCAGCTATGTTGTACGGTTTAGAGGCGGTGGACCTGATAAAAAGGCAGGTGGCTGAACTGGAGGTGGCAGAGTTGAGGATGTTGAGATTTTCATTGGGAGTGACAAGGATGGAGAGGATTAAGAATGAGTACGTCAGAGGGGCAACTTAGGTTGGACAGTTTGGTGGAAAAGCGAAAGAGGCGAGATTGAGATGGTTTGGACACGTGTGTAGGAGAGATGAGAGTTACTTTGGGAGAAGGATGCTGAGAATGGAGCTGCCAGGCAAGAGGAAAAGAGGAAGGCCGAAGAGAAGGTTTATGGATGTGGTGAGGGAGTGTTACAGAAATTAAAGGGTCGCTTTCATCTGCAGTTTGTCAATTGGTGGTCTCAAATAAAGAGGCAGACAGACGCTGGTTTTACTTGTACAATGGTCGCATCAGAGATGTGCTCTCAAGCAGCTCTCTGAGTCGAATAGTTTATTTTGGGACGTCAGAAACAGTATTTAGTCAGTTTGGCGTCACAGATTCATACGTGTTCAAGATAAGGCGAACTCTGTGACAAGTGAAGTAGAGAATGTTGTTCTCGCTCTCCGCAGTGCATCACAGTGAGGCCTAAACACTGATAGCTGTGTCTGGACTCCGAGACTGGGATGTCTATGGGAATTAACACTATGTGCTGAAAATAAAGATCTGTGACTGGGGTTATATGAGGTTGTGTTGTTCATTATCAGTGTGCATACAGTATATGTTTATGTGATTACATAGATTTAGATATATTGTGACATTATATTGTTACAGGAGGACATGCAGGCGGTTGGTGTAAGGGAGGAAGATGCGCAGAACAGAAGGTATTGGATGCAGATGATCTGCTGTGGCGACCCCTAACGGGAGCAGCCGAAAGAAGAAGAAGAAGAAGAAGACTCGGCAGACCTCACTCATACTGGTTATTTTTTCATAAAAGTCGTATCTGTGTAATCAACTTTTCTCAAGTGCTGCCTATTTGTTAAACAACCTAAGACTGGGTGTTTTCTCCACGACATGATCAAAGCACATGGAGCTGGAAATCTACAGAGTATTTTAGAATGGACTAATGAGCGACACAGCATTTGAAACAAAAGACTGCCCTGCAACAAGCACCAGCTCTAGCATTACCAGACTAAACTAAGCCATTCCATCTGTTTGTGTCTCATCAACAGGAACACGCATGTGGAGTGTTAACTCAAACGACAGGAACAGGACTCCACGCCCATAAAGATACTTACTCACCATAAACTTGTGAACCTAATAAAAAAATGCAAGTTTGTTCTTTCTGCTCAAAGGCAAAATGACTATCACCGTTTACGACAATACCCAGACATCACAATATTCGTCTGCAGTATTAAGAACCCAAGACTCCAACCCAGTAACATGAGTGTTTGGCGGAAGTGGAAATATTTGCTAAACTTGGACTTTGACTGAAGCCAATGTGACTTTAGTTGTTGATGGCTTCTGCTAAAAGGAGACCATCTCTCAGCAGGATATGCTTGAAAGTAAAAATGACATTACAGCAATCCTCCAAGGAAAAATTATAAATATATACACAGACTCCGCATACGCACATGGTGCCTTTTTTGTGCCACATGGAAAGCTTGGGGGTTCAAGAGGGCTGAGGGTTCACCCATCCAACACTATGAACAGATTCTTAAACTGTTACAAGTAATGATGAAACCCACAAAATTTGCCTTGATAAATTCTGCAGCTCACAAGTCAGGCAAATCCTTTATAACTACAGGCAACAATGCAGCAGATTTAGCAGCTAAAGCTGCGGCTACAAACGATCCAAAGGCAATACTGGCCATACACAGACCTGGAGGATCAGGTCATGGCAAAAGACTTTAATACTCCTACAAGAAGAAGTGCGGTAGGCGACAAACATCTTTGGGAACAAAAAGGAGCAACACAGGATGACAAGGGCATATGGAGAATGCATGGTGGCTTTGTTCTAGCCCCAGACGGTCAGCTTCCCTTGTTCATACATGATACACATGGGCTAGCCCATTGTGCAAGGGGGGCAGTATTCAGAGAAATAACGGAATGGAATTTTTGTGCTCCAAAATAAAGTAGATGCAGTATTAACCAGATGCGAAACAAGCCTAAAAAGTAATATTGGGAAAGGAGTAACTACTCCAATAGAACATATCCCAGTCCCTGAAGGTCCTTTTAAACATATAACGATGGATTTTATAGAAATAAGATCAAACCCATACAAGGGAAAAGATACATTTTGATAGTAGTGGACAGATTCCTTCGTCAAATAAGGGGAGTTTTCTACCGCCATGGCTCCTTGTATACCCATTATAATGGAGCTGGTCACGAGCTGTACTCCTTGGGTGGTTTGCTTACCGCAGTTCTGGTTGGGCCTTGCTTTCATTCTTGAAATACCGTATAGTGCACTGAAGAGGATGGCTGGGTGGTACTGCTTGAGGGAGATTTGCTTGTATAAACCTGTCCTATTTGTGTATTTCTTTAGCAAATTGTTAATGTATCTTCCCCAACCAATACTCAATGTCCTCTTTATCTTTTCTAATAGCCATTATTCCTCCCATAGGATGCTGTGTATCTACCAGAAGACCTTGAGAGGTACAGAGAATGCTACAGCCCAGTTTACATAGAGCAGATTCCCATGGAATATAATTGAGATTTTGTCCTTTCGCCAGCAGGGGGAGGTGGTGTCCTAAGGCAGGCAAGCCTGAATCTCTGGGCGGGCTTGTAAGGACCAATGTTGCATGACCACTCCTTTTTCTAATTCCACTTTACATTGCATTTAGCAGACGCTTTTATCCAAAGCGTTATCCAAAGCGTTTCTCTGCACCCTTATCAGAATCAGAATAGTCTTTATTGCCAAGTAAGTTTACATGAACATGGAATTTGTCTTGGTGTTCGGTGCATACATGAAACATAAATGTAAAACAATAAGTAAAATATTAGTGAAATATATAAGCATATGTAAAATAAGGCTGGTTTTGTATTTGTTTGTTTTTGTTTTTTTGTTTTTCTTTAAATAAAGCTGTACAGTTGTGCAGGACTGTGCAAAAGTTCAGTATAGAGTGGATCAGTATGTGCAATGTTCACAGATAAAGTCCAGAGAATGAGGAATGTGCATTAATGTATTGCATAGACACTCATTCAGTTTAAGGCATAGTGGGAGGGGGGATGGGGCCTTGTTGATGAGGCCAGTTGCAGAGGGGAAGAAACTGTTCTTGTGGCGAGAGGTTTTGGCCTTGTTGGACCGCAGCCTCCTGCCAGAGGGAAATGTTTCAAACAGTTTGTGTCCGGGGTGGTGGGGGTCAGCCACAATCTTACCTGCACACCTCAGGGTCCTTGAGGTGTTATTCAATGTTGGTAAAGATTGTGTCAGCTGCTTCCCTTCCTCCTCCCTTCTGTTTATTTTGTCATTTCTTCTTTGCCGTGCCTTCAATCTGCCTCTCGAGGTCACGCATTTGCGCGAGGGTTTTGTTTAATTCCATCTCTGCTTCTCTGTTGGGTTTCCAATTTGCCTCTTGTTTACATTCCTCTTTTTCTTCTCCAAAATATTGTCTGTTCCCTTCAGCGCTTTCTCGATCCTCTACATCACTTTCATTGCCTTCTCCCTCCTTCATTTGTTCCCTGACATGTCTGTTGTATCCTGTTGCCAACCTTTATTACTTTTGTTTTGTAAGTGTTTCCATTCCTCAGATTAAATGTATTTCCCTCCAGCTTGCCACCTAAGCTCTCACATTGTTCCTTTAACAATTATTTGCTAGGGTACAGACTTCCGGTTTGTTTTTCTGAGGGTAATTCGTAGTCTAACAGGTACATTTTATTGGCATTTGTGCTAAATATGAAGGGACTGAAGCTTTGTTTTTTTTTTTTTCCATGATTTTTTGTGGCGCAGCTAATGTTCTAGTTACTAATCCTGCCAATGCCACCGGCATAGAAACGATAGTTAGCTTGCTCTAACTCAAGTTCTAGGGGTGAAGCCGTCGCCTTATCGGCTTCCCATGCTGCTATAAAGGAGCCGTGCGCCCGCCATTCTGCTCCCAAGGGATCCTTCTTCGGCGACTTCAGTAAGACAGCGGGGCAGGAAAAGCGAGAGGGAACTTGAGTTCGCGCAAGCTAACTATTATTCTATTTCACATAGGCTCTTCCCTCCAGCTTTGTACTCATTGGCATATGAAGAAGAATCATAATTTATTGATCTCCCAGGTGCAATTCAATTAACACATATGCATGCAGGTAGTGGACACACATGTCACAAAGTCTTATGGACAACCCAGTTGATGCAGGAAATCCCAGGACACACCACACAGAGGCAGCGAGCGTCAATTAAGAAGTTATTTTATTACAATTCATCCATTAAAATAACTACACCAATTGCACTGGATAAGGGGGCCTAAAGCCGATGACAACCACACAGCAGTCTAGGTCTATATTACCGCGAGTATATGCACGGGGCTATATTACCGCGAGTATATGCACAGGGCTTACGAGACGGCAAGCTGCATAAAAATGTGCATCCATGGCAAACTGTATAAAAAGGCATTCACGGCAAACCTTCGTTAGATTTGTGACTGAACTACCACAAATCTCTCAAACCAGCACACCAGCCATATGCGTAAGTTATGGACTGCACTAACCTTACTGGTGGCCTGCCTAAGGCCTACCCCCAAATCTAACACTTTGGCAGGTTACCACAAGGTACACCGAAATTAAGGACATAAGCAAGGCAAAGTGGGATCCGCCGATGGTCACCGCAGACCTGGCAGAACGTGCACCAGTTGCGGGCCTCCTAAGTTGAGTCGATCCAAGCAGCCAGGACTTTTACTTTGACAGCAGGCGGGGCGTTGGCATGGGAATGGCCCGGAGTCCCACGTAGGGCTGACGTCACTCTGGGGATTCCAGGAGGGGATCGATCGCTGTAGCTGACAGAACAAACAGACACAGTATGAGCCTTCCCGTTTCATTGATGGGGCGGCCCACTCACACAAAAGCACTACTGGAGTCCAGAAGTCACCGTTCCTTTAGGAAGTGCTTGAGATCGCAGCACATATGTCTTTCGTCGCCTCGTCTTCTCCGTCAACGCGCTGCAGAGAACTGGGCCGGAACAGTCCGACGTCGCGTCCGTGTCAGCACCGAGTAGCCGATCCCAGCGGCTCGCAGGGAACTCGTCCTCCCCTGGCGGCTCGCAGTGAACTCCCCGCTTGACTTCCAATCGGCATCTTTTATTTACCGTCCGTTTATGAAGTTACCAATCGGTTGTCGTCGCTGTCCTTGCCCATAGGCAACAGCTGTGTCCTGTTGTCATCAGCTGGGTCGTGCTGATTAGCGCCTAACCATATGGAAAACTACCCACCAGCAAAAACATTGATCCCATTGTCCCAAATAGTCCACGAAGCACGCCCTCATATTACAGGTCAACATGCATAAATAAGCATACTATTATTAACAGTCAACCAATAAAATTACAGAGGGCCCACACGACACACACACACACACACACACACACACACACACACACACACACACACACACACACACACACACACACACACACACAAACTTTATCCTGGGCATTTCTTCCAGCCTAACTGTCCTTCCTCCACGGGCAGTGGGCAGCCCTCTTCGTTGGACCAATTACAGGTCTGGATCCATGTCATGGTCAGGGACAGGAAAGCGTACTGAAAGCGTACTGCATGTTTGTATTTGGGGTCTTTTTTTGTGTTGGTGGAGACTCATGTGAGCACAGGGTACAGACAAGGGTGCACACTCCACACAGACAAACCTCTAATTGGGAGATAACCTACCTGGGCACGATGCCAACAGCAGCCCAGGTGGGAAATAAACCCAGGAGCTTCTTGCTGTGAGGGAGCAGTGCAAGCACCGTGCCACAAATTTTCAATAAGGCAAAGCCAGTTCCGTCTATGCCCTGTTGTCAAGAGAAAAGGCAATAATTCTGCCAGTAAAACCGGTCAACCGATAGGCATATTAACTTCCAAGGTATAACAGAGCAGTGGGGAACCGTGTTATATTTATATGCAGTTTTCCACTTTCCGATAGCATCATGACTCACCTCAACAGAGAAGGTCTGGTATGTACCTAGACCGGTGGTTAAACCAATCATGCTTGGGACTGTCCATCCTCATTTGCATATTGGATAAGCGGTTATCCACACAGACTTATCCACATAATGCAGCCTGTGAGGGGTTAAACAAGGGACACTGTGTGGAGCACCAAGGAGGACAGAGATCCTCCAGATACATCCGGTAGATAAATTCTGACCAAAAAATAAAATAAAATAAATAAATAATAATAATAATAATAAATAATAAAATAATAATAAAATAATTAAAATAATAAAATCTGACAAAGGGGAATGGTGCATGACATTGCCATGCAAATTACATACCTCCAAACAGGGCAGTGGATGCCACCACATAAGAGAGATTTGTCTTCCTCGTTAGCATGCAGTGGCGGGTAGAAAGAGTTTAGCGTGATATCCCTTTAATGATAGAAGCTCCTGATTTTTCAACGTAGCTTTACCCGGATCCACATTCATAAAAAGGCAGCTAGGCGCCCTGCTACACTGACTAACACACTGGAAATCCGCTCCAACTCAAGACAGATAACAAAGTGAATTGCAAATAATATTTATATCCATCCATCCATCCATCCATACCTCTGGCCGCTTGGGGTCGTGGGGGGGCTGGAGCCAATCCCAGCTGTCATTTGGCGAGAGGCGGAGTACACCCTGGACAGGTCACCAGTCTATCACAGGGCTAATATTTATATATGTACATTTAAAAAAGGGAACACTGCACAATACCAAAGTGAAGGACCTCGAGGATAATATCATTTTTTTATAACGAGTACATGATGGAAGACGACCAGGACTGCAATAATCCTGCGAAAAGGTAAAAGACCGTCTCAGCAATGGACACAGACAATCTCATCCCAGGTGCTGTAGAGGTAAGTGTCTTGGATAATATTAACAAGAAGCTGGACATGCTTGGTCCACTTCTACGAAACATTACCGAGATCAAAGCCAGCCTGGATGTCCTACACCACACGGCCGGCGAGATGCAAAAAGACAACGCAAATCTAAAAACCTCCGCGAAGCATTTCACAACAGAGATGGAAGTTGTAAAAAAAGAGAAAAAAATAATGAAAGAGACTATCCTGGATACACAATCCAGAAGTATGCAGGACAACCTCATCTTTTCTGGGATCCCTGAAAACAACACCGAGTCCCCAGAAAACATATTGAAAGACATTCTCCGCACCGCACTGAAACTCCCGACGGACACTGTAAAGCAGGTCACCTTCCATCGTATTCACCGACTGGGACATCGCGTGTGGAACCGTCCCCGCTCCATCATTGTCAAGTTTAAACACTTCAAGCACAAGGAGCTGGTTAAAAGCAAAGGACGGGAGCTGAAAGGAACCATGCTGTCATGATCCTTCCCCTGTTGTGATCCTACTGGTTTCTGTCTCCCTCCAGCTCCCCCTGTCTGCCACTAGGTCCCTCTGTTCCTCTGTGGCCCCCTCTGTCTGTGTTGTCTGTCACTTCATTTCCCTGTCACTGCACACCTGTCTCCAGTCAGTTATCACACCACCCGTCTCCACTTCCCTCGTCACTCCCCTTGTATTTAACCTGGTGCTATTCACTCTGCTGGTGTTGGTTCGTGCTTGTTGCTGATATCTCTGCTTGTGTTTCCGCCCAGGTTGCTGTATGTCCTTTCGCCCGTTCCATGTCCCTGCCTGTTTCCCTGTGTGTGTGTACCCTGGACTCTGTTCCTGTTTCTCAGCTGGCTCCATTGCTCCTGGTCCCTACTTCTGGATTCCCTGCCGGGTTGTGAGTTTCTGTCTTTCCCATCAGGAGTTCCTGCCAGTCCTGATCCCCCGTCTGTTGCCTGTTATGGATTCTCTGTGTCCTCTCAATAAACCCCTGTCAATAATCCCTCAACCGTGTGTCTTGCTTGTGTTCCTCATCCTGACCATTCCCCCTCTCCTAACAGTATGAACCGACCAGCCATGAACCAGGCAGACCCGGTTGTTAGGGCATTGTTTTCATTCCTCACCCGGGGCCAATCTCAAGCCCCGTCGGCTAGTTGTAAGCCTGCTGTTTGCCAGCAGGCTTCCTGGCCTGGACGTCCCCTCCAGGTATGGGAGAAATTTACTAGTACATTTAAAAGAAATATGTTCATTATATTCTACCATTAAATAAGAAAGAACATCCGTTATCTTGCCCATATGCTATATGAATGAAGTAAGTGTGTGTGAGACAGGGGTCAGCAAAGACATAAGTGCTTTGTTGACTGTGGGCCATGTGACATGGGAAGGTGTGTGAATGCAAACATCCCCTCATAAAATGTGGCCTGGACTAGTGTCGGGAGGTTTGTTGTTGTAACTGATGTCAAAGAATGCAGACAAATGGCTTCTTTGCACTATTGACCGTATAAGAGGAAGGAAGGGATCCTAATTGAGTAAACAGATTTACATTCTCGACCAACAGAAAGAGGTTAAAAGGAGGAGTCCATGAGCTGCTCGGCAGTACTTTGCCAAACCAACTCAGATTCTGTTGTCACTTCTTGCAAGTGATAATAAAGTCTTATATCTTCAGACCTCGACTCTCTCGAACTTCTCTTCTTCAGTTTAATTGTTAGATGCAGTTTTTTCCACTACACAGGCACCCTGGACTGCTTGCCCCCCACCCCCACTCCCGGACATCAGATGTGGGGTTGTGACCATGGAGCCGGGCCTTGACCTGGTCCCCTCCTGCTTCCGAGGACCCTCAGCAGTCCCCTTGTTGGGGGTCGCGCCTCGCATTTTTCTCTCGGGACCCCGGATATCCCCTGGGAGAGGGCGTGGCCTAAAGGGCCCCCGAGCCCGCCCATGGCCCGATGCTCCCCGGCCTCTACGGCCCCCGAGGCCCAACTGGTTCCCACCTCTGAGCCGCCGGCCGCCTCCCCCAAGACCTAGCCGGTTCCCGCCTCCGGCTGCACGATGCCGGTCTCGGTCTGCACGATGCCGGCCCGGGCCCCGGTCTGCACGATGCCGGCCCGGGCCCCGGTCAGCACGACGCCTGCCCCGGCCCCAGTCTGCATGATGCTGGCCCCAGTCCCGGTCCTGGTCTGCACGACGCCGGCCCTGGCCCCAGCCTTGGTCTGCACGGCGCTGGCCCCGGTCTGCTCGACACCGGCCCCGGCCCCGTTATGCACGACGCCACTGCCGGTTCCACCTGTCCTTGCCTCGGCAGAGGTCCCGCCCGTCCTTGCCTCGGCAGAGGTCCAGCCCGTCCCTGCCTCCGCTGAGGTCCAGCCCGTCCCTGCCTCTGCCGAGGTCCAGCCTGTGCTGGACCTGAAGCTGGGTCACCCCCCTCCAGAGCTGCCTCGCTCATCTGCCCTGAGGTTAGGTTGACCCACCAAGCGGTCCGGCTCCTGGACCCTGCCCCTTGGTTGCCCTCCAGAGCTGCCTCGCTCATCTGCCCTGAGGCCAGGTTGACCCCCCCCCGAGCAGCCCGGCTCCCAGACCCGGCCCCTTTGTCGCCCTCCGGAGCCGTCTCGCTCATCTACCCTGAGGCTGGGTTGGCCCCCCCCCCAAGCGACCTGGCTCCCGGACCCGGCCCCCTGGTTGCCCTCCTGAGCCACCTCGCTCATCTGCCCAGAGGCCAGGTCAACGTCCCAAGCGGCCCGGCTCCCGGAACCGGCTCCTTGGTTGCCCTCCAGAAGGCCTCCCCCTACCTTGTTGGCCTAGGCAGGGTTCCAGCTCCCCAGCCGTCCGCCTGAGTGGTGCCTACCTTTTTTTCATGAACCTGCCTGGTCGTGAGTCCCTGTCTTCCCCATCACGAGTCCCTGCCGGTCCTGATCCCCCGTCTGCTGCCTGTTCCGGATTCTCTGTGTCGTCTCAATAAACCCCTGTCAATAATTCCTCAACCGTGTGTCTTGCTATTGGGTTCCTAATCCTGACCATTCCCCCTCTCCTAACACACGCTGGGCATGAACGACCAATTCCCCCGGGAGATCAACGACCGATGGAAGGTGCTGTACCCCATCCTGAAGGAGAACCGGCAGAAGGGTAAAATCGTATCTACTGTTGTTGAAAAAGTATATATTGACGGTCTGTTATTCTGAGACTCCTCCACCACACCCTGGTTATTTTGATCATTATGTATGTATTCTTGTAATTATATACTCCAAGATATAAAAATTATCATGCTATGTCAGCATTTAAAATATCGCTCACTCTCATTATCTCACCCTCCTTATCCCTCCCTATCCACTCTCACTCTAATCTGTCTCTCCCTATATGTATGTCTAATCCTGCAATGTTCTATGTTTATCTTTGTCTACTTGTCACTTGTTTGTGTAGATATGTATCCCTACAATCTTAGTGCAATACAAGGACAGTAAAAAGGAATGTAAAGGAGGAGATCCCAGACTTATCTATGGGAAAGCATGGAAACGGTAGTAGAGCTATTGCCTTGGATGCACTGTGCCATCACCCCCTAACTAACATCAATGACACCCATTAAGTTTGTTAGTTGGAATGTGAGAGGCTTGGGCTCACCTGCTAAACGTTGCAAATTCCAAAGTCACCTCACCAGGATGAATCCCAGCTTCTGTTTCTCTCAAATTTACCTTTTCTTGACAAGTAACTCCGCAATATCCACTGAGCAAATCCGAAATGAGATCCGGACCATTACATCTCAACTTGATAATATCATCTATCAAAAGACACTATTCCTCATGCAACGAACAAGAGCAAATTATTTTGAATTCAATGACAAATCAGGCAAATTTCTTGCCAATCAATTGAAACGCAATAGCGAAAAAACACATTCAAAGATCCACAGGGTAGGATAACATACAGATGGCAAGACATCAATAACATATTTAGAGACATTTATAATAAGATGTATCGCTTGGATAATGAATCTAATATTTCAAATATTCACTCATTCCTTGATGATATGGAACTTCCTAAACTTTCTACAGAGCAGGCTACCACTTGAGATCAACTACTTACTCGAGAAGAACTCAGGAAAGCTCTCTTCTCTATGCCCAACAATAGATCACCTGGATCAGATGGCTACCCAGTGGAATTCAATTAACACTTCGGGCCACTTATATCCCCATTATTCATCAGAATGGTTCCAGCAATAGGAGCCATTTATTAAGTCTGATCAGCATATCTCAAAGGAACAACTTAAATATGGTTATTGCCCCTTTAGATGCCGAAAAAGCATTTGACAGAGTTAATTGGACATCTCTTTTCAATCCTCAACAAATTTGGCTTTGGAGAATCACTCATTCATTGGATCAGAATCCTCTACAACTCCCCATCCCATCCTGTACAACATCCTCTGCTGTTTCACTCTACAACACGACACAAGACTCCCCTTTACTAAAAACCATCTTTATTGAACGCCTCGCGGCGGCCAACCATCAAAACTCTAATATCGTAGGCATACAAAACAAGGGACAAGGGCTGTGATGGGGAAGACAGGAGAACTCACAACCAGAAGCAGAAGAGCACCGGGTTAAGTACAACTGGAGTGACGAGGGAAGTGGAAACAGGTGGTGTGATAACAGACTGGGGACAGATGTGTAGTGACCAGGAACTGAGGTGACATGAAACACAGACAGGGGGAGCTAGAGGTGGACAGAGAGCCGTAGTGGCAGACAGGTGGAGCTAGAGGGAGACAGAGCCCTAGTGGCAGACAGGGGAAGCTAGAGGGAGACAGCCCTAGTGGCAGACAGGGGGAGCTAGAGGGGGACAGAGAGCCCTAGTGGCAAACAGGGGGAGCTAGAGGGAGACAGAGCCTTAGTGGCAGACAGGGGAAGCTAGAGCCCTTGTGGCAGACAGGGGGAGCTAGAGGGAGACAGAGAGGAACACAGCGGGGGAAGGATCATGACAAGGAAACTCTTTTCACAAAATCAGTTTGTTTGTTGTGTACATACGGAACCCAATATCATCCCTACCGGAGGTGTTCAATCCTATATCTAAATTCTCAGCTATCTCAGATTATCCAATTAATTGGACTAAAACCACAGTCTTACCACTCACTGGAGGGGACTGCAATGATGCAACCCAGAAACTTCCCTTAACCATCACAATGGGCAATATTAGATACCTTGGTATTGATATCTCCACCAATCTGTCAGATTTGTTTACCCTTAACTTCACTCCATTGCTCAAATTCATTGAAGAAGACCTCCTTTGATGGAACAACCTACCCATCTCACAAATTGGTAGGATAGCAGCAGTTAAAATGAATGTACTTCCAAAAATGAACTATATATTTTCAATGACCCCAGTGCAACCAACAGGACATTGTTTAATACTCTAGACTCAATAGTCAAAAGATTTTATTGGAAATACAAGAAACCGATAATTAAACTAGCAACACTACAGAAAAACAAAGACTGTGGAGGCCTAGCAGCCCCAAACTTTAGATACTTCTATCTAGCAAACCATCTTCAATTTAGAATTAAATGGTTACAACCAGAGCAACAACTGGCCCATGGATGGCAGTTTATCTTTACCTACCATGGAATGGGAAAGAGACCTTGCTGTTCCCACCGATATCAACCTGTGGAAGCTTATTTGCAACACCTTTTCTATGACCCGCAACTCCAAAATGCAACTCATCCAATATAAGATCCTGCACAGAGCTCATATTATGGGACACAAAATGTTCAAAATTTTCAATATATGCTGTCGTCCAATGTTTATGTTTTTGTGTAAATGTTTATTTGTCCCACCCATATGTTTATAGACCCTAAAATGATGAATAGGTCTCCAAAGAGGGGGGGGGGTGGTTTTCTGTAACCAAAAACAGTGCTCTTATCATTCTACAGGTCATCCACAGGAGTTATTGCAGCAGTTCTTGATATAAGAATTAATAAAGAGTTGCATTGCAGGTTGAGAATTTGAACTCCACTTGCAGACTAACTCTGTCCTAGATGCAATGGCATACAAATACTCTGTGTTGTATGCCCAGCATGCTGACAGCACAGGTTAAAAAAATTAATGATAAATGTGTGTGACATTGTTGGAAAAGGCAGCTCTTCTGCGGAATAGCTCGGCCTTCATGCTTCTTGTTTAAAGTTGTAATAAATGTGTTTTTAAAGTGAATTCCTTGGTTTGCTTTCTTTTAATTTGTAAAGTGTTGTTTTTCCACAACATAAATTAGCATGACGAACAAGGATTGAAGAAAAGTAACCCTAACCTACCCGATCCTAATGCTAAGCAGTAAGTAAAGTGTTTCTCCAATGCATAAGGAAATCTGGGGTGGCAGAGAAGTACATAAGAGTGGTACAGGATATGTATGAGGGCAGTCAGACAGTCATAAGGAGAAGAGAACAGAGAACAATCTTTAATCGTCACACAGCACACCACACGCACATGCTTTGGATGGTGGCCGGTGAAATGAGGCCTCTGCGTTTAACCCATCCTGGCTTGTCCTTCCTCCAGGGGCACAGCCAGGAGCAGTGGGCAGCATTCGTGGACGCCCGGGGACCTGGTGATGAGTGTCCATCGCTGGTCAGACGATGATGTGTGCATGTTTTTGGGGGGGGGTCCTTACTGACGTTAGGTGGAAGAAACCCCATGTGAGCACGGGGAGAACATGCAAACTCCACACAGAAAGGCTCCTGGTGTGCAATAGACGTGACGAAGGCATTCAAAGTGGATGTGGGATTCCATAAAGGATCAGCTCTGAGTCCTTTCTGTTTTGCAATGGTGATGGACAGGTTAACAGATGAAATCAGGCAGGAGTCTCCGTGGACTATAATGTTCGCGGATGACATTGTGTTCCATAGCGAGAGTAGGGAGCAGGTTGAGAAGAGCCTGGAGAAGTGGAGGCATGAATTAGAGAGAAGAGGAATGAAAGTCAGCAGGAGTAAGACAGAATACATGTGCCTGAATGGGAGGGAGGGCGGCGAAAATCTGAGAATGCAAGGAGTGGAGGTGGAGAAGGCGGATGAGTTCAAGTACTTGGGGTCGACCATCCAAAGCAGTGGAGAGTGCGGGAGAGAGGTGAAGAAGAGAGTACAGGCAGGGTGGAGTGGGTGGAGAAGAGTGTCTGGAGTGATCTGTGTCAGAAGGGTTCCAGCTAGAGCTGGCACTGACAAAAAGGCAGGTGGCTGAACTGGAGTTGGCAGAGTCGAGGATGTTGATATTTTCATTGGGAGTGACAAGGATCGACAGGATTAAGAATACATGACAAAAAGCATATAGAGGGACAGCTCAGGTTGGACAGTTTGGTGGAAAAGTGAGAGATTGAGATGGTTTGGACACGTGTGTAGGAGAGATGAGAGTTACATTGGGAGAAGGATGCTGAGGTGGAGCTGCCAGGCAAGAGGAAAAGAGAAAGGCCAAAAAGAAGGTTTATGGATGTGCTGAGGGCGGACATACAGGCGGTTAGTGTAAGGGAGGAAGATGAGCAGAACAGAATGTATTGGAGGCAGATGATCCACTGTGGTGAACCCTAACGGGAGCAGCCGAAAGTTTAAGAAAGAACGTTTAATTCTACTATGAATTAAACAATTTTATGTATTTATTAATTTATTTATTATTTAATTTACTAATACATTTAATTTATTATTATTTATTTTATTATTATTATTATTATTATTATTATTATTATTATTATTAATATTATTATTATTATTATTATTATTATTATTATAATTATTGTTTATATCTGTACTGACTAAATCTCAGTGTGATGATTTGTTTGCTTTTACTGATTAGAAAGTGAAGCCCTCTAATACTCTAAAGGAGTCGCCTGTGTAGATTGTGTTGCGACAATGTGCCAATAATTGTAGCAGCTGCTTTGGCCAGTACATTATCAGGACAGCTATGAAGAAACTTAGGGCCAAGAAAAAAAACACTTTTCCAACAATAAACAGGTGAAAAGTATTCTTTACATGGCTTAATGTACTGGACTGCATTGGATTTAGCGCTCTTACTTTACAGTTATGCCTCACATTCACCCATTCACAAAGAGATTCATACACCGATAGTGAAGGCAGCCATGTACAAAGTCTGCGTATGAGTGCTATCTGTCAACAGCGCAGGGGATTGTCCGGAGAATTCACAGCGAGTGAGTGGGCATGTTGCGTGTTGACCACTTCTCTATCAACCTGGCGCATGATAGTGACGTCACCAACACGCCCATTCAACATACAAGGACAAAGAAGAAGAAGAAAAAGAAGAAAAAGAAGAAGATATACATCTCTACATCGAAAATCTCTAACTGGAATGACAACAAGCTGCTTCTGTCAATGAGGACCGAGGCTGAAATCGTACGTCAGATTCTGGGAACGTCAAGCAACTCGGTTGTTTACGACCAAATTACGAACCGGCTACCGTGAGCACAGTGTTATCCAGAACAAGGCGCAGGTGAACACCAAACTAAAAGCACTGAAAAGCCAGTACCATGAGATTGCTGACCCCAACAGTCTGCTTTCCATTATATTCCTTTTCACCTTTGTTAAATTGTGGATATTTCCAAATACATGGCGTATCAACACAAAATAAAAAATCGAAATTACTGATAAGTCGGAAGACTCATCCGCCATCTTGGGTGTGCTGTAAAACTGCAGCACCATGTGTCATTGAATCATGTCCAGCCTCCTGCATGCTATACCCAGGGTCCACCCCTCGCCTATACCAAACCGAGTATTATCCAGTAGGTGTGAACATGTCTGACGTCAGGCTAGAATGTGTAAGGGTTGGTGTCCTGCATCCGCATCACCTCGGGAGCCTTCCAGAGGATGGACCCGCTGGGCTGCTCCACCTGCTGGGAACCGCTGCATCTGGATTTGACTGTAGGGAGGCCCAAGTCCCCGACTTTCACGGTGGACGCTCGTGAAGGAAGATGATTTGATTTCAGATCTCGATGGACGATATTCTTTGCGTGAAGATAATCCATGCCCTGCGCCGTCTCCCTGGCCACGTCGATGCGGTGCAATCGTGCCAAATTTGGTCTCGCTGACAGGCGGTACAGGCTGCGGCCCTCGCACAACTGCGTGATGATGGCGAAGTCTCCAGTTGTGTGCTACGTGTGAAAGCTCAACTGAAAAAGCAGAAAGCAGCTTAAGTAAGTGATCAACAGGTAGCCAATACATCCAAGACTAAAAATAAACGTTATTCTTTCTTAAGTGCATTTTGAGTACATTTTATATATAGGGCAGTTACGTAAAACTTCCACATTCATAGTTAGTTTTGGTTTAAAGGTATAATAGGTGTGCAAATTCTGAAACACTGTAAGAAGATAGTTATTGACATGTTAAACAGCACAAACAACAAAGCTCCTGAGAAACTGCCAGGTTTTATTAATCAATGCACCCAGAAGTGAAATAAACCAGTACTAGCCGAAACTGGTAGGAACATTCACAAATAAGAATAAAGGTTTCACAAAATTCTGTTTAGGCTTGTTATTATAATGTAGACTATAATCTAGTCCATTTCTTTAACTAGATCTGGTCTTAAGTGGTCTGTGTGCAAAAAAAAACCAAGTGAAATCCACCTTTTTCAAATCCAAGTTTTCCCAAATAAAATGTGGGGCATTAAATGCTGTTTAATATCAATACAATAAAACAAAACATTTATCATGTGTTTTATTCAAGTTCAGCCATGCGCCAGTTATGTTAAGTATGTTACTGAAAAATCAAAAGTTTTTGAACTCACCATAACAACAGATGCTGTGAATCGGGTGCTAACTTCACTTTTGAACAACAATTATCCGCTGTTCAACATGAGTGTGGTACCATGTGAAAGCTCCACGTCGGAACTTTCCAATGCTTTTCTTTGCTGTTCTTGCCTTTTTATGAACACTGGTACATTTCTTTTGTGTATCGAAGGTGGGTATCATAAAATACCCCTGCCTAGAGGTGGATATGCACTGTATACCTGCGCATATGGAGCACTACACCACTGGTCCAAGCAATTTTGCGATTTCCGTGTCGAATAAGCTAAGATCCAGTGTTCTTTCAGTTATTTTCTTTTTTAATTGTTCCACTACACATCAAAGGTATACTTAATTGAATGTATTTTTTTATTTCGATGATTTTCAGGAAGATGTTGTGTATGATTTGCAAGGGTGACAATATTTTCATCTACTGCATGACTGTATATAGATTACTTGGGGCCAATTTTCAACAATTGAAATAATCCATCAATTGGGGTTACAGTTAGGGTTAGGCTAAGCCTTGATGGGTGTCAAATGATTGAAAGCACCAAACCATTTTCAGACACATTTGCTTCAAAAGGATGTCTCTACACATCACTCATGTCAATCAAAAAGTGTCAGAAGATGATGTCCTGTTTATACTCTGTTTGGTAAAGTTGTCTCGACACCGACTTCATGCAACTGCGGAGACTCAGCACTATGCTTCTAGAATTTCAATGTAACATTCCTAAGAATGAATTGCATGTTCATTCTGACACGGACATTGAATAGGATGCGTTGAAATAACAGATATGTGTAAACGCAGCATTACTTTATCAAAACCATGAGCACACATGTATCTGTGTGTCATCAGCAAAGCATAGTCTTGTAGTTTTGTTTGGTGATTTACTGTTAGAAATTATTTATTTTACATTATATTTATTATTATTATTTGCATTATAAAACTGAAGTCTGTCAGTCAGCTTTGAGGTAGTTGGGACAGTACAAAGTAAAATCATTATCTCCAAATTGCCAGATCAGCTTGTTGTGATGCGTGGGTCACAATAAATAGTGCCCACTAAGTCTGCTTCAAATTTTCATTTTTGTTGTGCTATTTCTTATTGTGGGGCTTCTCAGCTATTTCCTCTGATGTTGTAGGCACAGCCATCGGCAACAGAAAATACCCTTTTAAAAAGGCTACAATGTGCTTTGTGCATGAGCAGTTGACATTTAAGTATGACAAAAAAGACACAAGACTAGACATGAACAGTTTATAGTTATATTTCTAATACTATATTCAAATGTCTAATTATAAATTAATATTGAGTATAATTGATCTCTGTGATGTTCACACTAAGCAATCCTTTCACTTGTATTTTTTTGTCTTGTGCCTACTACATGATGCATCCCAGATGAGGTGTTCACACTACATGATCCTACACTTTGTGAGCGGCGAGAGCCACAAGACATTTTTCACGTGACTTTTCTAAAAGTAACAATAAAACAGATGGAGATTTATAGTGAAAAACAGCTGTAGTTGCATGTGTACTCATTTATGTGTTCATTTATTTTGTGCCGACAAAAGAAAAAAAACGCAGAATTTGGAGACAATTTGGGTGGGGAGACAGACTGCATGGATTAATTCTGCAGCGAGTCGGATGTAAATATTAAGCAATAAATAGTGAAGTGCAATGAAAATACATTATATTATTTAAATTAAACATACATAACATGCGCTCCATATACAGTTCTTTATTACGATGGTGGCGATGATGGCGTTTCCTCTCACGCCATCATCGTGATGGCCTTTCCCCCACAGTGCATTGCTGACCCGTTATGACTTAACAAGTAGTGGTGATGGGAGCACACAGTGATGCTTTTTGTCACCAATCTCAAAAATGTGTCTGCGACAGCCTGAACAGAGGTTGTGTAGTCGGAAAAAGGTATACAAATATCTATTTTGTGGAGCTGTGGGTCCTAAAGTTACTGCTCACCCACACAGGCTGCCTATATTTGAGCCCCATGCCAAGATGATGATCACCCCTCAGCAAGAGGTTATTGCACCAGGTGGGACTTAAACCATGAAGATTCGTCATCTCAGCTAAGCTCTCTCCAGCGGCACCAATAGGCAGCAGGACATCATGCAGGAGCCTGGGGTACACATCTCCAAATGTATAACACATCCGTCTTTGTTAGTTTGTTAATCATAAGTAATTGTGAACAATAGCCAGGTCAGATATATGATTATATTCAGTTGGCCAATCATGTGGTTCACTGCAGCTCAACATTTAATGAGGGGTGTGGTCAGGAGGTATCTACGTACTCTGCATTTGACCTGTAATGTGTCCAATACATTGGAAGGCTATTCCATAAAAGGACAGCAGTGTGCGGGAAGCTTCTGTCAAAGGTTCTGGAGATTGGGAGGGTGGGAGCATGATATGGTGTGTCTGTGCTGAGACGGGTAGTGTAATGCCTGATATATGGTAGAGGGAGCGGACCTTGGAGGCAGTGGTGTGTGTGCATCTTATACAGGACAGTAGCAGCAGCAACCTGTTGTCTGTGATGAAGGCTGGGGATGGAGAGTTGTGTACAAGCAGTGTCCTGGTCCACACTGATTATTTTCTGGGCCTTCTTCTGGATGTTGTTCAGTATGCCAAGGTGGGGCACTCATCCAGCTCAGCAAAGGGTATCCCATGACACTATGGGCCTGTGCTATGTAGACAGTGGCTCGGCTCTCTGTGTGGAGTTTGCTGGCCACTCTCCTCAGTGCTCCTACGTTCTGACCTTCACTGATGGAGATGTTGGTCAGGTGTTTGACCATGACATTTTGCTATTTATTGTGACTCCCAGCATGTAAAGCTCTTTCGTGGTGGCTAGCTGGTGACCATCAAACTGCAGGTCCGGCTTTGATGGCATCCTCTTCCTTGGGAGTGATAAAATCCAAATGGTCTTCCATCTGTCTCCCCAGATGTTTATTTTGTGGAGATCCCTGTTCAGGCTAGCCTTACTAGTCTTACTAAGGATTTAGGCTCTGAAAACACTATTGAATTTCTAATTAATTTCTTCAACTTTTGTCGCAGGTACATGTGCAGTGATGTTAAGAAGCTCTTAAAAGCCTATCCCATGTGTAGCGCGTTCGCTACCGAGGTTCTTTTCCAGGGATTGTTGACACAGGGTTAGCGGTGCAGAAGCGCCGGCACGGCAGTATTTATTGCACTCAGTTCTAAACAGAAAGCGCTCAAGTGCGGATAATACAAAGAGGACAGAGCTCTAAGGATGGGCTCCGGGATTCCTTTGGAGAGCTCCTGCTGCGTTCCCTGCCATACCCTCCTCACTGAAAGACAAACAGACATATAAGTAACTTTCCCAGCTGCTGTGATTGGCCAGTCATTCTAATTGGCCACAGCTGGCACAGAGGCAGGGAGCATCTAACTTCCCCTCACCTCCCGGAGCCTGCTCAACCACACCCTCGAAATGACAGAACCATAGTATGACAAAATACTCTTAACTCTTAGATTGATTGTTATTGTAAACAAGGCCAAGGTTTCTCCTTTGGTAATCTGTTTCTTAGGACCATGTGTAAAAGTAAGAGAGAAGTTCCTTTAGAAGTCAGACTTAAATGCATGTAAGTACATATAACCTGTGACGAGAATGTAATTATTTCTTTAAACCATATTTTTCACAGACAAATTTAGTAAGACATTTATACAGTAGCATCGTTATTCATCATTCCACAAAGAAAATGTATTTTCTACAGTATAAATGGTGGAAAAAATGGTGGCATGACGATTTGTGTGATTGTGATTTAATGTTAACAATGTATTATTCATTTGTAGATATATAGGAGCTCACCATTATCTGCACTCACAGCCATATTCTAATGAAATGTCTTTGCCTTTTGAAAATGTAATGACATACGTTATAATAATACATTGGCTGTATATATGTCTGTGCTCTTCGAGCCTTTAGTCCCTCTGAAACACACCCCAGCTTATGGTCAGTGTGAGGTTGAAGATTTGTTTGCATATGTTGAAACTGCAAAATCCCACATTTCTATCGTTTGCTTGATCAAGATTTGATTTTCCTGTCAGAGTGACCAATTGGTTCCTGTCCCCTCTGAACCTTTGGTGTAGCTTAATGACTGACCTGCTTCAAGGTTCCCCATGCGCAACGATACTTCAACTCATGCTGCTCATTGTATCATCACAGAGATAAATAAATTCAAAAGCACACACAAACACACACACACACGCACGCATAAACGCACACATGCACGCACACACACACGCACACACACACACACACACAGACAGGTTATAGGATAATAATATACTGAATCGTGCATTGTATGCGTGTGCATTCACCATCTGAGATACTTGAAAACACTTAATATATTTGCAGACAGTCACGTAGTACCTATAGGTGTCTATGCTCACACGCTTTGAATAAACAAGGTCAAGGTGTTGTCTTGTGTTTGAATGTGCTGTGTCTCGCTCCTCGGTAAACCTCTTGGTATAGCTGTTCAGGAAGTATCGTACATACATGCACTTATGTTGTACAGGAACCATATAAACCTGTTTTAAAGCCTACATGCTGGAACTTGCCGAAGCACCCTTAAGGTGCTCCTTGTCAAATGCTGGCCCATAATTAGTGAATTATTGAGTAGGGGAGTCAGTGGAGCTATCGGTCCTGGGGACACTCATTATTACAACTGCAGACATCAATAGGCTCTTCCCTTTGTTGCCATCCATCCTCACTCTGTTCTCCCACACGCTTCCTCCACATGCTCCAAGCCGCTAAGTAGTAGATGCAGAGTGCATGTAACATTATGCAACCCCCACCCTCTTTTTGTGCCGCAGTCATGGAATTCAGACTGTACCCAACCATCAATTAGCTTGTCGGCTGAAAATCCACTAATTGGTTAAAACGGTTTTGACGCTCACCCAGATGTCATTGCTCTCCCAAGAATTTCTCCTCCTATTTTAGTTCTTTGTGAATTAAATATACCATTGAGTCGGTTGGAGGGAAATCCCTATTTACTAACAACACCATTTAGTCTCATAGCCAGTTCAGCAAATAAGACAATTATCACAACAACCTAAAGTGCTAACCAATTGCTCCAGTGGGTGTGCCAGTAGTCATCTTGTCGGATGTTGGACTGCTTATAGTCTGACCATACTCTGAGCAACAAATGCAGCACATACTGTAGTCACATACAATTCTTGTCTATATCTAAAACTGAGAGTAAGGCACATGCTTATATCTCTCTCTCACACAGAAACTATATAATATTGCAACAGCATTTTTAATTGTTATGCTCTCTACTTGAGTGCCTCTCAAGTATTGGCTTTTAGTTTGAATTGTGGCAAGATGGACAAAAAAAATCATACAAAACAAAACAAAACTGGCACACTCACTTTCAATTACATTATTTGCTTCAAAAGGCCATTCGAAAAAAGGCACTTCAAAAAATACATTTAGCTTATTAAATGACATTACAATTTCAAGGTGCATTGGGAAAAATGGGCAGCAGCTCCTAGAACAGGGCTTGTGTGTGAGACAAGCCATTTTTCACAAGGTTGTCTTTTAAGACAAATTGTTTTGAGAGTAGGAGGTTTGAGTTGTTGCCAGGGTTTGGAGGGGAGTCAAAGTCGCTCGCACCGGTCAACTCCAAACACAGCAAAGCACATACCATATTTAGATGGGTAGTCGTTCCAACTGCAGGGCCTCGTTTATGACACCAGTCACACGTTCCATACCCACATATGGTCTTTGTGCATGCACATGTCTGATGTGTGAGTGTGAGTAAGAGAAGAAAAAATATCACAAAACAGTGCAACAGATTATTCTTATATATTATGTATTGTAATTTTTGTTTTATTTTGTTATCTATTTTTTTCTGTCAGTACTATACTGATCTCTTGTAAATGTGGTGCCTGTTTATTAATGCTGTGTTCTATGCTTTGCTCTAAAAAAAGATAAAAGCCCAAACTCAACACAAAATAATAGATTGTG
The DNA here is from genome assembly GCF_960531495.2 of Zeus faber. NCBI lineage: Eukaryota > Metazoa > Chordata > Actinopteri > Zeiformes > Zeidae > Zeus > Zeus faber. Next base: position 1,453,527 of record NC_137192.1, read on the forward strand.
TGTTTGTGCACTTTCACAGGTTAGAGTAAGCAATGGGCGCAATTTCACCCTCTATCGGGATGAAAACATAGCATTAGAAATATACAGTATTGATAATATTTAAAATAATTATATTTTGCAAATTTAGTATTTTATATTATACTACATCATACTTTGTTCTACACATATTACATTGCACTTTTTTTAAACATAGAGTTATAGGGTGCTTTACAGGTATCATAAAACAAACGCAATTGAAGAGATTGCCACCCAAAAATTTTATTTTACCTGTGTTTGTTTCAAGAAACAAGAGCGGGGACATAGATCGGGGGGCGACAGACAAGAGAGGGAGGAGGCGGAGAGCGAGATCACTGCTGTTCTTCCATACAGCACGCTCCTAGGTTCTTGGTTTTGCCTCCCCGCAAATAACTGCTCTCTCTCTCTCTCTCTCTCTCTCTCTCTCTCTCTCTCTCTCTTGCTTTAATTGATGGAGGTGTCACTGGTTGGGGATTTGCTGCAGGCTCTGTTCCGGGAGGAAGAAAAAGGAGGGAAGCGAAGCGGATATATATATATATATATATATATATATATATTTATCCCCAAAGTTCCAGTATATTCACACAGATACATTCTGTCCCATAGATCTCTCTGCAGACTTTTCCCTTGCAGTTTTTATTTTTTTCTGTTTTTTTTTGTTGGTCTAATATGTTTAATGACCTTTCTGAGATTATAGTGTGGAGGCGGGAGCACTGGCTTTGTTCCGGAAGTAAGTGCGCTTTTTTTACCATGTGAAAATGCTATTTGAAAGAGAGATCCGGCATTTGGGCATTTGACATGAGGCAAGGCATTTGCAAACCTTGAACTGATACGAAGGTCTTCTGGACAAGTAGTTAGTACAATGAAATAGCATTCATAGGTAAGGATTTAATGACATTTATGACATCATTGCTTATCATACTCCTTTCCATAATTCTGTGCATACAAAGAGACTTGATTTGTGTAGAATTAGAAGTTCTTTTAGTAGTACTTTGGGCAGCAATAACTATTAATAAAGTGTATGTGCACGATGTTATCCAGAAAAAAGGTTGAAAACTGCAAACATAGGAGACTAGAAACAGAAAGTTGCAATCCTTGAAAAAGTATGCTTTCATACTGCGGTCATTACAAAAAAGTAGTTTTTAATCAAATGTGATATTGCTGTTATTCAAAACATGCAAAAAAAATGCATTGAAACACGTCTCTTTGGACACAAGCAAGTGTTGTTGCTCTATTTTTGATACATTTAGAATGTGAGATGAATCATACAATTAAAATAAATTGGCGCATTAGCGAGGCTGCATACTGTATAAGAGCACCACTAAAAGGTATTGTCACTATGGAAAATGGGCTTGTACTATTAACATGGACCACTACTAGGCTGACCTAATAACATTACTGGCCAGAATTGTCACGCGGCTTTAGCCGCAGTCACAGTCACAGCAGTGACAAGTGTATGCAGTATTTTAGTACATTTTCAGATATCATACGGTATCTATAGAGAAATGAGATTTCTTAGAAACTAAGAACGAAGAACATTAAAAGAACCAATGGCAATGGCCATTATATCCTCATGCAGTGTAGTTTCCCCATAGGGATTCATGTTCTTCTGTGTCAGTACTGTAATAATAATAGTAATAACAGTAGGTGAAAAAAACAAGGAAAGAATTGGTTCTGGAACCAGTAGCCCCATTCATGTCTCGACTCTATAGTAAATGGAGGGAATGCATGTGTGTCAGATATTGATGTGATGGACAGTGGAGGGATTCTTCCTTCGTACCTCCAGTATTTTTGTGGGGGTTCATTTGAGCAATATAATGTTTCTTTACATCACTTCTGCAAAATGTGGACTCCACAGTCACTGGACAAACACCTTTTGTCAGCTGTCTATATACGTAGAACAATCAAAATCAAATCAAAAATTTTCCCCTCTTGTATTGACGCCATTGAGCAGCCTGGTGTTTGGGACATCCACTTTGTTCATCGCTGGTTGCTAATCTGTGACAAAGTGAGTTGTGGAGGTCGCAGTGAATCGCACATCTGAGTTAGTTTTCCTTGACTTCTTCTTTCCTTTGTACCATACGCCACTATCACTGCAAAATCGAAGTGAGATGCGGTGCACCCCTCCCAGTGCACCCCTCCCATCTCCTCTCTACTGCTACTCCCTTTTCCTGAAAAACAAATCAATATGTGACCGGACCGAAGGGGTCACCTTGAAAAACACCCACTGCAGAGAGAGCAGAGGACGAGAGATACAGGAGCAGATGTAATGCTTTGAGATGGCAGAGAACACAACGGCTGGATGAAATGCAGAGCAGGTTGATTGACACACGGAAAGGGAGGACATGGTGAGATGAGACACACAGGGTGAAGAAACAACAAAAGGGAGAGAGGGGCGTTAGAGCCTGGGGATGCTATACACGTAAAGAGGAGAGAGGATGTGAACGGCAAAAGCAGCAGCAGACTCTCCAGTCAGAGCGATGGACCTTGAACTGGGAGGTTGCTGGCATTTATCCTGTGATGTAAATGACCAACTGCCTGTGTCAGCCAATTGCGGTGCGCTGCATTTAAGGCTCCCTCTAGTATTTTGGACGGTCTTTTCAGCTATTTAATGTCTTTCTATGCCGTTTCTGATGCAAAACATTTGACACCACAATCAGTCATTAAACTTTATCGACCAAGACCTTTTTAAAATGTTGCCGAAGTTCAATTGTTTTTTTTGTCATATGAATGAGAACAGGTCTAAATGCTTTATTTTAATCAACATGTTGCACAGATTTTTAATTTCAAAATGGGAGCCATTTTTTTATTTACTTATTTTAAATTACAAAGTTCAATAGCTTTGTAATTGTAATTGTAATTGTAATTTCAAGTTTATTGTCAAATACTTGATAACAATGCAAGCATCATTACCAGTAATGAACTTCTTAGTCTCAGGACCAACTTTACTTTACATAATACGTAAAATAAGGGTAAAGTAGTCATTCAAATGAAACAGTGGTTAAAAACAGAATTTAAAGAGTATTTAAAAAGTAAATTTTTAAACAAAATTTTAAAATCTAAAATGGAAAGAAGTAGTGTGGTATACAGTAAGTAATATAAAAGTATTTACCAAAAAGAAAGACAAAATAAAATGCAGACAATAATGAGAGGCAACAACTGCTTAGTGGGCATAAAAAGATAAAATTACAAGGCAAATATAAGGAGGAAATACATTTTTTTAAATAAAACAAGTTGAATATAAAAAAAAGTAAGAGTCAATGTTACAAATACGGGCAAGAGTTTGCAGTGTATGTAGATAAAATTAAAAAGAAAAATAATCCTAAAACGGAAACTAAAAATTTGAACATTGTTGCAGTTCCAACAGAAATAGGTCAGTCTATTGCACAAGATATAAATATAAAGTAAAGGAGTGCGGGTGGATATGTACATGTAGTTGTGGTGATGTACATTTAATTTACATAGGTGACTACAGATGTTGCAGGTTGAGAAGCCTGATGGCCTGAGGGTAAAAACTGTTTGTGAGTCTACTAGTCTGTGCCCGAATGCTCCGGTAACGTTTACCAGACGGCAGCAGCGTGAACAGTCCGTAGCCTGGATGGCTGTGGTCCTTTATGATTTTCTGTGCTTTCCTTAGGCATCGTGTGAGGTAGATGCCTTGCACGAAGGGGAGGTGGCAACCAATGATACGCTCTGCTGTCTTCATCACCCTCTGGAGCGCCTTGTGATCAGCAGCGGAGCGGCTGCCATACCAGGCGGTGATGCAGCCAGTGTGAATGCTCTCAATGGTGCATTGGTAGAAGTTGGTGAGAGTCCTGACAGACATGCCAAACTTCTTGAGTCTCCTCAGGAACAATAGGCGCTTTTGGGCAGTTTTTATTGCCGCGTCCGATTGCCTTGACCAGGATAAACACACCGAGGAACTTGAAGCAGGAGACTTTCTCCACTTCAGCTCCATCGATGTGGATGGGGGTGTGCCCCCCACCGTTGTTGTTTCCTGTAGTCCACGATCATCTCTTTAGTCTTGCAGACGTCGAGAGAGAGGTTGTTATCCTGGCACCATGTTGCCAAGACGCTCACCTCCTCTCTGCAGGAGGACTCATCGTTGTTGGAGATGAGACCTAGGATGGTGGTGTCGTCCGCAAACTTAAGGATGGTGTTGGTGCTGCGCGTGGCCAAACAGTCATGTGTGAAGAAGAAAGAGTCTTTAATCGTCACACGACACTCCACAACACATGCTTGCACACACACGCACATGCTTGATGGTGGCCGGTGAAATGGATCCTCTGCTTTTGACCCATCCTGGCTTGTCCTTCCTCCGGGGACACAGCCAGAAACAGTTGGCAGCATACGTGGACGCGCCCGGGGACCAGGTGATAAGTGTCAATCGCTGGTCAGACGATGATGGGTGCATGTTTTTGGTGGGGGTCCTTACTGACGTGAGGTGGAGGAAACCCCATGTGAACACGGGGAGAACATGCAAACTCCACACAGAAAGGCTCCTGTTTGGGAGATAACCCGCCGGAGCACGGTGCCAACAGCGCCCCAGGCGGGAATCGAACCCAGGACCTTCTTGCTGTGAGGCAGCAGTGCAATGCACTGCGCCACCGTGCCACTGCTAACTGTGAACAGGACGTACAGGAGGGGACTGAGTACACAGCCCTGCAGGGCTCGGGTGCTCAGGGTCAATGCAGAGGAGGAGAGGTTTCCCATTCTCACCACCTGGGGTCTGCCCATCAGGAAGTCCAGGATCCAGATACAGAGCGAGGTGTTAAGACCCAGGGTCCTGAGCTTGGGAACAAGCTTAGCGTGCACAATTGTGTTGAATGCTGAGCTGTAATCTATAAACAGCTTCCTCACGTATGTGTTGCTCTTGTCCAGGTGGGAGAGGGTGGTGTGCACTGCCAGGGCGATGGTGTCGTCCATAGATCTGTTCGGGAGATATGCAAATTGAAGGGGGTCCAGGGTGTCAGGAAGGGAGGAGCAGAGGTGGGTTCTGACTAGCCGCTCGAAGCACTTCATTCAGGCAGGTGATGGTTTGTTTCTTTGGTACCGGGACAATGGTTGTCTGTTTGAAGCAGGTGGGGACTGTAGACTGGATCAGAGAGAGGTGATGAGATCAGAGAGAGGTGAATACCTCCACCAGCTGGTCGGCGAGGGTTTACTCTTTTAAGAGCTCTCCGCACGTCAGCCGTAGACAGGAACAGAGTGCAGTCAGTCTGGTCCTCAGCGAGCCTTGCAGCCAGGATGGTGTTGCTCGCCTCAAACTGTGCGTAGAAGGTGTTGAGCTCGTCGGGAAGAGAGGCGGCTGGCTGGGCATCACTCCGGTTTCTCCCTTTGTAGTCTGTGATGGTGCGCAGTCCACACCACATGTGTCTGGGGTCGGAACTGTGGTAGTCCGACTCCAGCTTGTCCCTGTAGGCTCTTTTGGCAACTCTGATGGCTTTCCAAAGGTCATATCTGGACTTCCTCAAGGCCTCCAGGTCCCCAGAGCTATAGGCAGAGGACCGCGCTCTGAGCTTAGCATGGACATCACCATTAACCGAGGGCTTCTGGTTGGAGTCCTGACCTTGACTCTCGGGACGACGTCATCAATGCACTTGGAGATGTAGGCTGAGTCTGTGTATGCATTGATGTTCCCATCAACTGCACCACAGAGCATCTGCCTGTCCGTGGTTTCGAAACTATCCTGGAGAGTGGCAGTGGATTTCTCACTCCAGCGTTGGACTGTCCGACAAACCGGTTTTCCTTGCTTTAATCATTGTCTGTAGGTTGGTAGGAGAAGAATGGAGGTGCCATCTGCCTTACCAAAGGCAGGTTGGGGGAAGGGTTTGAAGCTGTCCTGTAGTTGTGAATAACAATGGTCGAGAGTCTGATCACACCTGTTGGAAAGTTGATATGCTGGTGATATTTAGGCAAAACTTTCCTAATATTAGCCCTATTGAAGTCGCCACAAACAATAGAAGCTGCCTCAGTGTGAGCGTTCTCCAGTCGATTGATTACTCCGTAAAGGTCCTCTAAGGTGCACGTTTTAGTCGCCTGCGGGGGTATGTAGATTGCCGTGATTATAGCGGAGCTGAATTCCCACGGGAGGTAGAAGGGACGGACTTTAATAGTTAAGAGCTCCAGGTCCGGAGAGCAGTGTTTTGAAAGTACTGATATATCCGAACCCCAGTGAGAGTGAACCATAATGCAGACCCCACCACCTCTGAGTTTACCTGACTCCGTGGTTGTGTCGTGCCGGTAGATGGAAAATCCAGCCGGAGTAACGGCAGAGTCCGGCACCATAGCGTCCAGTCAGGTTTCTGTGAAGGCCAGCACACAGCAGTTTGCGATGTCCCGCTGGAAATTAATCTGTGTCTGTAGTTCTTCCATTTTATTGTCCAGGGATTGAACATTTGCCAGTAAAATTCTCAGTAGCGGCGGATTGCAGTATCTCGGCTGAGATCTGCATAGAATTCTGGCACGTTTGCCTCTTCTCTTCCGCCTCCGCCGGCGTATTGGTAAACACAGCGGCGGCAGGACAAAGGGATCACAGAACCTACTCCAGTAAGGTGCGAAAAAGTCTGTATTAAGTGACAAATGGACGTCCAGGAGTGCTTGTCGTTCATATTGTAAGGGTGACAGTGCACTGCGTGCGAAAATAAGAACAATACAAATAAAAATAATTCTGCAGTACAAAGGAGCATGATATGGGGAGTTTTGCACTACGTCAAGTATTGCGATTACATTTTTTGTGATATTTCACAAAAAAAACACCAATTACACACCGTTACGCACAGTGTTTTTATTTGTTTTATTCAATTAAATACATCTATGAGGGTTATGGCAGCCACGTGAGAAGACGGGCCTCACACTGCTCTGCTGTAGATACGAGTTAATACTGAAAATACTCTCATTTGCTCCAATCTTTATAACAGACTGTTAGTGTGGATATTGTAATGTTGACGGTTGGCAAACTGAGCAAGGAATAGAGCAAAGCGTCGAAGCAGCCGAAGCTAACTGACTATCATGTTCGGGGTGAAACACAAAAAGCTAACGAAGACATGGCGGAGGAGGAGGCCAGCGGAGGAGGGGAAATCAGAGGTGTGAAGGAGGACGCGATGCTGGCCGCTATAAGATCCATGATAACAGAGTTTTCATCAAGATTTGATGGAATTATGGTGGCGATAGAAAGTATGAGGATGGAGATAAGCAACTGCAACGAGTGTCACAGGCAGAATTACGGATATCGAGCGCCGAAGACAATGTAGACGATGTTAGATTCAAGATTCAAGAGGTTTATTCGTCACATACATATACATACTTTCATACATATATGCAGTGAAATGTAATGCAACGCACCCGGTGATAACACACAATATGTCCTAGGAAAAATTAATTTCTAATAGACCAACTAACTGACTCCTAAAACGTAATACAGTAAGTCGAATACTTATAGAATAAAATAAAATACAATAAAATAAAATGAAATAAAATGGAATAGATATACAGATATGTGCATTCATAATTGCCTATACTAACTTGCAACCTAAAGTACAAACGCTGGAGTCAAAAGAGAATACTCTCGAGGATAAGCTCTGTGATTTGGAAACCAGATCCTGATCGAACAACCTGAGACTAATAAACCTGCCGGAGGGTCCTGAAGGACAGGACCCATGTTACTTTTTGGAAAAATGGATTCCGGAGATACTTGATGCAGCACTCTTCAATTCTCTGTTGTTATTGAGAGGGTACACCGAATCGGAACGCTGAATGAAGTTTCTTAACTACAAGGACAAGCGGGCAGTCATCGCTGCTACACGGGCTAAAAACAACACTTGGTACAAGGACCAGCAAGTACAGTTTTACTCGGATATAGCTACAGGAATACACCAACTGAGGAAACAATACGACCCGGTCTGCCAGGAACTGCGCAACCTCGGGATCCGACAGAGAGTGATTCCCCTGCCAGACTGTTGGTAACTCATAAAGAACGAACCTACACCTTCAAAACCCCAACCAAAGCACAAGATTTTATCAAGAAGATCCAGAGGGATTCTGGTGGGAACTAAAATATTCTTACACGCATACACTTCTATGCATAGATAGACATGCATACAAATGCAAAAACACAAAGTGCTATGCATTGAGCTCTAAAATATACACTTACACATATGTTGTATGTAGCATATAGGACAAAAATATTTACATCTGTTATGAGGTGTAAACTTTGAGTAAGCCTATTGCACATGTTGCAAATTAGATTAATTGATGTCACAATACAGATAGCAGCAGTGACTGTTTGGTTAGTGGAAAGTAAAGGGTGGACTGACTGATCCTCACTAAGTGTGGAACTGTCATTAGCGAAGGCGGTCAAAGATGTTTCAAGGAGTATATCTTAATTTTTGTTTGTTGGAACTGCAGAGGTCTGCAACAGCTTAAGGAAGTTAAACAAGTCATGAATAAAATAAAGGATATAGACTCCAAAATTGTATTTCTGCAAGAAACTCATCTTTTAGATGAGGATAGTAAAAAGATTAAGAGGAGGTGGCAGGGTAGTGTATTTACAGCATCAGTCTCATCCCGGGCCAAAGGAGTTATGACTCATATTCGTAAAACAGTCCCATTTCAAGTAAAAAATGTAATCCAAGATAGAATGGGAAGGTACTTAATAGTACTTAATAGTCCAAGGTTCTCTATTGTCAGAAAATGTAAATGTAGTAAACCTGTATGGCCCCAACATAGATGATCCCATTTTTTTTTGTAGATCTGTTCCTTACTCTCTCAACATTTGTAGGACAGTACATAATAGCAGGGGATTTTAATTGCACATTAAAACCCAGTATGCATTGATCCACAGGACTAGATCAATCACATAAGGGGATGGTGGCTCAGGCGGTAGAGCTGGTGGTCTAGTGATCTAAAGGTTGCTGTTTCGGTCCCAGGCTCCTCCTGCTAGCATGCTGTAGTGTCCTTGAGCAAGACAATTAACCCCTAATTGCTCCTGATGGCTGCGTCCGTCGGTGTTTGAACAATTGTAAGTCACTTTGGATAAAAGCGTCTGCTAGATGTAATGTAATGTAACCTTCACGAAGAAATGGGACACTTAGGTGCAGACAGAATGGTGGCTCTTGCAAGAGAACACTTTTTCTGGCCTAAGATGAGGCAGGAGATGGAACACTATGTCTGCCGGGTGTGTCGTTGCATCAAGAGAAAGAAACCTAACAGAATAACCAGAACACCTCTACAGAGCATTGAAACTTCTGCACCATTTGAGATGATTTCCATTGACTATGTACATCTGGACAAGTGTAAGGGAGGTGAAGAATACATACTTGTAGTTGTTGATCATTTTACCAAATATGCGCAGGCATATGCAACAAGAGACAAGTCTGGGAAAACTGCAGCTAGAAAGCTTTTTGGTGACTTCATCATGCGTTTTGGTTTCCCATCCAAGATACACCACGACCAGGGAAAAGAGTTTGAAAACACTCTCTTCCGAAAGCTCCAAGACTACTGTGGTATCCGTCATTCTCGTACATCCCCATATCATCCCCAAGCTAATCCTGCTGAGCGCTTCAATAGAACGCTACTTGGTATATTGCGCACACTTGAGGAGTCTCAGAAGTGAAGGTGGAAAGAGCACCTAAACAAAGTAGTCCATGCTTACAATTCCACTGTGCATGAAGCGACAGGATTTTCCAACATTCTACCTTCTTTTTGGCTGTGAACCACTTTACTTTACTGGTTATGCAGAGAAGTGGAGAGAGGTCATGCAAGAGGCCTACTCCATCGCAAGGCAGAATATGAAGAAAGGTGCAAGGAGAGGACAGAAAAACTACAATCAGCGCACATGGAGTTCTACCCTTGAACCAGGTGACCATGTCCTGGTGAGAAACCTCACACACAGGTGGCACAGGAAAAATGCACAGCTACTGGGAAGACATGATCCATGTTGTCAAAGGAAGAAAAGGCCCTGATAGTCCAGTGTACATGGTTGAGCCATTGCAAGGAATGGGAAGAAGACATGTGCTACACCGTAACCTGCTTCTTCCATGCCCCTACCTTGTTGAAGAGCCAGAGGCCGATTAACCTAACATGAAAACAGAAAAGCAATGGAAACAAAACAAAACCCACAACAAGACAAGAACATAAGAACACGCACAATACTTACCCGTCAGACACTGACAGTTCCAGTGAAGAGGAGTATCACTTGGGGACAGCAGTGAGACAGGCTGATCCGCCCCTCAGTGCAGAAGCAGAGGAGTTCTGTCCAAGGAGTGAGACACCCAGAGACAGGTCTGATCGTACTTGAGAATAACCCTGAACAGGAACACACTGAGGAGAGACATAGTGTGGAGGAAGAGACTGAAGCTCCAGCTGTTGAATCTGAAAATGAGCAGAGTGATGCTGACACACGGATGGATAGACCTAAGAGAGTCCGACAGCCCAGGCGTGTTTACACGTATGACCAGCTCGGTCAGCCGACCATTCAGCAGCTGCACACCTGCCCTGTCAGTGTGAGAAGGCCCTCAGGGACCAACCATGACCTTCCCAACAGATCATCATTCATGATTTTTTTTTATCATAAATAGATATGACAATCTCATAAGTTGGTTTATTTGTTAGTTGTTAATTCTCAAAGAGTTCATGGTGAGGTAGCAACTGACTCATAGAAACAGGAGTCTAAACATTTATTTGAATAATAGATACAGACATGGGGGTACTATGCTAGTATTTTGGAGCTAAGCTAGTATGGTACATATTGACTAAAGAAGGAAATTAGTAGTGTGTACAATTACAGAATAGACTTACTAAATACATGGCTTTAAAATGTGTAAACACACAGTAGTGGGTTTATATGGTATTTTCCTTGTCCCGTGTGCGAAGATCTGGGGGGCCCACCAAGACTTTGATGGACTATTCACCCTTCAATACTAATGGACTATGGACGCTTAGTCTTGTATTGTGGCCATGAGAGACTTTTTCAAGATTCAAGATTTTTATTTGTCACATACATATACATACTTCCATACATATATGCAGTGAAATGTAATGCAACGCACACGGTGATAGCACACAATAAGTCCTAGGAAAAAGTACAAAAATAAAATAAAATAAAAAGTAGAAAACTCCTTTCTAATAGACCGACTAACTGACTCCTAAAACGTAATACAGTAAGTGGAATACTTATAGAATAAGATAAAAAATATATAGAATAAAATACAATAAAAATAAATTGAAATAAAATGGAATAGGTAGAAGGAATATGCCTATGTATATACAGATATGTGCATTTAAAGTGGCATGTGAATTAAAGTGGCATGTGAATGTGAATAGTGTGAGGTAGTGTTTGGGATAATACAGCACAGTATACAACAGTACGGCGCAGCAATACGGCATCACGAACAACCCTGAACAGTGATACAGTATGCGGTACAGTATGCTACATACAGTACAGTAGGTAGTGGAGCCTAGTGCATGGCTCAGTTAGGACCCCTGGTGAGGTCAGCATTGACAGTTCTAATGGCTTGAGGGAAAAAACTCCGTCTCAGTCTCTCTGTTCTCGCTGCGTGACTGCGGAGGCGCTTGCCTGACCGCAGCAGCTGAAACAGTCCGTTGTTGGGGTGATGAGGATCCTTCATGATCCTACGGGCTCTGCTACTACACCTCCTGGTGTATAACTCCTGCAAGGGGGGGAGGGTAGTTCCAGTGGTACATTCAGCTGAACGCACCACCCTCTGCAGGGCCCGCCTGTCCTGGGCAGTACAGTTCCCAAACCAGGCAGTGATGTTGCCTGTCAGGATGCTCTCCACTGCTCCAGAGTAGAAGGACTTGAGGATCCTCACCGAGACCCGGAATTTCCTCAGCTGCCTGAGGTGGTAGAGACGCTGCCTCGCCTTTCTCACCAGAGTGTCTGTGTGAACAGTCCATGTTAAGTCCTCTGTGATGTGGACTCCCAGATATCTGAAGCTGCTCACCCGATCAACATAAGTCCCATTAATCCACAAGGGCGCGTGCGTCCTCGATTGTGATCCACGCCTAAAGTCCACAATCAGCTCCTTGGTTTTGCTGACGTTCAGGTGTAGGCTGTTGTCCTGGCACCAGAGTGACAGGTCAGCCACCTCCTCGCGGTAGGCCTTCTCGTCGCAGTCGGTGATCAGGCCCACGACCACGGTGTCGTCAGCAAACTTGATGATGGTGTTGGAGCTGGACCTGGCCACACAGTCATGTGTGTACAGGGAGTACAGTAGGGGGCTGAGGACGCAACCCTGGGGGGATCCTGTGTTCAGGGTGAGGGAGCTTGACATGTACTTCCCCACCTTGACCACCTGGGGGCGGCCTGTGAGGAAGTCCAGGATCCAGGTGCACAGCGGACCATTCAATCCTAGCTCCATCAACTTGACAGCCAGTCTGGTGGGAACTATGGTGTTGAAAGCTGAACTATAATCAATGAACAGCAATCTCACATAGGCCCCCTTCTGGCCATCCAGGTGCGTGAGCGTGGTGTGCAGTACCTGGGAGACCGCGTCATCCGTGGATCTGTTCTGCCGGTACGCGAACTGCAACGGGTCCAAGGTGCGGGGGAGGGAGGCGCAGATGTAATCCTTAATCAGCCTCTCGAAACACTTCATGACCACCGAGGTGAGGGCCACCGGACGGTAGTCATTCAGGCAGGTTGGAGAGGCGATCTTCGGGACAGGAATGACGGTGGACCTCTTGAAGCAGGATGGGACCACTGATTCAGCCAGGGAGATGTTGAATATTGTGGTGAACACCGGAGCTAGCTGGTTAGCACAGGTCTTCAGTACTCGTGCAGATATGCCGTCTGGGCCCGCAGCTTTCCTGGTGTTCACCCGCATCAAAGCCCTCCTGACCTCGTGCATGGACACTGAGAGTGCGCGCTCATCCCCAGCGGTGTAACTCCAATTAGCCGGCGAGCTAGCGGTGCTGCTGCCAGACTCGAACCGCGCATAAAAGGAGTTCAGTTGGTTGGCCAGGGAGGCGTCCACACTCGTGGCTGGGGAGGAGCTGCTCTTGTAGTTTGTTATTGTTCGCAGCCCCTCCCACAAGCGTCTGGTGTCCCCCCGCTCCATCTGCAGCTCCACGGTGTCTCTGTACGTCCGTTTGGCGTCCTTCACTGCCCTCCGCAGATTGTACGACGCCGCTTTGTAATTGTCCATGTTACCAGATACAAGTCCGTCGTTGTAAGCGGCCGTGCGCGCATTCAGAGCGCAGCGGATGGATTTATCAACCCATGGTTTCTGGTTTGGAAATATCCGAACTTTCACCGTGGGAACGATTTCATCCGCGAGCGTAGCCACGAAACTTACTACAGCCTCCGTAAACTCGCTGACGTCACTTGAACTTGTTTGGAACATGTCCCAGTCTACGTCAGTCAGAGCGTCCTGAAGCACAGCCTCTGATTGGTCCGTCCACCGCTTCACTTCCCTCGTCATCACCAGATCCCGCGCGATCAGAGGCCTGTAAACAGGAAGCAGCGAGATCGCGGCGTGATCTGATTTTCCGAAAGCAGGGAGCGAGACGGGCTTGTATCCGTTCTTGTAAGGAGTGTAACAATGGTCCAGAGTTCTGTCTCCCCTGGTGGCACACGTGATGTGTTGGTGGAAATTCGGCAGAACTTTTCTAAGGTTGGCCCTGTTAAAGTCCCCAGTCACCACCACAGCCGCGTCGGGATGTCTGTTCTGAAATCCGCACAACACATCGTACAGAACCGACAGAGCTGCGTCGGTGTCCGCTTGCGGCGGGATATAAACAGCTGTAATGATGACCGTGCTGAATTCCCGGGGGAGATAAAATGGACGGCATAGTATGGTCAGCTGTTCCAGGTTCGGCGAGCAGGAGTGGGAGAGGAATTTGGTGTTGTTGGCGTTACACCAGCGGTTGTTTACCATTAGGCAGACGCCTCCACCTTTGGATTTCCCCGACTCTCCCGTTCTGTCGCCGCGGAACACGGAGAAGGCCTCGGCTGGACGTATGGCTTCATCCGGCACCAGTGGGTTCAGCCATGTTTCCGTCAGGCAGAGGACGCAACAGTTCCTCGTGTCACGCTGAAATTGAATCCTCGCTCGAAGTTCATCCATCTTGTTCTCCAGGGACTGGACGTTAGCAAGAAGGATGCTTGGCAGAGGTGGACGGTAAGGTTGCGTCCTCATTCTGACCCGAATGCCGCCTCGTTTACCTCGGTGCTTCCTCCGTGGGCCGGCTCGTGGAACAGCGACTCCATTTTTGTTGTTGTAGTTGTTGTTGCGAGTGTTCCCGCGTAGGATTTCCGCCGGCCACTCTGCTCCCACGGATAAAAAGTCCCAAAGTTGTTCGTTTAGGGAAATTTTTATATCCATGAGTGCATCGCGGCCGAGAGAAAAAGAGAAAAATAATTGTAGTACAGCCTAATGATCCTGTAAAATGTAATGTGTTTATACTTACCTGTGCACTCACCTTCCACCAAATGTTCTATTGTTGAGATGTTGCTCAGTATTGCTATGGAATGGTAAAGAAAATGTTTGGTACATTTTGTTTTTAGTGGAGGAGGGTGTGTGACCTAGAATTATTTGGGAATTTGCATATTGATTATTTCAACTAAAATAAGCTGAAATAGATTTAATTTGTTTACGCAGAAGATATTCTTCCTTTTCATTGTATTTTGATATTGTTAAAGTGCCAAAGATGATTCTGATTAATGTAACTTAGTAGAGGTGAGAGTTCAGTATTAACGTGAGCGAGTGACGTCATCGATTTGTGCAGTAGAGCGAGGGAGAGAATGGAGTCACGTTGTATTTACATTCCTTATACTGAAAATCGCGACAGTCTTCTTTGTGTTAAACTGTTACAACCAAGAACTGAGGTGAATAAAAGTTGCCAAATAGAAGAGACAGAGTTCAAGATTCAAGATTCAAGATTTTTATTTGTCACATACATATACATACTTCCATACATACAGTATATGCAGTGAAATGTAATGCAACGCACCCGGTGATAGCACACAATATGTCCTAGGAAAAAATAAAAAAATAAAAAGTCATGTCTGCTTGAGGGTGCAACATTTACAGGATGTCAGAATAGCCTGCCAGAGCTGCTGTTTTGATGCAAACCGCCTCCCACCCTCATAGATCTTTTGCTTGAGGATGCTCCAAAGGTTCTCAATAGGGTTGAGGTCAGGGGAGGATGGGGGCCACACCATGAGTTTCTCTCATTTTATGCCCATAGCAGCCAATGACACAGAGGTATTCTTTGCAGCATGAGATGGTGCATTGTCATACATGAAGATGATTTTGCCACGGAAGGCACGGTTCTTCTTTTTGTACCATGGAAGAAAGTGGTCAGTCAGAAACTCTATATACTTTGCCGAGGTCATTTTCACACCTTCAGGGACCCTAAAGGGGCCTACCAGCTCTCTCCCCATGATTCCGGCCCAAAACATGACTCCACCACCTCCTTGCTGACGTCGCAGCCTTGTTGGGACTTGGTGGCCATCCACCAACCATCCACTACTTCATCCATCTGGACCATCCAAGGTTGCACGACACTCATCAGTAAACAAGACTGTTTGAAAATTAGTCCATGTATTTCTGGGCCCACTGCAACCGTGCAGTGGGCCCAGAAATACATGAAGACTAATTGTGCACTGTGAGCATTGGTAAGTGGTGGCCAAATAGTAGGTTTATGCAACTGCAAGCCTCTGGAGGATCCTACACCTCTAGGTTTGCGGGACTCCAGAGGCAACAGCAGCTTCAAATACCTGTTTGCTGCTTTGTAATAGCATTTTTGCAGCTGCTCTCTTTAATCCGATGAATTTGTCTGGCAGACAATTATGCCATTATGCCTTTATCTGCACGAACCTGTCTGTGCTCTGATTCAGCCACAAATCACTTCACAGTACGATGATCATGCTTAAGTTTTCGTGAAAAATTTGATGTTTTCATACCTTGTTCAAGGCATTGTACTATTTGACGCAGCAGAGAGATCCTTTTTCTTTCCCATATTGCTTGAAACCTGTAGCCTGCTTAATAATGTGGAATGTCCTTCTTAAGTAGTTTTCCTTTAATTGGGTTCACCTGGCAAACTAATTATCACAGTTGTCTGAGATTGATTTCAGTGATCCAAAGAGCCCTGAGACACAATACCATCCATGAGTTTAATTGAAAAACAACATTTTTTATGTTTATGACACTTAAATCCAATTTGCATAATAATTTGGAACGTGGTGTATAATGGGAAGGCAAGGTTTCTATAATATGAGAAGGGTATTGAATATATTTCATGCTAACAAAGTATTATCTGATACAGCACTTCTATCATTAGACGCCAAAAAAGCCTTTGAAAGGGTCGAATGGCCTTATCTTTTCAATGTGCTAGAAAGATTTAGGTGTGGAAATAACTTCGTAAAATGGGTTCAAGCCTTCTTTCCTTCTTCTTTTACTTTCGGCTGCTCCCATTAGGGGTTTGCCACAGCAGATCATCTGCCTCCAATACCTTCTGTTCTGCACATCTTCCTCCCTTACACCAACCGCCTGCATATCCTCCCTCACCACATCCATAAACCTTCTCTTTGGCCTTCCTCTTTTCCTCTTGCCTGGCAGCTCCATCCTCAGCATCCTTCTCCCAAAGTAACTCTCATCTCTCCTACACACGTGTCCAAACCATCTCAATCTCGCCTCTTTCACTTTTCCACCAAACTGTCCAACCTGAGCTGTCCCTCTAATGTACTCATTCTTAATCCTGTCCGTCCTTTTCACTCCCAATGAAAATCTCAACATTCTTAACTCTGCCACCTCCAGTTCAACCACCGGCCTTTTTGTCAGTGCCACAGCCTCTAAACCGCACAACAAAGCTGGGCTCACTACCGTCCTGTAGACCTTCCCCTTCACTTTTGCTAGAACCCTTCTGTCATAGATCACTCAGACACTGTTCGCCACCCACTCCACCCTGCCTGTACTATCTTCTTCACCTCTCACCCGCACTCTCCGGGTGGTGGATGGTCGACCCCAAGAACTTGAACTCAACCACCTTCTCCACCTCCACTCCTTGCATTCTCAGCTTTTCGCTGCCCTCCCTCCCCTTCAGGCACATGTATTCTGTCTTACTCCTGCTGACTTTCATTCCTCTTCTCTCTAATGCATGCCTCCACTTCTCCAGGCTCTCCTCAACCTGCTCCCTACTCTCCCTACAGATCACAATGTTATCCGCGAACATCATAGTCAGCATTCTTAAAGCAAAAATTGCATCTGTAGTAATCTTTCCTGCTATGAAACCATACTGCTGCACGCTGATCCCCACTTCTCCTCTTAACCTAGCCTCCACTACCCTTTCCAATAGCTTCATGCTGTGGTTGATTAACTTGATTCCCCTGTAGTTACTACAGCTCTGTACGTCTCCCTTTTTCTTGAAGATGGGTACCTGTACACAAGGATCTGCCTATGCTGGGGAGCTTTGGGCACATGAATATATGTACCCTCCAGGTTGATGCCGGTGACCAGTCGTCCCTTGAAATTGCTTGCAGCTCAGCAAAATTGAAGACCTTGAGGTGTAGTTCTCGCAAATCTAGGAGAGGGTGAAACCCTCCATCCTTATTCGGAATCAGGAAACACATACCCTAGCTGCTGAATCGCTTCCTTTTCCAGAAGGGCAGCCAACATCTGCTTCAAGGCTGCTGCTTTTTCAGCATCCCCGATGACAATCATCCTGATCCTGTGGAATCCTGGAGGTTGGCGTCCGAACCATCCACTGCGCTGCGAGATGTGGTTGTATTGGGGTGAGGAGACAAAATAAACATCCCAAGGGACGTTGCGTCCGTGGTTGCCCCCCAAAAGTGGGACCCCAAAAGTTACCAGTCAACGCCTCACAAGCAGTTCTCTGTGCATGCCAGCAAACTGTTGCCCAGGGCCTGCCTGAAAAACGCACTCTGAGTGGACATCCCTGCTGGTGCCAGGTCCAAACCCAGACGCACCAGTGCCATATGAATTATTGGACTGTAAGTTATGCTAGCCTCTGAGCCCTGCCAGGAACTGCGACCAGTTCCATGAGAAATTCCCTCCGACGTGTGGGAGGCCGCCACCATTGTCCCCTCCTTCCCATGTAAAAAGAGGTTGTCTGAAGCCCTGGGAGACAGCATTTTGTCTTTCTTATGGGGGGAAAGGAGAGAGGAGCGCCATCTGCTGTGCCTCACAAGGGACAATTGCCAGGGGCAGACAGGGCGGACAGTGGATGGTTGGTTAAGCAAGAGAGATTTGATCTCTGCGGGCCAAGGTATCAACATTGTGGGCCAGGGGTTCCTGCCCTCTTTGCCACTTCCTTTGGGGGTTCTCTCCTCTGGTTTGCATTCCTGCATGGACACCAGAGGGAGGTAAAATGGACCCAGACATGTGTAGCAGTGCACAGAATGACGTCACACAGACTCAATCTGGTGCTACACATGAATGAAGATTCTCTGTAAAATGCAAAACTACTACTTTAAGATCAGAGTGTTGGTCACGGGCACAGTGTTTCCCTCCCCTGATACATGGAGATCTCATTGTCTGACGCGCTTAAAATAAATAATGACAAATGACGACAGATGCATATAAAGAAAAGATTACCCTACTTCTCAAATGCCTTCGAGGATAATATATCTCATCCATTTCCATACAATTAACCTTCACTCTGCAAAACACCATATTTCTTAATAACAGTCATACAACATGCTAGTGACAGGGGCTCCCTCACGTGAGGGCTCCTTAACTCTGCAACCCCATCGCACTCCAAAATGGTGGAGCCATTAGCTGCTAACTGGCTAACCTTACATCATTAATACAGTCGTTAATAAATTTTTCCAGAACTTAACACAGTGCCACTGAAGTACAGTATAAACATGGTCTTAACTCAGGAAACCGAAATAACATCACCAGCTTTCCTTTAAAATTAAAAATAACATTTTAAGTTCAGAGTCGCTACGCAGTGTTTCTTGCTTCACTCTAGCACATGGAGATCTCATTGTCTGACCTGCTCACGCGAGACTTCCCTGTGGCTCCCCCTGCACCTACACTGCTCGTATAGCGACACTTACACCTATTGGTGATCACTAGCAATGAATAACATTGCACCATAAATTCTGACTACAATGAACACTTTCTTCCCATTAACACTTATATCACCTAGGAAAAATATAATAACTCTCTTAGCTCACATTACATCCAAGAAATTATTCTGTTTGATAACCTGTACATGACTTATTGTGCGACACATGCCGCTCTCCAATTCTGCCAACGAGCAGTTCTTTGAGCCACTGTCATGTACCTGCGGCTTATGCATACATTGTCAGACAAATCCTGTCTCAGGTGTTCAATCCCAAGACACATAGGACAGTGATCTCAAACCTCTGTCCCAAGGCACGTCTACCTTTCTTAAGAAAAAAAATGCAACCTCCATCATTTCCACATAAAAAGGGCACATAGTGTATACATGCAAAGATTAGGTCTACAGTTGTATTATGTGTATAATGCTTACTAACAGGCCTACAACTGTAATACTACCTTCTGGTAATATAATTGTTAATAGTTTTCCTTTACCAAATGCATACCTTTCATTAAGCAAATATAAACATTGAACTTTTAGAACATATAAACTCAATCAACAATCAATTCAATCAACTCAAAAGAACAACAATTTAAAGGTATAGGGAATAGCAATAAGGTGGTTGATTAAGTTGACCACAGATGGCATTGAACTTTATATCATGGCGGCAGAGTGTTGCGGTGCCTGCGCAATCAGATGCCTGTCATTCTCAATAATGGAAATTGCCCCCCACTAAGGTCCAGACCTGGGCCAGTAAAAAGTCTGGATCTTTGGACAACGTTTCAATCTGCCTCATAAACTTGGAAGAAAATACTGGAAGGGAGCAGAGTCTGATGTGAAAAGGTTTATTGTGCATCTGAACATTTATTACAGCAATAAACTTGGATTGGCTCTGGAAAACCAACTCACAAACCGAACTTTCAGAACTTACCCAAGATGTTCTCTCCTCCTAGGACATGTCCTGCCACTTTCAGCGCCGGGAACCAATCATGATGTTGTTACTAGAGAGTTCTTCCCTGCCCCTTTTAGTGAAGGGAACCAATCATAGTCTTGGAGGTGTGTCTCGGGGAACCAATGACAGTCTTATGGTGTGTGAACCAATAACAGTCTTGTTACTGTGGAGTTTTTCCTTTTGGGAGTGTGTCCCAAGGAACCAATCACAGTCTTATGGGGTGTGAACCAATCACGGTCTTCTTACGGGGGAGTTTTTCCCCAATTCCTGGAAAGGGAGGTTTTTTTTCACGGTTCCTGGAATACTTGTGTCGTATTTTACCATATATGGGCATGTTTCGTTTTCCCACTGGTGTTTTGTTCGGGCTTGTTTTTGGCCATGTAGCTTTGTTTTACCTGAATCTGGCTGGTGTTCTGTCTAGGCCTGTTTTTGTAGAAGACTAAGTTCTTTCTATTATTTTAAGACTCCTTTAGTTTTTGGTTTTATAGCATTCATTTTTTAAAAGGTTTTTAAATACATATACATTGAATAGTGGCAGGTTAGTACAGCATGTAATCAGTTTCTTGTCATGTGGGGGTTAATACTTAACCACAACAGCGTCTCCTTGTGTGTAAAGCTGAAGAAACATATTATTGCATCTTCTGAGGAGGTGCCGGACCAATTAAGCCCTGAGTACAACACAAGAGCCATACCAAATAAGGACAGTGCTTCTCTTATATAAGTTGATGTTGGTGCAGTTATTGGAAATTAATTAGTGGCAAGTATAATTTTGCCCAGAGGATATGTTTTCAATAAGGGTGGCTAGACTAACCATTCATATCCCATCATGCGCAGTCTCCTAACTTTTTATAGGTATAGAGGGAAGGTTATCAATACTTAAGTGACTGTTGTCGTATTCTGTAAACAGATTACTGGGACTTCTTACTTTAATTGCAGGTGGAATATTATTTTTAATATAAGCAATACAGCAGGCAATTAATCCGTACATAATATAGGCAGGTTGTTATAATAGGCAGTCATACAATAAATAAATCAATTGAATCAAAATGTATAAATTAATAAAATAGAAATTACATACCCTGCTTTCTTTCCTTACTTGTCTGAATCAACCTCAATTTGGGAAAGGAAAAGGGCGACACTAGCCACGAGCTCCCAGTTCCTCTTTACAGCTCCATTGGCAGCATTCCCAGAATGCTTGCTTCCCTGTACAAGGAACTCAAGTGTCTCAGTCCCGTGAACCACAATGCTTGCAACTCAGCCTGAGCTGGTCACGGGTCACTACTAACCCTAAATATTTACCATCTTAAAAACACTGGCTATTACAAGGGCTTAGTACCAATCAATGCTGTCCTTGGGTACAATTCCACTCTAGATTCCAAAAGCATCTCTGTGCTGCCAGCGGCATCAACTTCTCTATGAGGCACTCTTTCAGGATCTCTTTTCCATTCTTGGCTCATCCTTGGATTGCTTGAGTCGTTCCCGCTCCCATAAGGGTCGCAGTAAGGCTCTTTGCTTGCCCTTGTAACCGTTCAGGGATTCTACTTGCATGGCTTGTCAGGCTTGGGTCATTCTTGTTCACTATTGTCTTCATCTTTACTTTTAAAGTTTTTCACTTTGGGCTTGAGCGGCTTCCTGTCCAGGAGCAAACCTTCACCCAAGAGGGTAAGGATGGTCAGGATCGCCATGATCCTTACCACCCCCGTTTTTTTACCATCTCATCATCGTAGATCTGTGCTTGGGGTTGTATCCTTAAGTTGTCTTGGTTGTTGCTTGTCTCTTACTTAAATACTCTAATCCAGTCACCTAATGCAGGGAAATATTCTGCTCTTGTATACTGGTGATAGTGTGAATCTACTAAAGTACTTTGCCGGAGGTCTTTTTTCAGGGTCTGCTCTTTGTGGCGGTGGTTCTTCAACTATAAATCTTGTCCATCTGTCCATGGTGATCCCCCTTCAGAGCCCTGTATAAAGGCGAAAAAATAAGGGGAAAAGGGGATTGGTATATTTCAAGCTTGTTATGCCACACCCACATCCACATCATTACTGATACTTTTTTGGCACGTGGTCGAGGTCCTATTCTGCTCTCCAACCATAACTGATTATGCAGCTGTTGCATTATTTACCAGGGATGCCTTGGATGTATGCTTTCTGTGGGACAGGGATAGCGGGGATCGATAGCCTAACCCACCATGCTCATCAGAGGCATTCCCTTATGGGACACTTTTATTTTGTCCATGATACTCGGCTGGATGCCGCCGTGGGTGTCTGTGAATGCTGTCAACCTTTCGCAGTTCTGGATCTCTTTCCTCTGTCGAAAATCTTCTTTAGTAGCTGAGGGTGCTATTTTGTCCTATTACATCAACTAAGTACTATTTTTTTGGATCTTATTTCTTTGGATGTTCTTGATTTCGTTCTTTGGGGAGTCTCGATTTCATGAGCTTATTTTCAACGACCTTATCAGACTGCCATTTTTATTTGACTCTCGGGTGTTGTCTTTTCTCCAAAAGAACCGGGCTAAGCGACTTCCTCGCTTTGGCTTTGGTTGTTTAGGCGGCTGTTAGTTCCCAGAACTCCCTTTGGAGTTTTGTCGCGTCCAGCTGACTGCATGACTTTGTGCCATTTGTGGACATGCTCTCCTTAGGGGTGGAGTTGGCAGACACCATTTTCACTTCTACATTGAGTTTCTTCTGGGTAACTAGGGGTTTGTGCCCTAGTTGCATGTGCCCCTGGGATTTGCAGCTGCTACTCACAATGCCCCTCTTATGGCGTGATTGTCTTGATTGCTGTTTTCTTTTTGACAACTTCACCTGGGTGACCCCAAGTATCAAGGCAGGTTACACAATACTGAAGACTATTTCTCTGTCCCTCATCTTCTCTGGGGATCTCATTTGGAACCAATATCATCAGGATGCTTGGATCGAGGAACACTTCCTCAATCAATTCCCCTCATGTGATCAGCTCCCACAAACCTTCCCACCCTTCTCTGATGGCTATCTGTAGGGATTCGACAAGCAATTCCCTTGGTCCTCTGATGTTTCTGGACTCATGCGCCTGACTCAAGGACATCTGTGTGTGGAGAACTGCTTCCAGAGCCAAGTGTTTCAGCTATTATCTACTACTAGTTTGCATTTCGCCGCGCAAGGACATGCCCGCTCTGGGTCGCCTTCTTCCTCATCGAACGGTGTCTGACACTAAACTCTATGGAACAGATCTCTGAGGATAGGCTGCTGACCAATGCCTCCTCTTCTTCCTCTCTGCCCCACAGGACCCTTACCAGTAGTCATCATCTCCTCTGGAATTCTCACTCTCTCACGGGTACTTTCATAGACATGAGGGGATCAATGAATCTTCTCACTTGCCACCACTTTTCCTTGGCCACCTCCACGAGGAACTCTGCTCGGATGCCGGGCTCACAATAGTAGCATAAGTGCAACTTTACCCCCTTCAACAGGCACCAGCACTGGCCTCTCAATTTTCTTCTCTTTGATATCCCACTGGGCCACAAAGGTCAGCCTAGCTAGACGCTTGAGTCGGCACAGTCCACATACTGTAAGTAGACATCCAGGGCTTTTACCAACTTCCAGAGCATCCCACCTAATGCTTCTGACTTCTTATTTTTTAGAGCTCTGCCCAGAGCTCATTCACTCCTCTCCTTGTAACAGCCGCCCATTTAAAAATGGCCATTCTAACCCAGGATGGTAGGTCTTGCACTTTTGTGGCTATTTCAGGATCCTAGTTTCTTCTAGCCAAAAACTGGTTTCAACTGCTCCACTCCTGGGACTCCAGAAGTTTTCACCCAAACTGTATTGCTGCCGATTATCTTTAGTACTATGTCTGATTTGTCATACTTGGTACCCCTTCTTCTGACCGGAAGGGGTGTTGATTCAGTTCTTCAGCAGGGGAGGGTCTGTCAGTTGGATGTCGCTTGTTGAGAGCCTTGCTCACTTCTATAACTTTTGTGTTCCATTCTCTTAAGTTAGCATTCTTACCTGTCCACCCTTTAACCAGAACTATTGTCCTTTCTACTACTCCATTGGTTTGTGGGGTCTAGTGGGGAAATAGACTCTTATCACTGCATTCTGCTGATGCCAACGGTCTACCTGGGCATTCCAGAAGTGTGACCCATTGTCTGTTCTCAGCTCCTTCAGCCTAACCCTAACCCTAACCCTAATCCCCCAAGGTCCCACAGGTCTGATCTAACATTCTCACGATGCTGCTGCTGTTGGCTCTGCACACTGGCTTCACCTCCACATACCCCAACATAGAGTCTCTGAGCACCAATAGGCACTCTTCACCTTTCTTTCCATTTACTCCCAGGGGTCCAGCTACATCCATGCAGACTGATTCACATGGAATGGTGCTCTTAATTGGTCTGGCTGCCCAGACCAATCTCTTTCCTCGCCGACAAGCACTATATTGACCACATATCCTGCCGTCCTTGAGAACTTTGCGGACTTGAAGCTCGGGAACCTAAAGCAGCAGTTTCTCCAGTTCTCTTTGTGTGGGTAGCACAACTGCATGGCCCACATCTTCATGCACTGCTAGTGCCACTTTGTGTGACCACTTTTCCTTTAGACACCTTTCTCCACCACTAATTTCCGACGTAAATGACTCTTTGGAGCTGAACATAGCGGTCAACTTCTGCGTTGCCGCACCAATGTGCTCCTTAGGTGGTGTGTGCTCTCTGATGTATCACTAGGGTACAATTCATCTTTAACTCTGCAATCTTCTTCCATAGGTCATGGTGAGCTACTTCATTTCCTTTTGCCACCTCGAACCCATTCTCTTGGCAGAACTCTAAGTGTTCTTTAGTTCAGTAGGATATCTTCCCAGCTACCTACTGTGTCTTTTCTTGGGAACTGGTGCACCTGGCTCTGGGTTGGGACCTTAATGCCCAGCCCCTGAGCCAGTTCTTACAGGTTCTTCCAGTACTTGGCCAGAACGGCCAGCTCTTTCTCTTCAGATGGGTATTTGCGCTCCACTGGCGATAGAAAATAACTCCACAGAATGACTAAGTCCCCTCCTTTGTTTCTAACTTTACTGCCCTCACTCTCATCTTCGCAGCTAACCTCAGCCTCCGGCCCTGCATTCCAGGACTCTTGGCTCAAGCTTAACTGCTGTCAGAACTGTCTTACGCAGATTCGCTAAATTCTCTTGATCTGCTGCTGACCAGATCCAACTCTTGGTTCTTTGTCTTTCTTGTAGGACAGGGGTGTCCAGACTTTTTTCTCTGAGGGCCACATACAGTAAAATATACGAAGGGCTGGGCCACTCACTAGAGGTGAGGTATATCGCCTCACCTATAGTGTATTAAAGTTAGCAAAATCAGTCAAATGTAGGTAAAATATGCTTGATAATTCAATATGCCTAAAGAAACAAACAGCCTACATCACTTATTTCCATTAAGGACTTTTCATTTATTTTGATTCAAAAATGGTTGGCAGCATATTCTCAAAACAGCAGCCTCAGATTGCTTCTGAGTCGGGATGGTGATCCCCCTTCAGAGCCCTGTATAAAGGCGAAAAAATAAGGGGAAAAGGGGATTGGTATATTTCAAGCTTGTTATGCAAATAAATTATTGGGCTTGTTAACACATCATCTAACGTTTGTTTGAAAACGTTATCAACCTTAATTGTCTGAATTTATTAAGTAATTGAGCTTATTAACACCTGAATACTGTGTAATATATTTTTAACTCACCTATAATGGGAACAGCGTTGCACTCAGAGGGAGCAGTAATGTTGTGCTTTGGACTGAAAAATGGCTGGCAGGTCAGGAAAAAGGTTGGTGGTTGAGATGCGAAGGACATCACAGAGGTTGCTCTCGGTCATTTTGGTTCTCAATCTGAATTTTTTCAGAGTTAACAGAGAAAATGTTTGCTCACATTTTTATGTTGAGCTGGAGAGATTCATCATTCTTTTTGCATGGCGTCTCATCAGAGAAAACTTGCCCTTTTCCAAGCTCCAGTAGAAGTGGGTAGGGAGAGAAGCTGATGTTGATTCTTCAGAGAATTATCACACTGCATTTCGATAAGTTTTAATTACAAACTCTTTTCCACTTCTTCTGCATCAATCAGGAAGGGAGTCGAGAATTGCCTGATTTCTTTCTCAATGATAAAAAATCTTGGAAGCGCTGACTGAATACTGTCGTGAGAGATGTGATCACAGACACATATTTCCCCTTTTTAGCAGAAAGCTTGGCCTTTGGAAAAGCAAATTTGATTTCACACAGAGTGGGGAAGTGTGCAACATTGAAGTTGCGTAGTTGTGTCTCAAAGAGACAGAGCTTCACACAGAACGCTTTCTTTCTTTGATTGCTCTTGTTTTGTGGAGAAGCTGCCTTGTTCAAGAGAGTCCCTCCGCCTAGTGTTAAAACTAAGAAGTACAAAAGAGTCAAGCGCAAATTTCATGTGTGGGCCATATTCCATTATATTTTTAGAATTTGCTGTGGGCCAATTAAAAATGGACCACGGGCCACAGTCGGCTGCAGGCCATATTTTGGACACCCCTGTTGTAGGGTCTTCTTTGAGTTTTGCGTAGAGGGCTTTCTATATTTCTGGTATGCTTCCACATGGTCTTGACATAATTACACAGCCCCAATATGCTCTGCAGCTCCTTTTTGCTAGTCGGGGTCCATATCTGGGACAACTTCTCTTCATATCCGCTAGACTGCCACAACGCTGTTGAAACCTGGAACGCCAGGTAGTTCACCTGGAATTTCCCGAACTGGCACTTTTCCAAGTTCGGCTTGAGCGCCGCATTGATCAATCTTTGGACCACTTTTTGAAGTATTTCGACATGTTCTTCTTCATTATCATATGCAATAAACATGTTGTCTATATACTAGGGATGCAACGGTACACGGTATGTTATCTAACCATTTAATATGCCGCCTATGGGTCAATATGCACAGGTGAACCAGGGAATCACGGAATCACAGTAGAAGCATTTCTCTCTTTTTGTGTGAGAGTTCTATTCTTTTTCAACTGTGCGAGGCTACGTGAGCCTTTTCAATAGAAACACGAGTTAAAACTACATAGAAATGTTTTTGTAAAGAGTGCAATCAATCAAGGAAGAAATCCAAGAGGGGGGGGCATCACCTCGGCTAAGACAAATAAACGTTGACCCTGTACATGGAAAAACATAAACATAGAAATATCAGATGAGGACATGTATCGAAAAAACAGAGTTCATTAAGTCCAGGAAAACTGGAACAGCAATTCGGTACATGGCCTCCTCCTGTCATAGTTATGGCAGTAAATGAGGGAGGAAAGGAGAGGGATGTGTTGGTGGTGTGTGAGCCTGTGATGAGACCGTCTGTATGTTAAAAGAATGCTCTGCCACAAGTGGTTAATTTGTTTCACGGCGTAAGCTCGCCCCAATATATATATATATATATTTATATATACTTGTGTATTACCTGTGTGTTCAGATCTGGTCAATTCTCCGTGCACAATAAACCTCTGTGCACTTGCATTTGTGATGTGTCCGGGTCGTAAATGCGTAAATGGAGACTCCAATACTAATTTTCAAGATTCAAGATGTTTATTTGTCACAGCCTATATATATGCAGTGAAATTTCCCATCTCTGCTTGACTGCACATGCTAGTTTCCAATTTCTCCAAACAAAGCAAATAAAAACAGAGTATTTTTATTATTTTTATTAACTATGATTTATGAATTTACTTCATCCAAATTGAGCAAAAGAAAAAAAGACGTGTGCGTGTGTGTGTGTTTGTGTGTGTGTGTGTGTGTGTGTGTGTGTGTGTGTGTGTGTGTGTGTGTGTGTGTGTGTCCTCCGCAGCTGTGCACCAGGTTCCCGCTGACGCACAGATTATTTACTTTGCCACATGGATATTTGCAATCAGACAAAACAAGTACAAGTTTCACTCAGAAGCAAAACTTTATGGGCGAGTTTGCGCTACCATATCAGTAGCGCAAAATCTCTAGTGAATGCTGAGACGGACAATTTGAAAAAATAAATTGTCCCCGACCACGATAAATGAATTGTGAAGGCCAATATCGACATTGTGATTAATATAGGATAAATTGTAGAACCCTAACAATATGTTCGTTCCAAAACATGTATATTTTTCATTGAACAAACGTAGGACTACTATGGTATACTTGAGTTGCTTACACCTTTCTTTCTCTCCAGCTAATCTGACGGTCTCTTGCTCAATCAGTTACAAAAAGCTCAATGATGCAAGTCAGAGCCACTCTGCTCTATGGCAGTGCCTAGGTGGTACTCGTCTGGACTCTGTTTGTCCAGGAGATGAGGAACATTTTAGATCATCCAGGCTGTGGGAAGCACCAGACGTGTTTTTATGCTACACCAATGTTAGAAGACTATGCCGCTGAGTTCTGCACGCTCTTGATTGAGAGCGAGTAGAATAAGGGAGCTCTGCTTGGGGCATTTCAGATTTGACTGAGTAATTGCTTAATTAAACGATTAACTCATCTCATGAGACATGCCCACCAAGCTCGACCTACTGATCACCCTGTGACCACCAGTATCAACAATCGGCCACAGGAATGGGGAAGAAATAAGGGGTCCGTGGTTTCCATTTTCCACTACATGGCTTCCCGTATTCCCCTTGTCTTACTTCCTCCAATTCAGAGAATTAGCTATATTTAGCAAAGGTTCCTTGAGATTGACGCAGAGCGAGATTCGGCGACGGGAGAAAGTTGAGCGGAATTCAACTTTTATACAAAATAGTTGTGACACACGGAAGCAATAATGCATTTCTGGTGTGCTTCTCCTGCTCCCTACTTCTCTGTGCTTCTAATCACCATGACAACTGGTCCGGATTGCTGCTAAAGAACCAACACAGATCAATAAAGTACTTAAAAAAATAAAAATAAACAAAAACAACATGAATCCAAACTTTTTAACCCTCCTGCTTCAGAGAAAAAGGATAAAGAAGCACTGCATCTCAATGTATTTATTACTATTTAAATAAAAGGAAAACCGACTGAAAAATAACCTTTTCCGCTAATAAACCGCGAACAACTGCTTAACTTTGTTTCCTACAAAACCTTTGTTCCTAAAATTGAAGTGAGGTGTCTGGAATTGAGTAGCGTCCCAAGACAGTGTCCATTGTATAAAATAATTATTAACAGATGATGCCAGGGGTCTCAAGAGAGAGACAGAGCCCATTGTCAGGGGTCCTGGTGATAAGGAAGGTGAAAACGTGAACGGTGACCTATGCAGGGGAATGAGATGGTCAACATTGTCTCTGGCTTAGCATAAAAACACCTGCCTGAGTGTCATTCGACAGAGAATCCATCCCGCTCGGTTCTGTCTCTGCTGTGAGGGCGCAGTGCATTGCACTGCTGCCTCACAGCAAGAAGGTCCTGGGTTCGATTCCCACCTGGGGCGCTGTTGGCACCGTGCTCCGGCGGGTTATCTCCCAAATAGGAGCCTTTCTGTGTGGAGTTTGCATGTTCTCCCCGTGCTCACATGGGGTTTCCTCCACCTCACGTCAGTAAGGACCCCCACCAAAAACATGCACCAATCATCGTCTGACCAGCGATGGACACTTATCACCTGGTCCCCGGGCGCGTCCACATATGCTGCCCACTGCTCCTGGCTGTGCCACCGGAGGAAGGACAAGCCAGGATGGGTCAAAAGCAGAGGATCCATTTCACCGGCCACCATCAAAGCATGTGCGTGTGTGTGTGTGCAAGCATGTGTTTTAGTGTGGTGTGTTGCGTGACGAATAAAGACTGTTTCTTCTATTATTTTACTCAAGTCAGCTTCAGCGGTCTCTCCTTCTTCATCCACACATCAAATTCATCAAGAAACTACAGAAGAAAAGTTCATTGTTGCGGCAACACAGTTTCCCCGTGATTTTTGATTATATCACAATCTATTTATAGGGACGTAATTAAAAATGAATAATGGAATAAGATCTGGGAGGCAGCTGGGAACCCTGTTGAGGTTTATTACATGTGCTGAAGTGAAAATGTGATGGTCCAAGTCTCTGTTAGTTGTCTTGGCGAGGTCTCCAACGGACTCCATATATGCCCCTATACTTCCATATCGTTTGATCAAAAGCATTTTCCATGTACATTACTTGTATGATGCCATATAGCACAAAACACATGGTCAGAAAACATGTGAATATTTTTTGAGAAGTTAATCTGACGGGCATAAAAAAAAACATTTATACTTTAGACTTATGTATGTGCATTTACACACTCACATACTGCATATCTACAAAGAGAGAAACAGTAGGTTGAAAAATGTTGTTATTGTGGTTTTTTTTATCATTAATTGAAGACTGCAAGAGAAAATGGTAGGGACGTACTAATGGGAGCGAAAGAAAGAGTAAGAGAGGAGCATGGGCAGCGGGATGGCACATGATTTGTAGGGTAATGTTGCATATATGAATATATGAAATGTGATATTATATTTTAAAAATAATATAAAAATAACTGTGTCCCTTAAAAATAAATATATTTGTAAACATTTGAATAAATTAATGCAGCTATGTGCACATTAATCTGTTTATATGCTGCTATTTCAACTACTCAGTGATGAGTTGAAAAGGAACGCCCACAAGTGACAGCAAGCACTTCTGGTGTGAGCGTACAGTGACAGCTCTTTGGCGATTGAGCGACCACAATGACTAGTGGTTATTTCTATTATGAATCAAAGACACCCCCAATGGCCACTATGAGTACCTGTTGATGCCATTTGTCTTTCTAAGCCCTGGTCAATGATGTGCTTGGTCACATGCTAAACTGGTTTGTGTTGTATCTGAGAAAGACACGCTGCACTCTCCTGTGCTTCACTTCTAGGTACTGACATGAGACGTACCAACCATTGTACTCCAGCGCCACATTACTGGTCAGAAGATGTGGCTGTTCGGCGGGGGACATCCCCCTGCAGACAGAATGAGAAAAACTAACATCATCAATGCCACTGCAGTACATATACAACCTACTTTCTCTTTTCGCATCCACTCTACCTCTACCTAAACTGATCATTTCCAGCCCCTCCTGCACCTGCTGCCCTCCACTTCCCAGACCTGTTGATGGACACCCTTGGTTCACACTTGGTTTAGTGCCTACT
Source organism: Zeus faber (assembly GCF_960531495.2). NCBI lineage: Eukaryota > Metazoa > Chordata > Actinopteri > Zeiformes > Zeidae > Zeus > Zeus faber. Next base: position 1,484,625 of record NC_137192.1, read on the forward strand.
GTATGTCAGGATGGACTTTCCAATACCTCTCTGGTGGGCTGGGAGGGCTGTGGTCCAGAGGAGACAAACTGAGTCCAAACAAGGGACATTCTCAATCAGGGGTGTCCAAACCTTTTTCACTGAGGGCCACATACAGAAAAATATAGGAAGGGCTGGCACATTCACTGGAGGTGAGATATATCACCTCAACTCTAGTGTATTAAAGTAGCAAAATCAATCAAATGTAGGTAAATTATGCTTGATAATTGAATATGCTTAAAGAAAAAAAACCCTTCCATTAATTACTTTTCATTTATTTTGTTACAAAAAATGGTGGGCAGCACATTCTCAAAACTGCAGCCTCAGATTGCTTCTTAGTCAGGGGGGAAGAGGATGAAAGGGTTAAAAGAGGATAGGTATATTTCAAGCTTGTTATGGAAATAGGATATTGGGCTTGTTTACACATCAACTAATGTCTGTTAGAAAATGTTATCAACTTGAATTGACTGAAATTATTAAGTAATTGGGCTCATTAACACATGAATATTGTGTAATATATTTTTAACTCACCTATAATGGGAACAACGTTGCACTCATTGGGAGCAGTGATGTGTTGTGCTTGGGACTGAAGGATGGCTGGCAGGTCAGGAGTAAGTTTGGTGGTTGTGATGCAAAGGACATCACAGAGATGGCTGTCGGTCATTTTGGTTCTCAATCTGCTTTTGTTAAGAGTTAAGAGCGAAAATGTTTGCTCACATACAGTATTTATGTTCAGCCGAACAGACTCATCATTGTTTTTGCATGGCGTCTCATCAGAGGAAACTTGGCCTTTTCCAAGCTCCTTGTAGAAGTTGGGCAGGGAGAGAAGCTGATGTTGAAAATCACATTGCATTTCGATAAGTTATAATTGCAGACTCTCTTCCACTTCTGCATCCATCAGGAGGGGAGTTGAGAACATCTTGATTTCTTTCGGTGGTGCATGGGGTGAAGTGGTTAGCAAGGTTGTCTCAGAGCAGGAAGGTTCCCGGTTCGAACCCCGGATGGGGCCTTTCTGTGTGGAGTTTGACATCTAAAGACATGCAGGTTAGGTTGATGAGTGACTCTAAAAATTTGACAGTGAATGTGAGCGTGCATGGTTGTTTGTCTCTGTATGTCGGCCCTGTGATAGACTGGCGACCTGTCCAGGGTGTACTTCGCCCAATGACAGCTGGGTTGGCTCCAGCCCTCCCGCGACCCCAAGAGGATAAGGAGTATAGATAATGGATGGATGGAGGTGTGATCACAGACACATATTTCCCCTTTTTAGAAGAAAGCTTGGCCTTTGGAAAAGCTAATTTGATTTTGGACAGCATGGGGAAGTGTGCAACAGTGAAGTTGCGTAGTTGTGTCTCAAAGAGACCGAGCTTCACACAGAATGCTTTCATGTGCGCATAAAGTTGTGGTAACCAGCTGGTTTTGTTTGTCAATTGCATTTGACAGCTTCAAAAATGTCCTTACCCGTTGTTGTGCCCTTTAGACTCCTAAGATCAAGCAGCTCCTCTGTAATGAAAAGGTTATTGTCAACTATAGCAAAAAAGTTAACAGCTGTGCTGTGTCTGTGGCATCTCTGCTCTCATCACATGCAATCGATTAAAATTCAAAAGCACAAGCTTTATCTGACACTTGATGTTTTAATTTAGCTGACAAGTCTTCGATTCGCCGCACAACTGTATTTCTGGAACACAGCCAATCATTTCTTTGATTGCTCTTGTTTTGTGGAGAAGCTGCATTCTTCATAACAGTAGACCCACCTAGTGTTAAAACTAAGAAGTACAATACAGTCAAGTGCAAGTTTCATGTGTGGGCCATATTCCATTAGAATTTGCTGCGGGCCAATTAAAAATGGCCCGCAGTTCTAGATCCTACAGTTATTGAAGATCTTTATTGGCGACATCCTCACTGGCCTGGTGGAACTGGCGGGAGAATTCTGTCACAGTTCTGTCCTTGGCTGCCTTCTTCTGCAGTACCTCACCTGCACAGCATACAATCTGAGTGTTACCTCCTGTGTGTTCACACATCATGTATATTGATCCTATACTCAGTATTGTCAGTTGCTCGTTAGCATTGTCAGTTGCTAGTTCGTAAATTATGTTATTATGGGGAACATCTGTGCTGCTGATGGCTTCATGTATTCTGCAGCCTTTCTACTGCTCAGCGGCACTATGGTACTTTTCTGACATCATACTCTGGAATTAACTTGGGAACAATCCCGTGCACACGTGGATGGACAAATCACACATACACAGATGTATACATTTACACTACATTACATTTAGTCATTTAGCAGACGCTTTTATCCAAGGCGACTTACAAGGGAGAATAACATTCAAGCTACATTGCGACAGAGAATAGTGTAACAACAACATTCGTGTAACAATAAATACTGCAAGGTGGTGCAAAGTAATTGTAGGTTAGGACAGGAGGTACTCACTGAAGAGCTGGGTCTTCAAGTGCTTCTTAAAGACAGAGAGGGAGGTCCCCGCTCTGGTCATTTTTGGCAGCTCGTTCCACCAACGTGGAACTACAAATGAGAATAGCCTGGATTGCTGTATGGCCGGCAGAGCCAGGCGACGCTTATTGACGAGCGCAGCATCCGGGGGGGATCATGTGCTCTTACAAGAGCATTTAAGTAGGCGGGAGCATTCCCAGCAATCACTCTGTAGGCCAGCATAAGAGACTTGAACTTGATGCGGGCGGTTACAGGTAACCAGTGGAGCTCGATGAGCAGCAGAGTGACATGTGCCCTCTTTGGCTGGTTGAACACCAATCGCGCCCCCGCATTCTGTATCATCTGTAGTGGCTTCACCGCACAGGCCGGCAAGCCTGTTAAGAGGGCGTTGCAGTAGTCGAGACGGGACATCACCAAGGTTTGTACCAGCAGTTGAGTGGCATATTGGGTCAGGTACGGCCTGACTTTTCGGATGTTGAGTAGTGCGAAGCGGCAGGACCGGGAGACGGCGGCAACATGGTCCGAGAATGTCAGTTGGTCATCAATAATGACACCAAGATTCCTTGCAGCCTTGGTAGGAACAAGAGATAGAGAGTCGATTTTAATATCAATGTTGTGATAAATACCTTGTTTGGCCGGGAAGACCAGCAGTTCCGTTTTCGCCAGATTTAGTTGAAGATGATAATCCTTCATCCATGTGGATATGTCAGCGAGACAATCCCAGATCCGCGTCGAGACAGTAGGGTCGTCGGGCGGGAAGGACAGATAGAGTTGAGTATCATCCGCATAGCAGTGATATGAAAAGCCATGTGAGCGGATGATCGGGCCCAGTGAGGTGGTGTATATGGCAAAGAGGAGGGGTCCTAGCACCGAGCCTTGGGGCACCCCTGTGGTGAGGTTGTGAGGCACAGACAGCTGGCCTCGCCATGTCACACTGAACGAGCGCCCAGTAAGGTAAGATTCGAACCAGGAAAGTGCACTGCCCGTTATGCCCATACTTGAGAGTATGGACAGGAGTATGCAATGATTGACAGTGTCAAAAGCAGCTGATAAGTCTAGCAGAATGAGAACCGAGGATTTGGCAGCAGCTCTAGCAGTTTTTAAGGCATCTGTCACAGACAACAGGGCTGTTTCGGTGGAGTGACCACTTTTGAAGCCAGATTGAAGTGTATCATGAAGGTTGTTTCTTGACAGGTACTCTGTAACCTGTCTAGAGACCGCCCTCTCTAAGGTTTTGGAAAGGAATGGGAGGAGAGAGACCGGCCGATAGTTTTCTACTTGATTGGGATCGAGTGAGGGTTTTTTGAGCAGTGGTGCGACCCGAGCCGCTTTGAGAGCGGAAGGGAAAGTGCCGGAAGTTAGGGAAGAATTAATCACATGTGTGATTGCCGGGGTGATAGTCGGTGATATGGCTTGAAGGAGGTTAGATGGGATCGGATCTAGCGGACGGGTAGTAGGACGGCTACATGTTAGTAGTTTAGATACCTCACTTTCAGCGAGGGGGGTGAAACCAGGGAACGATGAGCCTAGGGCTGGAGAAGACAGGTTGTGAGTAAGTTGTTTAGTGAATTGGCTGCTGATGGCTGCCACTTTGTTTGTAAAAAAGGAGGCAAGGCAGTCAGCAGTGAGGTTAGTAGCTGGGGGAGGTGGTGGAGGGTAAAGCAGAGACTTGAAGGTGGCGAATAACTTACGTGTGTCTGTGGCACCGTTGATCCTATCGTTGAAGAAGGCCTTCTTGGCAGCAGTGATGCTGGAAGAGAAGGAGGAGGACAGCAGTGTCTGGTAGCTTGCAAGATCCTCAATTGTTTTGGATTTGTGCTATTTCCTCTCGGCTGCTCTGAGGTCAGTGCGCGTTGTCCGGAGGGTGTCAGTCAGCCAAGGGTGCGACTGGGTTGATCGAGCAGGTCTGGTGGATAGTGGACACAGGCTATCCAGACATGAGCTCAAGGTGGAGCAGAGGGAGTCAGTGGCATTATTAACCTGCAGAGAGGAGAAAGTGCCGTGGGGTGGAAGAGAAGAGAGCACAGAGGAGAAGTGGGTGGGAGACAAGTTGCGGAGATTGCTGCGGATAGTAACCATGGGTGGGGAGGTGGGGGGCTGTTTTGGTAGCTGGACATTGAAGTGGAGGAAGAAGTGGTCAGAGAGATGAAGAGGAGTGACCCATAGGTTGTCCGTGGTACAGCTCCGAGCAAGAATGAGATCAAGCTCTTTGCCAGCCTTGTGAGTCGGTGGAGTCGGGACCTGTCTTAGGTTGAACGAGCGAACCAAAGAGGCAGCCGAGCTCGCACTGTCCAAGTGGATGTTCATGTCTCCGAGGACGACCATGGGACACTCATGCTCAGGAATTGATGACAGCAGGGTGTCAAGCTCATGTAGGAAGTCACCTAGTTGTCCTGGTGGACGGTAGATGACGACCACATAGGCTTTCACCGGAGCAGTCACCAAGACGGCGTGATATTCAAAGGAGGTAAAGTTGTTTAAAGGCAGCAGTGGATTAAATTTCCATGTGTTGGAAATTAGCAGGCCAGTCCCACCACCATGGCCAGATGGTCTGGATGTGTGGGAGAATGTGTAGTTAGTGGAGAGTGCAGCCGGGGTTGCGCTATCTTCCGGTTTAATCCATGTCTCAGTGAGAGCAAGGAGCTACAAGGAGAGGTGGTTGGCATGACCAGAAATGAAGTCTGCCTTGTTAACCGCAGATCGACAATTCCACAAGCCAACAGAGAAGGAGGTCTTTGCAGAAGATGTTTGCTGCAGGGACCTGAGGTTGCATCGGCGTATGGTATAACGAGGCTTTCTGGGTGACCTTGAAGTTGTAGTGATGCGGTAGTAGCACATTTTGTATGGAGTGAGACAAAGAAGGCAGGTTTGCCTTGTTCAGTGTCCTTGCTTCGGTTGACGTGCAGAGGTAGACGTGCGTCTTCACACGAGAGCGACTACAAATGGACCAACGCTTGAAGCTAACGCTTCAAGGGCAGGACCATAAATAGGTGATAGAATACAGCTGCTCATGTGATTAGGGTTGCACCTGGCTAAGAGCACGCCCACATAAGAGAGGACTTACCTGAATAGGGGGTGTGTCTGGAACACAAGCTTGTTGGCAGATCAGCAAATAGCAGTGAAATGTGCAGAGTCAATCCAGTAGTCCAAGTTGCAATACTACAATACGAGCAGTGATACACTACACAGCAACCTCAGCACTAGAGCTCGACTCAGAGTATACACAGATTGTCAGCCAGCATCTACCCCAAATACTCCCTTGAACACCCTCCTGATTACGTAGTTCTCATTTCTTCCTCTTATATTGCTATAGATGTTACAGAAAGTGGTCCTGTGCAATAATTGTTATAACGTGTTTTGAAGCTTTAACTGTGTTTTGTCAATCTCTTGTTAATTGTTTATATGTTTAACTCATGGTGATTATCCCCCTTTTGGAGAAACTATGATAATTTGTTGTTTAGTTTATCAAAACATGGTTATGGTTGTCCTCTGAAAATGGGGGTTTGTGGAGGCCACAAATGTAAAAAACATTCCACAGGTCGTACATAGGACAGAGATATTGTAATTGTTTTTTCATGATTATTAAATATTGGTATTGGTGGGCGCTCATGAGCAGCAACGTGTAAACACGCTTGTGATTTGAGCTCTGCATGAAAAGTGCAATTTCGTAAAATTTCAGCCTTTAAAACTTTACGACTACCCAAAGTATACTGTAACTACATAATTATTACATATTAATGCGTCCCTGCATTGATTACCGTGGTCTGAACAAGATAACGGTCAAGAATCGCTACCCCCTTCCTCTCACGTCCACATCTTTCGAGCAACTGCAAGGTGCCACCATCTCTGCCAAACTCGATCTTTGAAACGCCTACAATCTCGTCCGTGTCCACGAGGGGGATGAGTGGAAGACCGCCTTCAATACGCCTACCGGCCATTATGAATACCTGGTCATGCCTTTTGCATTGGCCAATGCTGCCGCTGTCTTCCAAGCCTTTGTAAACGACGTCCTCCATGAGTTTCTCAACCGCTCCGTGTTCGTCTACATCGATGACATCCTCATCTTTTCCAGGACCCTTCCCGAACACATACAGTATGTGAGACAGGTCCTTCACCGTCTGCTTGCCAATGGCCTCTATGTGAAACTGGAGAAGGGTGAGTTCCACGCCACCACCGTTCAGTTCCTGGGGTTTGTCATCACCGAGGGTCACGTCCAGATGGATCCTGCCAAGACCGAAGCCGTCCGTGACTGGCCACAACCCACCTAGGTCAAACAGGTGCAGCGCTTCCCCGGGTTTGCCAACTTTTACAGATGATTAATTCTGAGTTTTAGCACTGTGGCTGCTCCTCTCACCCTCACTAGGGCATCCACAGCCCACTTCGCCTGGACTGCTGAGGCTGATGAGGCGTTCAGGGCTCTTAAGACGCGGTTCACCACTGCCCCTGTCCTGGCCACACCAGAGCCTACCCTAGCCTTCGTTGTGGAGGTGGATGCTTCCGATGTGGGAGTGGGAGCCGTTCTGTCCCAAAGGACTCCCGACAAGAAGCTCCATCCATGTGCCTTCTTCTCCCATCGCCTCACTCCAGCGGAGCGGAACTATGACATAGGGAACCGAGAGCTACTGGCAGTCCAACTGGCGCTGGAGGAGTGGCGGCACTGGCTGGGGGGGGCCCAACACCCATTTATCGTCTGGACCGACCACGAGAACCTGACATACATTCAGGACGCCAAACGCCTCAACTCCCGTCAAGCCCGATGGGCCCTCTTTTTCAATTGTTTCAACTTCATCCTGTCATATCGTCCCAGGTCCAAGAACCTCAAGCCCGACGCTCTCTCCAGACAGTTCGACCCTCCTGGACGCAGGTCCGGCAGGGACCTGGCAACGGCCCCCCGGGTCACCTGTTTGTCCCGAAGGCTGTCCGGTCACAATTCCTGCAATGGAGGCATTCATCCCGCCTCACTGGCCACCCGGGGATCTCCAGGACCCTCAAGTTCCTCCGCAGGCATTTCTGGTGGCTAACCATGGAGCAGGATGTCCGGTCCTTCGTCGCTGCCTGCACCGTGTGCACCCAGAACAAGAACCCCCGGTCACATCCCATGGGGCTGCTGCATCCCTTTCCCATCCCCAGTCGTCCCTGGTCACACTTCTCGGTGGACTTCATCACCGGCCTTCCACCGTCTCGGGGCCACACCGTCATCTTCATCGTTGTGGACCGGTTCTCCAAGGCCTGCCGCTTTATTCCTCTGCCCAAGCTCCTCTCAGCTCTGGAAACTGCTGAACTCATGGTGCAGCATGTTTTCAGGGTGTTCGGCCTGCCCCTGGATGTTGTGTCGGACCGCGGTCGGCAGTTTGCCTCCCGGTTCAGGAAAGTATTCCACCAGCCTCTTGGCGCCTCCGTCAGCCTGTCCTGCGATTTGCACCCTCAATCCAACGGCCAGACGGAGCGGGTCAACCAGGACCTGGAGACCACCCTGAGGTGTCTTGTGTCCTCCAACCCTGCCTCCTGGAGCGACCGTCTAGTGTGGGCGGAATACGCTCACAACACTCTGCGCTGTTCTTCCACCGGCATGTCCCCGTTTGAGTGCCAGTTCGGGTACGTACCTCCTCTGTTTCAGGAGCAGGAGGCGGAGGTGGGAGTGCTGTCAGCCCAGCTGTTCATCAGGCGCTGCTGAGGGCATGCCGGCAGCAGCGGATCCAGGCCAACCGACGCCGCAGACCAGCACCTATGCTCCGTCCGTGCCAGAGGGTCTGGCTGTCCACCAGGGACCCTCCATTGCGGGTGGAGTCAGGTAAGCTCGCGTCACGGTATGTTGGGCCCTTCAAGATCGTGCGTCGGGGCAATCCTGCCGCATACCGTCTTCTGCTTCCCAGGTCCATGAGGATAAACCCCACCTTCCACGTGTCTCGGCTCCGACCGGTGGTCACCAGCACCCTGGCGCCCATCACGAGGCCTCCTCCTGTGCCTCGCATCATTGGGACTGGGAGGGTTACGATCCGGAGGAGCACTCCTGGGTTCCGGCCCGGGATGTCCTGGACCCCTCCCTGGTCCGGGATTTCCGCCGTTGCCACCCGGCACTTCCTGGGGGAACGTCGGGAGTCATTCCTGGATGAGGGGGTCCTGTCAGGGTTCGCCCGGGCCCTTACGGCATAGGCCACTAGATGCCGCCAGTACTGCCTCATCAGTGTTTCTTTGTTTCACCTATTTCTGTTCCTGATTACCCCGCCTCATTAGGTTATATGTTTCACCTGTGTCCCGTTTTGTCTTTCCTATTTTTACCCTGTCGTTTGTGTCCTTCGGTGCTCAGTCTTGATTTTGTCTAGACTCCTGACAACGCTCTCGTTTCCAAGCCCACGAAATTCTTACTTGTTTTTTTTCCGTTTTTTGTGCTTGTTTCAAGTAAACCTTTATTTTTGCCACCTCCTCTCTGCCTCATTCTCTGCACCTGGGTCCACTCAGCATACCACGTAACATATGGTCCAAACTGGGATGACCCACATTTTTTTTTATCAAACTACAGGTTGTCCTCATTTAACAATCTACCTGTTTAACGACCTTTCGGACTTACGACCAGCTCTCTGATCACCCTGTGGCCGCAGTGTGCATGCTGCGTGCGTGCTGCATGCTGCATGTGCGGCATCTCAGCGTTAAGCGCCTCATCGCCCATCACCGTTCTCAGTCTCATTCCCGCAGTCTGACAGTATTCACTACACTACCGTTTGCAATCGCCACGCCCCCTTACTGTGAAATAACACGGGTCCTCGCTTATCGACCAATTTGCTTAACGACCTGGTCCTAGGAACGGAACTCGGCTGTTAAGTGAAGAGTACCTGTAATAACTTCTATCCCAGACGTTGACACTCATCAGCTCATCATGGCAGGAGACCTAAACTGCGCACTGAACCCACAATTGGATTGATCCAACCCCAAGCCAGGCAGCCAAATATCCAAAGCAGGAACTGCTGTTAACCCTTTCATGCAGTCCTATGGTCTCACCGATCCAGGGAGGAAATCAAACCCTGTTACGAAACAATTCTCATTTTTCTCTCCAGTCCCCAAAAGTTATTCTAGGATAGATTATTTCTTAATCAACAACAATCTCGTCTCATCAGTTACCAATTCACAGTATCATAGCATTATTATATCAGACCACTCTCCAGTGCAACTGGACATACATTTTTTTGATAATGTACAGCCCCGACGGTGATGGCAGCTTGATCCCTCGCTACTGTGATGCACTCAATTTAAAGTATTTATCCATCAGCAGATAGACTTCTTCCTTGATATAAATGACTGCCCAGACAAATCACAACATACGCTGTGAGAAACACTCAAGCCTACAGTATATCAGAGGTCAGATAATTTCTTACACAGCCCACATGAATAAACAACTAAATAAACATCTCCTAGAAATAGAACAATCTATAATAGATCTGGAAAAAAAGCATAACATCCACATCAGAACTCTGCAAAGAGCGTCTCCTTTCACAAATGGAATTTAATAAACTCTCCTCCCGTCAGACAGAGAAGAATCTACTTTGAAAAAAAACACCAATTTTATTAACATGAGACAGAGCAGGTAGATTACTTACACATCAACTCAGACAAACATCCAGTAACTCCAAAGCTGGTAAAATGAGGTGATACCTACAATCATACATCAAGAACAAACAAGTTTTATACCAGAGCGCCAACCATTCTCTAATGTGAGGCGGCTCCTTAATCTCAACCCATCCAGTACAGCTGCCTGAGGTGATCTTACCACTAGACGCTGAAAAGGCATTCGATGGGATAGAGTGGGAGTACTTGCATGTAGTCTTAAGGAAATTTGGATTCGGGGAAACGTTTTGCAAACGTTGCAAAACGTAACCCCAGTTCTGCTGGTAAAACGAATAGCCTATTATCAGATTATTTCACAATATATAGGGTACTGCCAGGGCTGTTGCTTGTCACCATTTCTGTTTGATTTAGCTGTGGAACCTCTGTCTATTGCGATCAGGAATGAGAATTAGGGGCATCACGAGAGGGGATACAATTCACCAGGTTTCAGGTTTCAGGTATTTGATGACAAATCATTAATGTCTTTTGAACTATGTTGTACACCCCTTGAACCCAATCCACTCGCCGTCATCTTCAGAGTCACATCAGTGGAAATTCATGCTACAAATGCACAGTAAAGCAATAGCATTTAGTAGCCTCATAGCACGCAGACTAATTCTCATGAACTGGAAATCCAACAAACATCCCCCCTTCAAGGGATGGATAGCAGAGTCCCTGCTCCAGCTTGAGATAATTAGACACACACTGAGTGGGTCCTACTATAAATTCACTAACCTATGGTTCCCTTTCATTGAATATGTAAAAGGACTGACACTCTGACTTACCATACTACTCGACTGATGTGTCTCTTATTCAGTCGATTGCTACTATAACCAATACCTTTTTATTATTATTATTATTATTATTATTATTATTATTGTTATTATTATTATTATTATTATTATTATATTTATTATTATTATTATTATTTTATTTACATCTTGTTTTATTTGTTGTTTGTTTGTTTGTTTATTTATATATTTTCCTCTCTCCTTGAATGTGTGATATTCTGCCGAATTTCATTGCTCTTTTCTTTTGAGTGCGCTCTTGGTGCCAGGGGAGGTAGGGAGGGATAAAGGGATAAGGGGTGGGTATAATGTGAGGTAATGTCTAAGGGAGTCCAGTATGTTTTGTTCATGTGTGTATATGTGTATAAAATGCACAATTCTTTAAAAAAAGATATATAAAAAAAAAAAGATTGGAATTGCAAGTTGTGAATTGGAACTCCACTTTCAGATTAACTCTGTCTTGGGTGCAAGGGCATTCTGTGGTGCCCCGCCCCTGAGTGTGCTGAAAAAGGGCCACTACTTTGAAGCATTCAATATCAAGAGTACATACATAGCTGCAGATAAAATGGGTGACATCCACAAGCGGCACATCCACAGGTCCACAGGAAATCATGTAACATCAGCAGTGGAAAGGGATCTTCTTTGTGTTCGTTTTTTCCCCCTTGAAGTCAGCACACAGATTTTCATAAACATATTTGTTTTTTGAATGTTTAAAATATGTTTCTAATGAATAAACTTTGTATATTTGATATACAATGTTTATTCATTAGAAATATATTTTAAATCTCAATTGACTCAAAAAAATGGGCCACTATAAGGTTAATTCAATAAGTCTTGAAAATGTATTTAAAATGTTTTATGTGATGTTCAAATCAAATATATTTTTTAAACAATATCTTATTAACAATTTATTGAACCCTGTGAGCTGCAGATGAAAGCCAGTGACCCTGAACACTTTTATTGCATCCTCTGTTCTGCAAAATTAACCCAGCTATTATGTCAAAAATAACAGACATATTTTATGTTTGGGGTCAATGTTAAGCAGAAATTTGAACCTACAAGAAATTACTCAGCTAGTATGTTGAAATAAGCAGACATCCTTTATGTTTGGAGTCAAATTTACCACGGCAATTTAGACCTACAAAAAAATACTGTAATTGAAAGTGATACCCAAGTTTACACTCCAGAACACATAGCAGTTAGTCAATAATAAAAAAACCACAAATAAAAAGTATAAAGAAACTCAATAAAACTGTGTGTCTGCGATAAGGCCAGACTCAACGGGTCATCAGAGTAGCAGGGAGGATCATCGGCTGTGACCTGTCTATTCTTATGGACCTCTATACTTCCAGGTCAAGAAGAAGGGCAAAAAGGATTATCTGTGACTCTTTTCCATTTATTTATTAATTTTATCAAATAAATCACTTGTAGTGCAATAATTATATTCTGTTAGTGTCTGATCTCAAGCAAGCAAAATATTTATACTAAAATACCACGTTTCCCACAGAAATTTCTGAAACTGTGGTCGGTGAACTTAGCCTGGCATCGCCAGACATATTTGCAAATGCGTATTAATCTGGAATCTCTCGGTTCATTTCCAATTTCCAAGGGGCATTCCCAATTGAATCTAACAAACAACAGAATAGGAAAATGAATCTTGCAATTGGATAAATAATAGTTGATTAATTTACACAAATTAAAAAAAGTGGTTACATGACCTGCAACATCAAATATTAAACGCTTGAAGCCACTTGGCAATTTTGAATGTATTTTCTCCATATATGTATGCCTACGCTCACTGTATACTTTGATAAATTAAAGTTTGATTGGACCTTCTCTTCGACACAGTCTAAATGGTGCTCGCCATAACTTGGTATTGGTATTGGTATTGGTATGGTAACTGTATGGAAGGATTTGAGGAGAGCGTAAGTAGCCTACAGTTGTAATTGTTAAGTTATTTGATCGATGTGTGACTCTTTGTGTTGTTATAAGGTGATAATGTACTATAAACAGCAACATATAACAGTGAAGCAACGATCACATATAAACATGTGTATTTCTAAACAGATAGATTGATAGACCTGTTAGCCAACTAAATAGAGGCTTTTAGATTTTTTTTAATCTATGATTATTTTGAAAATACTTATTATGACATTTTCTATTCTAATAAGAAAAGGGGGCAGGCATCAAACTTGTCAATTTAACTAACCCTGTGGTAACCAAGAGCACCATTTCAATATCTAATTTCTTACTTTTCTGACTTTATATAAGATACTTTAGTTACTTACTTACGTTCATGGCAAGCAGCGAACTGAATTTTTTTGCAGGGTGCAGGGAAGTGTAAGGAAAGAAAATGTGACTTTTTTAAACACGTTTTTATTGAGCAGGTAGCACTGCCTGCAAGGCAGGTTAGCGGAGAGTCACAGTGTAGGAGTGTGAACCGACAAACCTTGAATCAATAGAGGGGAAAAAGAGGTGGAACGACTCACAAATAGGAGGTAGGAAATAAGGAAATAAGATCATGAAAAGTCATGTAAATCCACTCCTTTCCTTGACAGTCCAAGGAAGCCACCTTTGTTGCAACCATACTTTCACAATTCCACAAGTGTTCATTGCCAATTCTTCCATAACTTAAGCCTTACGGAAATGAAATTACTATGACCCAATAGGCCAAAACCAAACATGAATTACAAGGATGTAACTGAGTAGGAAAACATTTAAATGTAAATAATGCAGATAAAGCAACTAAATCAAAGCTGGTTTCATTTAGTTGCTTCGTTTTTTTGATTTGATAAAGGTTAATTGAGTTTGAATCTGAATGAAAAAGCAGAAATGCACAACAGTTTGTGGCAAATTAAAGTAGCTAAAAAGAGAAGTAGCCAAAAGGTAGGAAAAAAAAAATGATTTCACACCAGGGATTAACTTTAAAGAGAAACTGTAAGAAACAGGTATGAATGATCATACTTGGAAAAAAAAAGTACACTGTCAATTAGACTTTGAGGCTAATTGAGGGCTCTGTGTGAACACATGTGTTCCCCGATGCTAAATCATAGATTTGTTGTCAACTAATTGCATAACCAACGCAACCACTCAGCACCGTAAAGAAATGCCGTTGAAAATAGAAACTACACCTTCAAATGAGTCGGTGCGATGCGAGGAAGTGAGGAAAACAGAAGGGTCAGAGTGTCAGAGAGATGGAAAAGGAAGGCGAGGAGAGTGTTTTGAGTGAGAGCAGGCAAGAACAAGTGTCAGAGGGAGAGGTAGACAGAAAGAACAGCATAATAATAGACGCTCATCCATAACTCATCATCCATGAATAGTTTTAGGTGGTTGGGTAATTTATCATCATGGAATTTACTTTCTTTGAAATAAATATATATATTTTTTCACGACTTCATTATTTAATATCTGCTGTTGTTTACATAACTGTTACAACATGTATGACCCCAAATGGTCAATATTACCCTAACCATGTATCTTAACAAATAGTCTCAGCACCCATCAAAACCATATAGCACCCATTTCAAAACTAATGTCACCTAAAAATGACCAAAACTAAAATTACTAAAATTATTTAAATAATACCACCAATTAATTCCTCATGTCCATATTATATGTTATATGTTCAAAAGTTGTATTTAATTTATCAAATTTGTTATGCAAATTAGGCACAGATTAATGTCAAACCTAAAATGGCTCCTCACCTGAAAATTTTCTATTTGACCCATGCCGAAATTCACAATTTTTCTAAAAAGAGGGGCGGATGACCTATTTTGTGCACTTAACAGGTTGAAAAGAGGCACACATATCAATATTGATGCTTTTTTTCTATTTTAATTTAGGCTGTCGACTGTCTGGTTACCATAGATATGTTGAGTTTAGAAGTATGAGTAGTCATAAAAGCTTTGTTTTATTATATTTTATTATGTTTTATATCCTGGAAACATTGCGTAAAATTGCATAGATTTATAAAGCATTATGATTTGAAAATTTGTGAGCCACAATGTCTCGCTGGCCGGAGGCTCCTGGTTCAAATTGTTTCCAAATGAGTGGTCACTGACAAAGAAAGACTGCCATCTTGTGGCCATGTGATTGCTCTCTCAAACAATATTTATGTTTTGAATATTTGAATGTTTTGCTGCCATTCATTCTCCACAAAACAACTCAGAAAAACATTGTATTTTATTGAATATATTGAGATTAAAAAAAAGCTGTCAGAATTTTCTTTTTGGGGGGTACTTTATATAAAACTTAAATTGCCAGGTAAATAACTTGATTCCCAGAAAGCTTCAATGCAGCATTGGTATTATTGGCTTTGGTATTAATACAAGTTTATCAGTAGTCATGTTTTAATTCAGTGTCATAGACAGTAATCCTGATGTTAACCTTTCTGACATCGATCTAGAAATGGAAAAACAAGTGAAGGGTCAGCAAATACACACTTTCGTACACACGTCAAAACAATCCTCAAAACCGTAACGTTTTGATTTTTATCGTTTTAAACAATCAAAGGCCACACATCGTATATATTTTCGGTGCGTCCACATGATTCCTTATTAATTTCCAGGGTGGGCAAGGGCGGGGTTCATTCAACGGTTATTACCAGTCTGCCAATGAAATAAATTAATATATTGACATGGGATATTGATTTGAAACTATTTTCAACCTATTATGCCTAGTTTAAGAGCTTTCTTGTAAATTTCCCCGTTGTGGGACTAATAAAGATTTATCTTATCTTATCTTTTCTGAGAAATTGTCTAAAACAATGTAGCAAAAACTGCACATTTTTCCAAACACATTGTACGAGGTCCACTTTAGCCGTGGATTTCAGGTCGCACGCTTTAAATTACCACTATGAAAATTTAAAGCTGACATTAGCCACATGGCTTATTAAAGCCAGGATCTTTTTTTCATTTTTGTCTGTTGGGTTTTTCCAGAATATGTGGCACGGCATGCCCCCCCCCCACCCCCCAACAGGTACTGGTGTTCCTTACAGCTATCTTGCTCTTGTAATTGGTTGGATTTCGCAAGATTTGCTCGTGCACTTCAATTCGAGGTTGCCCCTATGGCCAATGGACTAATGGATTTTGATTGTTTCTAGCCTTTCGTGTAAGCCGCTTGGACAAATAATAATGTGACTGTAAAATGTAAACTAAATGACAATACGAGTATGCATGGACTATCCTATCTTCTAGCTCAAAATTTCAAAGTAAAGACCTCACTGGGCCTAATCCTAATGGCTACATCTCACCCAATACAAAATTAATATCAGTACTAAATGAAAGGTACTCTCAGTAATTATGCATGGCGCACTTTTAGGGGCTGCCCACATATTATTTAAGCATGTTCATAGATTCGTCAATACATAAACTGGCCTGAAGACGACGCTACACCTGTTAGGCCCACGGCCTCCCAGCGCCACTAGAGGCCGCCCTTGCCCCATCTGCAGCTCCCTACTCAAGCCCAATTGCACACACCTGGGATCAATTACCTGCACAGTATTTAGCCCCAGCTTCCTAGTCATTCCTTGCCAGACTGTCAACTAGCTTTCCCCGAGATGTATTGCTATTGGCTCAGTGCCTAGTGCCTAGTGCCTAGTGCCTAGTGCCTAGTGCCTAGTGCCTAGTGCCTAGTGCCTAGTGCCTAGTGCCTAGTGCCTAGTGCCTAGTGCCTAGTGCCTAGTGCCTAGTGCCTAGTGCCTAGTGCCTAGTGCCTAGTGCCTAGTGCCTAGTGCCTAGTGCCTAGTGCCTAGTGCCTAGTTTATGTCTCGTTGTCTCGCCTTCCCCTTACCCGCTTGTCTCCTCTCGTCGACCCAGTCTGTCTCTCCAATTCCAGCCAGCCCGGTTTACCTGCCTGTCTCCGCTCGTCGACCAAGGCTCTCCGTCCATCTCCATCCAGCCTGGTTCCCCGTCTCTCCACCCGGATCCTGGACGGGGTCCAGGCCCCCCCGGCCAGCTCCACCGTCCCGGCTAATAAACATCCCTTGCCTGCCTGTGTCGTGCGTTTGGGTCCCTCCCAGTTCTGGTCGTGACAACACCACCACTCAATGCCTACCGTCTTGGCCGCAGAATGGTCAGGTTTCATTACATTACATTACATTACGCCATTTAGCATTTTGTCCAAACTTCCAATAAGTACATTTTGTCTGTAGTGTCAAACCCTTGTATGCCACGGTTACAGCCAGGTTATCCTTCTCTAAGAATAAGTAGCATTAGTAGAGTAAGATCCTTTTATTATTTTTTTTTAATTTATGAGGTAGATGATTAATGATTAATGAGGTAGGTTAAGAAAGCAAAGGACAAGAGATCCTTATGAGATAGACTGGTCAGTGCGATTGAGGTCCAGGTGTAGTGTAAAGAGATGGGTCTTCAGTCTGCAAGGAAAGACGGGAATAAATTCAGCCGTTTCAAGTATATGACATCTGGGGAATTTTCACACAACAATTCTGAGAACGTTGTCGGTTAAGCTGCCTCGTCCACATTGAGCAAAAACAAGTTTTGATGCATTTGACAAAATGACGACTGTTGTACAGATTGAGATACAGATTCACCTACAGATTGTGACGTGGCGTCGCTCGTTGTGGCCGGCTGTACAGGCGCTTCTCGTTGAGTATGCACATTTTAGTATTTTCATCCGTATTTCCATCACTGTGTCCACCAAAAACTCATCAGCAGTGATCTCCTACGGTTGGGATGCACTTGTGGATATAAAAATTTCCCTCAAAGAACAACTTCGGGATTTTTTTATCCATGGATCCAGAGTGGCCCCCGGAAATTTTACACACCAACGCTTTCAACAACAACAACAACAACAATGGAGCTGTTGGTCCACTGGTGGGCCCACGGAGGAAGCACCGCGGTAAACGTGACAGCATTCGGGTCAGAATGATGATGCAATCTTACCATCCACCTCTGCAAAGCATCATTCTTGCTCATGTCCAGTTCCTGGAGAACAAAATGGATGACCTTCGAGCGAGGATGACATTCCAACGGGATATGAGAAATGTGTCCCACTACAGAAAAACTCGCCATCTCGCATATTTCTAAAATCGCGAGGAGCAGCCAAATACGTCAAAAAAACCTTTCTTGGAGGAAAATTAGATTTTTCCAGATTCATGTTCCTTTCTGTTTTTTAATTTCTCTCACTGCGTTTTTCAGACATATAGGAAGCAGCAACACTTGGTTCTTCAGTCGGTTTTGCGAAGCCTACTCAATGTTTACAGCTGTATTTGTCCCTCTGATACACAATTAACTTTTTTTCACAACAGATTTTGTTCAGTTTCTGTGCTTTTTCTTCCAAGTATTTTGAAGCCAGAATGAGATAGAAACTTTGTGCAGAGATCCAGACTTTTGACTGGCCCGATGTCTGGACCTTTTTTAAGCCACAATATTTGATGAGCCAAGCCAGGAGAGATCAGCGACTAAGGCCAAGTCCAAAGACCTGGGAGCCTCCACTTCAGAGACACTATTGGCCAAAAAAATTTGAAGGTAAGCAGAGCATCATTTTCTGCAATTTCGGTTTGTGTCTGAGTGCAGGACTCCACCCAGGTTGCAGGTGTTGGAAGTCTCTTCTCCAACAAACCTAAAATATTGACCTAGTTAAAAATTACTGTAATTATACATTTAATCAGTAAAATGTACTTAAACAGATTCAGCTTATACAAGCTGATACGAGGCTGTTGAATCTATATGCATGTGTGTTTATGAAAGACAATAGTGTAAAAGGAATGAGTGATCCTCTGTTGAATGTTGCTATAATCGGTTAAAATAGAGTACACTAGTATAAAGAGGCTTGTTGTGTTTATTGAAAATAGAGTAGTATCCAGAGGTTTATTTTTAAGTATAAGATTCCCAGGTCTAGTAAGAGACAACGGTGTGTATGTTGTAATTACTCTGAGACTGAGCAGAGCCTGGATGTGGGTAAACGTACAGCTCCTCCAGAGGGTCGAAACAATATAATTACATACAACTTTCTTTTGTTGAGGAAGTATATCTAGAAAGAATGCCAGGTAAAAGATAAAACGTTTTAGATAGGTAGAAGATAACGTTTAAGGGGAACTAAGAGTTTTAAAGTTCAAGAGGAACTAACAGTTTATAAAGTTAAGAGTTTATAGAGTTCAAGAGGAACTAGGTCGACACGATGACTGTGGATACTGTTCTACATCCTGTGTCATCCCAGGCATATGCTGCAATGTCCCAAGTGAAGGAGATTACTGAACAGGCAGGAGCCTGTATAACTGAAGCCTGCATAACTACTGTGGATATCACTCTTCGGCCTGTGTTGTCGCAGCCATATGCTGTGACGTCCCAAGTGAAGGAGAGGACCGTATGGGCAGGGAGTTTAAAATTGTCAAAGGGATAGGCAATCGCGTGCATTGCTAGCGAGCCTTTAAGGTGGCGACACATGGCCAAGAAGGTGTATATAAGTGCTTGTAAATATTGCTATTATAACCGTAACATAAGCTGTTTTTCTGAAATTTAGCAAGAATATTATAAATGAACCACCTTGAGTGAGTAGAGGGTCAGGAAGAACACACAGAGATAATTATAACAACCAATGCAGGAGCGAAGGGATTCCTGGTGGTATTCGGGTTAGTATTGTTCACACTGTGGATCACAGCACTGTGCCTGCTACTTAGGATAAAAAGGGGATTGTGGGTGCCGTCCCACCCTAGATAGTTGAGAAAAGTATAGCAAGGCGAGAGAAAGATGTAAAATTAGTTGATAGACTAAAAGGATTACGGAAGTTGATGTGAAAAAGAAATGAAGGTGGGAAAGTGAGCATATGATGCATTTGGGATTGTTTGTTTAGGACAGAACTTAGAGGAAAGAGGATTGTAAATATAATTTAAATATGATATTGGTCCAGCAGAGGAAGCTGTAGGACTGAATGATTTAACTAATGGTCAAATGGTGCTCTGAGTTATGGTTGACTCGTGGTGTTTAGCAGATTAAATGAAAATCAAATCGAATTTAAGTACTAATTAACAACAGTAGTCTGAATTCAGAGGTAGTATGAATAGATATTAAACAATTTGAACTGTTAGATTGTGTTTAGAGAGATGATTGTGATATTGATTATAGTGGTTTGGTGTTGTAGCATGTTTTAAGTTGCTGGAAATAAGTGTCAGTGTTAGTTCATTAATGCAACTTTGTTAAAGGTGAGAAACATGAGTGTTTGTTTTCAGAACTCTAGTTTGTGCATTGTTAATGGATTTTATCGCAAAGCATTCCTATTTCATAAAACTAAATTGATCAATATAAATTGGGAATAATTTCTTACTAAATGTCAGAGGTGTGGAAATCACTCGATTTTAAGGTGCATCACGATGGGAATGTGGACGATTCTGCATGGATGCAGTGAAGAAGAAGAAGAATCTTTATTTGTCACATGACACACCACAACACATGCATATATATACACATACACACACATGCACATGCTTTTTTAGGTGGTAGCCAGTGAAATGTGGCCTCTGCATTTCACCCATCCTGGCTTGTCCTTCCTCCGGGGGGGCAGCCAGGAGCAGAGGGCAGCATTCGAAGACGTGCCCGGGGACCTGGTACCAAATGTCCATCACTAGTCACACGATGGTGACCAGCGATGAGCACGGGGAGAACTCGCAAATGCCACACAGAAAGGCTCCTATTTGGGAGATATTCGCTGGAGCACGGTGCCAACAGTGCCCCAGGCGGGAATTGAACCCAGGACCTTCTTGCTGTGAGGCAGCAGTGCATTGCACTGCACCACCGGTAATATCACCAGCACCAATATGTGGATCCCATGGTAACGGTGCAAAAATACTGTGGGTTGACAAATCCGTACAGGACGCACTGAAGGCACGCACCACTGCTTAGGCAGCGTCGTGGCTCCAGCAAACCGAACATGGAGCAGGTGCAAAAGGAGGCCTCAAGATTCAAGATTCAAGATTCAAGAGGTTTATTCGTCACATACATATACATACTTTCATACATATATGCAGTGAAATGTATTGCAACAGTGATAACACACAATATGTCCTAGGAAAAATTTATTTTTAATAGACCAACTGACTGACTCCTAAAATGTACTACAGTAAGTTGAATACTTATAGAATAGAATAAAAATATATAGAATAAAATAAAATACAATTAAATAAAATTAAATAAAATGTAATAGATAGAGGGAATATGCCTATGTATATGGAATAGGCAATTATGTATATACAGATATGTGCATTAAAGTAGTATGTGAATTAAGGTGGCATGTGAATAAAGAGAGGTAAGGTTTGGGATAATACAGCACAGTCTCCAACAGTACGGCGCAGCAATACGGCATCACGAACAACCCTGAACAGTGACACAATATGCGGTACAGTATGCTACATATAGTACAGTAAGGTAGTGGAGCCTATGTGTGTGGCTCAGTGAGGACCCCTGGTGAGGTCAGCATTGACAGTTCTTATGGCTTGCGGGAAAAAACTCAGTCTCAGTCTCTCTGTTCTTGCTGTGTGACTGCGGAGGCGCTTGCCTGACCGCAGCAGCTGGAACAGTCCGTTGTTGGGGTGATGAGGATCCTTCATGATCCTGCGGGCTCTGCTACTACACCTCCTGGTGTATAACTCCTGAAAGGTGGGGAGGGTAGTTCCAGTGGTACGTTCAGCTGAACGCACCACCCTCTGCAGGGCCCGCCTGTCCTGAGCAGTACAGTTCCCAAACCGGGCAGTGATGTTGCCTGTCAGGATGCTCTCCACTGCTCCAGAGTAGAAGGACTTGAGGATCCTGACCAAGACCCGGAATTTCCTCAGCTGCCTGAGGTGGTAAAGACGCTGCCTCGCCTTTCTCACCAGCGTGTCTGTTTGTAAAGTCCATGTTAAGTCCTCTGTGAAGGCTGTGAGACAGGGAAAGCATTGGTATAGGGAAAGAGTCTCTGTTCCAGCTGTCTGACACCGGAGACATGTGGCAGAGATTACGGACTATTTTGGACTACAGAAGCAGAGCTACCAACTCAGTGAATGCTGATGCCTTCACATTAGCCCGCTGGTAAGCACAATAGAACCAATTTTCACTGCCGGAGGTGCAAACTCAGCATTTCAGAGCTTGATGTGAGCTTGTGGGCTCTGAGATGCATCGCGATGCGGATGTGGAAGGTTTCTGCATCTTTGCAGTGGTGGAACATGGTCTGGAGACTAGATGTGTTTTTGGGCCTAAATGAATGAAGAAAAAAGATATCTAGAGTTGTTAGAACGGCATGCCCAGGAAGCCCCATGATGAGTGAGATCAGATGCTGGACCCGCCAATCAGAGGTCACGCTGCAGGACGTGCTGAGTGACGTCGACTGGGTTGTGTTTCGCTCCACCCCCAATAATGTCAGCTGGTTTACGGAAGTGGTGACGAGCTTCATTGCAAACACGCACAGCGCTGCTGTGCATCTTGGCTCGTGTCGGGGAGCATGGACGATTACGAAGCGTTGTTGCAGAGAAGGAGTGGAGTCTCAGATCCAGCTTTCTGACAACGGACACTTATGGCAGGGATTACGGACTAGAGAGGCAGAGCTACCACCCCGGTGAATGCTGACGCTTTGGCAATAGCCCCCTGGTTAGCACAACAGAATCAAGTCAACAGAATCAAACAGTACGTGAACTGTCCTACCAGAGAGGAGAGGACCCTGGACCTGATGTATGCTAACATTAAGGATGCATACATCTCCTCTTCTCTCTTCCCTCTGGGCCGGTCAGATCACAACCTGGTTCACCTCAAACCCTGCTATGTGCCTCTGGTGAAGAGGAAGCCTACGACCACAAGGACTGTGAGGAGGTGGTCGGAGGAGGCTTATGAGGCACTGCAGGACTGCTTTGAAGTGACTGACTGGCCTGCACTCTGTGAGCCCCACGGGGAGGACATTGATGGGCTCACAGAGTGCATCATGGACTATATCAACTTCTGTGTGGACTGCAATGTCCCAGCTCGGACTGTCACCTGTTACGCCAACAATAAACCATGGATCACTAAGGACATTAAAGCCATCTTGAATGAAAAGAAGAGGGCGTTCAGAGATGGCAACCGTGATGAGGTGAGGAGAGTGCAGGGGGTACTCAAACTTACAATCAAGGAGGCAAAAGACAGTTATAGGAGAAAGCTGGAGAAAAAACTCCAGCAAAACAACATGAGGGATGTGTGGAGTGGCATGAGAACCATCACTAGGTTCCAGGAAACTGGTGGCATGCGGTTGGAGGGCCTTGCGGGCCGGGCCAATGAACTGAACCTATTTTTCAATAGGTTTGATACTGCGGCCCATCCCCCACAAATCTGTGCTGCTGGCTGCTCAATAAATACTGCCACTCTATCTCCCCCTACTCCTCCTCCTTACAGACCCCTTGTCTGCTCCTCACCGCCTCAATTCGCACCCACCTACTCCATCCCTCCCCCCTGCTCTACACCATGTCCTTCACAACCTGATGCCCCACCCCACCCCTCCCCCAACTGTCACCTCTACAGTGTCCTTCACGCCTGACCTGGTGAGAAGACAGCTGACGAGACTCCACTCCGGCAAAGCTGCAGGCCCCGACGGTGTTTTTCCCAGGGTGCTTAAAACCTGTGCCCCCCAGCTGTGTGGAGTACTCAGCCAAGTCTTCAGCCTGAGCCTGCACCTCCAGAGGGTCCCTGTGCTGTGGAAGACGTCCTGCCTCGTTCCTGTGCCGGAGACTCCGCTTCCAATGCAGGTGGAGGCCCCCATCGTGTCCTGGATTGTTGATTACCTGATGAGCAGACCACAGTATATACGCCTACAGAACTGTGTGTCTGACAGTGTAGTCAGCAACACAGGGGCCCCACAGGGGCAATGAAAGTATTGCGATTAAATTTTTTGTGATATTTCACAATTATCTTGTGTGAATTAAAACACCTGTTCGACACAGTTAAGCACAGTCTTTTCATTAGTTTCATTCAATGAAATAAATCAAAATATAAAAAAGACTAAATCAACCATTCTTTCAAATCATTCGATGTATGTATTGATTCTATTAGTTGGCCATCTATGTACAGAACATATGTTCCATTCCAAAACATGTATATTTGTGACTCACAGCAGCAAAACCCAATTTGTCGCGCATTTCTACAATCTCCACGAGCTGCCAAAGAAGTTGAAAAAACCTTTCTAGAAAGAAAATTAAATTTTTCCAGATTTCTTTTTGTCTTGTAGTGGAAAAAACTGCATCTAACAATTAAACTGAAGAAGAGAAGTTCGAGAAAGTCGAGGTCTGAAGATACAAGACTTTATTTTCACTTGCAAGAAGTGACAACAGAATCTGAGTTGGTTTGGCAAAGAACTCCCGAGCCGCTCATGGACTCCTCCTTTTAACCTCTTTCTGTTGGTCGAGAATGTAAATCTGTTTACTCAATTAGGATCCCTTCCTTCCTCCTATACGGTCAATAGTGCAAAGAAGCCATTTGTCTGCATTCTTTGACATCAGTTACAACAACAAACCTCCCGACACTCGTCCAGGCCACATTTTATGAGGGGATGTTTGCATTCACACACCTTCCCATGTCATATGGCCCACAGTCAACAAAGCACTTATTCACGTCTTTGCTGACCCCTGTCTCACACACACTTACTTCATCCATATAGCATATGGGCAAGATAACGAATGTTCTTTCTTATTTAATGGCAGAATATAATGAACATATTTATTTTGAATGTACTAGTAAATTTCTCCCATATATCCCCCCTTTGGGACTTATTAAGTCCCAATGTCAATTACCATTATCTTTAATAACCCAAATTTACAGATGACTACTTGCCGGACTGCTAGATAAATGAACAGTATTCAGTATTTGATTACCTGGAAAAAACGTCTTGCTTTCTTATCATCACAGGAATTTCAACCTGTTTCAGGGTTTTCAACCTGAACCTTTTACTTAAGCAAGTTAAAAAAGGTTACCAAATGTGCGATACCCTATAAGTGTTTCAATCCTCTGAGTTGGTACCCATAATGAAATATATAATCGAATATAAAAACATGCAATACAAAAATTAAAAGTTAACATAAAAACCTTTAGCATACCTATATCAAATTGCATATTATTGCAAAACATCTTAACATGAGTACAAGTTATCTTAGTAAATCACTTAGCATAATGAGTTCAGTTATAAATGTCATGTAAGCGGCAGCCTGTTATTTAAGTAGAGTCTTACATGTGTTATTTCCTCTATAAATCGTGAAAAACATCTAAATCATTATCTCTCCACAACCCATAACCTAGATAAACATCATATAAGTACT
Organism: Zeus faber; assembly: GCF_960531495.2. Taxonomy (NCBI): domain Eukaryota; kingdom Metazoa; phylum Chordata; class Actinopteri; order Zeiformes; family Zeidae; genus Zeus; species Zeus faber. The sequence goes on from NC_137192.1 coordinate 1,509,742, forward strand.
TCAACAAATGCATAACACAAAATTAAACAAACTTTCAGCATGCATTGAAAGTCATCCTTACAGGAAGTATGTAACACTGAATAAGAAATAAAACTTAAATTCTTTCAACATGCATTGTCGTAGATGATCAGGTGATCTTCATGTATTGGTGTGCTGTATGTTTGTGGGGGGTTTTGGGCATTATTGTAGTCGTTGCTTCAGCTTTCATCAGCCTCTTCATGTCCGGTTATTTGATGAGTTCAGTGTTCATCCTGCTTAACAAGGGTGTGACCCACATGGAGAGGTTACTAGCACAATCACATGTGAGCCTCCTCAAGGCCAGGTCAAACCTTGAATTCCTCCCCTTCTATGTCGTCATCATCCCCATATTCACTCTGGCTTTTATTCCCAACATATTCCCATTCTAATCCTTTCTCCTCACCTATGCCTTTGGACATAAGGAACATTTGCTTGTTTAGCCTAGATTCTATCATGGACCTTAGTATTGGAATACAACAACAAAAAATCAATCCCATCATTGTGAATACAATCAAAAGAACTAATCCTATTTGAGCCAATATTGTTCCCCATTTTCCCATTTGTACCAGCTATTTCCTATTGCTTGATCATACAACCGGTCTACAGTTATTACTTTAATTTTTCGTTTGAAGTGATCAGATGTATCTTGTTTAACAGATATATCCTGTTTTATGGCTCTTGTTGTTTTATTTGATCTTTTTGCAGGATGGACATCCTCTATTGCTGTCGCCTCTGTGCTTAAGACATTTTCTCTTGGAGCTATTGTGGTGATTGTCCCTTCCATCTGAAAAATGGATACGGCATCATCTGTTGTTATCACACTACCCTTTACGGTGGCGCTTGTTATATTAGTATTATTATTAATTATGTCCGAATCCATAGTTAATATTTTATTTGCCTTGGTCATATCATTATTCTCTTGTATTATACAAGAGGCATTTCGTCTTAATATGGAAAATATTTTTGTATCTTCACGTATATTTGGAATCTGCAGTTTCGTAATTTCTAATCTGTAGTGGTTTATCTCATAGTTCCATTGATTTGTAGGTTTGACTGTAAAACACCAGTATGCATGAGTCTTTGAAATACTTATTTTGCATTGTTCTGGTCCCCAGATAATTGGTTTGAACTTCTTGAGCATCATTACCGCACATTGACGTTCTCCATCTGCCATAATACTTAAAATAATTTGTTCATTGTCAAATTTTACTTCTTGTGGGGGTGTTTCAATACGTAAGGCTTCTCTCTCTGACCTCTTTTTCCTTACACTATTTACTTTTCCTGAATACCTCGGGGCTAGCCTTTCCTGCAACACTGTCATGTTTTCTCTGTTGTTACCATCTGATTCCTGGTTGTTCCAGGTCTGCTCTGTTAGTGTGATTTCATCCTTCCACTGAATCCGTCCTTGGGCCACTGGGGTCTGCCCAAAGCCGTAGAGGATCAGGAACAGCTTCATCAGCTTCAACATCATCATCATCCTGGCTGGGCTAGGTCTGGTCTTGGGGTGGTGGGTCAGTATCGGGTGCGTCTGCATCCGACTCCTCCCCACTCTCTTCCCTCGTCCTGGGTTGTGCAGCTTTCGTGCAGTGGTTGAGGTGGTACCAGGTGGAACTCCCTTCCACCTGGATGGCAGTTGGGGTTGCATTGGTGACTTTGTATGGTCCTTCTCTCCTGGGCTCGTTCCACTTTCTCCGGAACACCCTTAGGTACACCTGGTCGCCTGGTTCCATCCCCCTTGGTGGGTCGTCTTCTGGTTCTGGTACTCGGTTCTTCTCCTGTTGGAATATATGCTTATGTATGCCAGTTAGTTGCTTGATATATTCTCTAATTTCTAATTGCAATTGTTCCAGTGGAGGACCCTTATGGGGTCCTCTGAGGTTAGGTGCAGGCATGGGTCGACCCGTGAGCATTTCGTGCGGAGTTAAATGTGTCATTCTGTTAGTTTGCATGCGATAACTCATTAGTGCTAATGGGAGTGCATCTACCCAGTTTAATTTAGCACTTGTTGTTAATTTTTGTCTTGATTGTTCCATTCACTCTTTCCACCATTCCTTGTGATTGAGGGTGATACACACAACCCAATCTTTGTTTGACATGTAATTGCTGTATTACTTGTTTAACAGTTTTTTGGATAAACGCAGAGCCGTTGTCTGAGCTTATTTCTGTTGGAATTCCAAACCTTGGCATGACCTCTCTGGTCAAAAATTTGATTACTGTAACCGCACTCTGATCTTTTGATGGGACTGCCTCCACCCATCTGCTAAATCTGTCAATGACTACAAGCATGTATCTTTTCCCATTTACTTTTTTGATCATGTCCACATAGTCTAAGACTAGATGTCTAGATGGTCCCTCTGGTGTTGGAATGTGTCCCAATGGGGTGGTGATTGTTTTTCTTACATTATTTTTCGCACATACTTCACATTCATTGAGCTGATTTTCAACCATTGCTTGCAAGTATGGTGACCAAAAACCTTGTTTTCTGATTCTCCTTACTACTTCCCCCCTTGCGCAATGGTCAAAACCATGCGCATTAGTGATAAGCAATCCTAACAACGCGGTCGGTGCCACTAACATCCCATCATGACTTCTCCATAACCCAGTCGGAGTGCGCACCGCACCCCTCTTTAGCCACATGTTTTGCTCATAGACATCAGCCTTCTCTTGCATGCGGACAACATCATCTTCAGTAGGTGAAGCCACAGGCATAGTCAACACTGCCTGAATCAAAACACAACTGTTAGAGGCTCTCTTGGCCGCCTCATCTGCAGCACTGTTACCTTTTGTGACATAGTCATTTCCTTTCTTGTGTGCCTGACATTTGATTATCGCCACTTGCTTAGGTCGCAACAATGCCAACATCAGTTCCACAATCTGATCCCAATGCATTATGGGGGACCCATCAGTCTTCTTAAAACCCCTCATTTTCCATACTGCTCCGAACAGATGACACACACCATGTGCATATGCAGAATCAGTATATATCTTCACAATTTTACCTGCCCCTTCCCGGCAGGCAGCTGTAAGAGCTTTCAATTCAGCCACCTGTGCTGAACATGGTTGTTTACAATAAGAACTTTGAATGACAGCGAAAGTTCTATCCGGGTTTTGTCGTACTACTGCAAATCCTGCATGGTTACCCAAATGATCTCTGTAGCACGAACCATCTACAAACAACTCCTCCTCAGCCCCAATTAGTGGTGTTGACAACAAATCAGGCCTTAACTTGGTAAACGTCAGAGAATCAGTCACACAGTCATGTGACGTCCCTTGAAAATCATGCGGAATTTTTTCTGCTGGGTTCACCGTTGAACACCTTCTGATGGTAACATCGGGGAACGTAAGCAAGGTCAAATATTCCAACAACCTCGCGTTTGTCAACACAGATTTCCCCTGTTCAATCAGTTCAGTAACTTTATGATGTGTAAAAATAGTTACCGGATATCCCATCGTGATGGACAAAGCTTTGTCATAAGCATGCTGTACCGCAGCTAATCCCTGATAACAGGGTGGGTAGCCTTGTGCTACTGTATCCAATTTTGAGCTATAATATGCTATGGGTTGGTTTCGCCTCCCACTGCAGGATTCTTGCATTAGTATTGCTGATGCGTACCCCTGACTCCTATTTGCTACATACAATAGGAATGGTTTTGTATAGTCTGGAGTTGCCAATACACTTGCTCCCTGAAGTTCTCGTTTGATGCTTTCAAACGCTGCCAATGCATCTGCATCCCACATAAGTTTAGCTTGAAGGTTAGTTGTTCCTACGTTCTTCATTATTGTTCTTAATGGTGCAGTTTTAAGGGCATAGTCCTCTATCCAATCTGAACTAAACCCTGTCATCCCCAGAAATGTCATCATTTGTCGTACCGTGTCTGGTTTAGGTGCTTTGCTAATCCCCTCGAGCTGATTGGGTGCTATGGCTTTAGTTTGGTGTGCTATCAGCCTCCCCAAGTATTCAACATCTGTCTGGCAGTATTGTAATTTTTTCCTGGACACCTTGTGCCCCCCTATTGCCAATCGTGTTAATACAGCCATGGAGTCCTCATGACACTGTTCCAATGTAGGAGAACAGATCAGGAGATCGTCCACATACTGTATCAGTGTACCATGTAGTACCAGTTCGTTCAAATCACTTTTCAACACCTGATTAAACAAATGTGGAGAATGTTTAAACCCCTGTGGCATTCTTGTATAAGTGTATTGTTTACCTTTATATGTAAATGCGAACAAATGTCTGCTTTCTTCTGCAAGAGGTACACTGAAAAATGCACCACATAAATCAATCACTGTGAAATACTTGGCATCAGGAGTAAGTCTTAGCTGCTCTTTTCTTTCTTTGTGATCTCCTAAGTTCCTCTTGCAAGTTGAACACAAGGGGAACTTGCGCTGATATACTGCGGCTGGGCTCGGCCCCCTCCCTTTCTTTCCCTTGTGTCCCGATGAAGCTCTCTCCCTCATGGCTACGCTCTGCTGTCATCTCCATCCGGCTATCTTTTAACCTTCTTCCTCTTTTAACCACCTCGTCTCCATCACTATCACTTCCGCTATCACTACTCCACTCGTTTGCTGTCCTTCTAAGGCCTTTATAACAGTCCATCTGTAAGGGTGGTCCTCTCCCTCTCTGTGTTCTACAAGCCTTATCCCTCTCTTTGTCCAGCTTTACCTCCCCTTTAACCTCCACCGTACCTGTTATCATTGGGTACTGTCCTGTGTTATATGGAGGTGGCTGAACCTTTTCAACTTCCTCAACTCCACTCAACATTTCCTTAGCTGTTCTTTCTCTCTGCCTCCACTTTGTACCTTCTTTTTGGAACATTGCTAATATTATCCTCTCTCTTTCTCTTTTCTCAATCGCTTTTTTCCCGGTTTTATTTATTTTGTGATTCTTCATCATCACCTCCATTTCTTCACACACCGTTGCATCAAATGTTCCTCCCTCTGGCCACTTTGTTCCCAATTTGGCAGTCCTCTTACCCCATTTGGCTGAGATTTTTATTATCTCCTCTTTATTTAAAGGTTTTTATTTTGTAAATTTTTCCACGGCTGTAGGTGCCATGATACTAATGTATGTAACTATTAATTATCTAGTTTTAGTTTATTATTATTCACTACAGTTTACGTTCACGCCTTTTTCTCTGTCTTCTCCAAGTGAATGTAAAGCTGCTCCACTCCCTTTTTTTTTCTTTTCTGACTTGCGGCTCCTCGACCCCCACCTTTCTTTTGTCTCCTCTCCTCCTTTCTAACCCCTGCTCTCTACAGGCTTCCCAAGCCACTCTGCTCGGCCCTATTATTAGAAATGTATTTTGTATTAGTTGTTAATTACAATACCTTATCTTCACCTATATCTCTATCTATTACTTCTAGAACTCCTTCTCTAAGCTAATTAACTACAATAGACGAAGACAAACACAATTCTCTGACTATGCAGACCTTCCTCTCTTGAAAGGCGGTATCCCAGATTTACCAACACATAACAAAGCTCCTAACTAACACAAAACAACACAAAATAACTCTTTCGACCAACTGGGACCTCTCGTCAGAGGGAGTACCCCAGATTTTTAAACTTCAAAACAAACTTAAAATAGATAATCACATGAGTGATAAGCCTCTGAGCACTGTCCCTATGCTTTTAATGGACTTTCTATATGATTACCCGCAGACAAAATTAAAGAGAGATCTATACAGGCCGTCTCTACCCTGCTTACCAAAGATAGATCTTATACAGGACGTCTCTAACCTGCTTACCAGAAATAAAAGAGATCTATACAGGCCCGTTTCCACACTCTGCTACAATGTGTATAAATCACAGAGCGTTGTGTGTGCATGCATGCGTCAACTTCATTCCAAGCCACTCTCTTTCTCTCTCCTCCTTCTTTACATATATGCTTTTGGTTCTTTTTGGAGAGACACAATACCTACCACCGGGCATGAGAATCGGGCAGACAATGATCACACAAATTTACTAAACTAATAGGTAAGAACAATGCTTACCTTTTCAAGTTGGGTGGCCACCCGTTTTTGTGTGACCCTTGCCGGTCCCCGACCCACAGCCCAGCAGCCGGCAGGTCCCTGTTCTTCAATCCTGCCGACAACGCCAAATATGTAGTGGAAAAAACTGCATCTAACAATTAAACTGAAGAAGAGAAGTTCGAGAGAGTCGAGGTCTGAAGATACAAGACTTTATTATCACTTGCAAGAAGTGACAAAAGAATCTGAGTTGGTTTGGCAAAGAACTCCCGAGCAGCTCATGGACTCCTCCTTTTAACCTCTTTCTGTTGGTCAAGAATGTAAATCTGTATACTCAATTAGGATCCCTTCCTTCCTCCTATACGGTCAATAGTGCAAAGAAGCCATTTGTCTGCATTCTTTGACATCAGTTACAACAACAAACCTCCCGACACTCATCCAGGCCACATTTTATGAGGGGATGTTTGCATTCACACACCTTCCCATGTCATATGGCCCACAGTCAACAAAGCACTTATTCACGTCTTTGCTGACCCCTGTCTCACACACACTTGCTTCATTCATATAGCATATGGGCAAGATAACGAATGTTCTTTCTTATTTAATGGTAGAATATAATGAACATATTTCTTTTAAATGTACTAGTAAATTTCTCCCATAGTCTCTCAATGTATTTTTAAAAACCAATTTGATTCATAAACCAAATTTGACATATTTCCGTTAGATCATGGGGAAACGCAATTCACAGACGCTGAACAGCGCGAACACCGATTGATTGTTTACTTTAAAGTGACTGTCCAGGTGAAAATCATTCCTCCATATTCCATGTGATGTCAAGTCACAATGTGAAACCGTTTTGATAGAGTTCAACGTTTGAATCTTTCTTTTTTTATACACACAAATGAAGAAGAAAAGCTGACGTCAGTCCTGTAAACAAGACGAGGAGCCTTCTGTTTCACTTGTCTGCGAAACTTTCATATCCGTGTTGTTATGGATTACGAGAAGCAGGTGGCGGAAGCTCTAAATCATATTGCGGACCTTCATCTGACCGGTGCAATAGATCCAAGTCAGTGTAAGCGGCCTGTACTTGATTTAATTTTCCGCGATGATAGTCAGTTTTCTGACAGCGATGGAGAGAATGACATCTATGCAGAATTTGATATCGGCCCTTGAAAAACATTTCAAATAGCGGATTTCAACTTGAATGTGAGGTTAAAACTGAATATTTTCAAAATCACCGGAGGAGACCAATGACATGCCCATTGTTATTACAACAGAAGAAGTTGATGACGTGACGTGATGTGATGTTAAGGTTGGTGATGCAGATTATGAACAAGTGGCCAAGATTCTCAAGTCTACCATCAAATGCAGCCAGGGGCGAAAAGAAAATGAAAAGAGGCAGTCCCATAGGGCCTCTTTGGGTGTAGCTGGGGTAGGGTTGGGTTTAGCCCACATAATAACTCCAAGAATTTTGGAGATATTTGGCATACGCACATACATATATTAAATGACACACCGAGATTGATATACAAAGACTGATATTATTGACTGACTGTACATTTAGTTGTGTTGTCCACACTTTTAAACTCTTAAATGATTCCACTTTTATAAAACATATATATTCTTACTCTTCAATAAGAGCTTTTTTTCAAATCAGAGATGTTGTGTGTCGATGATGCTGTTCAACATTCCTTCAAAACACAAGAACAATGCAGAGATTGTCTCATTCAGCAGGGTGTCAAGTGACATTGTAGCAAGTAGCCATGTGCCTCTGTTGGTCCTTCAATCCATTTGCACTCTGGGAGATAGCTGAATGAAGTCAAGTGTTGAGGTAAGTTTGGGTGATTATCTCAGAAACACAAGTTTGCTCATCATTAACAAGTCATAGCTTAAAAAATTTTTGCTTGATTTTGCCCAAGTGACACCTTGTTTTGAAGCTCTGATTCTCCACTTTCAAATGACGTGAAAAAAGTAAAATGGCACACAAATCTGCAGTGGGTCACATTTTTCATTAGACAAGCACAAGATTATCCCGTACACGCAAGTTGCTTTTCGTTTTGAAACACTGCTCCCCCATTGAGGATAAAGCATTGCAACTGCTTTTCCACAAATGCAGCCTGGGGCGTTCCCAGGCACCGGCGTGAAATTATGTCATCGAGCGGAATATAATTACAGGCAAGATCTGAGCACGGACCCGACAGGGACCCTGCATTCGTCAGCCATGCCCTAATCACAGCTCTGCCTGGCTCCTGTCATGTTCCAGCTGCCCCCTTGAAGTGGCTCCTGCTGTATGGTAAAAAATGGGGTAGAAGTTCCAGGAATCAGCCTGGTGACAGAACTACAAGCTGTAATTGTCTCAACCCCACAAGGAATGTGATTGGTTATTCAACTATCCAAAAAATAAAAATGCTCTGACAACAGAATTGATGAATGATTCGCGGTGCTGAAAGGGGCGGAACATGTTATTGGAGAATGGTGTTTTTCAGACATTAAGGAAGCACAAAGGTTCGATTGTTCAATCGGTTTCACGAAGCCTACTCAAAGTTTATTGCTGTATTTGTCCCTTTGATACACAAAAAACTTTTTGCATCAGATTTTGTTCAGTTTCATTGTTTTTTCTTCAAAGTTTTTTGAAGCAAGTATAAGATAGAAACGTTGTCCAGAGATCCAGACTTTTTTCTGGCCTGAGATCTGGACCTTTTTTTTACCACAACACTGCCACACCTGACCTGGGTTTAGGTAAATTGGGGGCCCAGGATCAGAGTGGCTGCTTACCTGTTGTTTGTTGCTCTGAATACCTGCTTGCTGGTCTAACCAGAAACAGGCAAAACCCCTATTCCCATACACTCTTATGTGGGAATGGGGTGGACTGTGTTCAACTGTCATGACAATGTCCATCTGTTCCTGGGCTAATTCCACCTAGCCCACCCTCAACAATAAACTGTGTGTCTGAAACCCCGTCATCTGTGTCTTTGTGACAGAGGTCCCTGAAAATGTCACTTGAGTGGCGTGTGGAAGGCAAAACTGCCATAGGTTTATTTTTTAAGATTTGTGTACAGGGCCTTTGTTATCACGGTACTCTACAACAGGGTTAATGAATATAAATCAAAATCTAAAATATGTTAAAATGTGTACACGCGTTATATGTGATGTAATGGTTACAGTACATTCTGTCAGACAACTTGACGGTGCCACATGCTTCCACTGCCTTTTGGGCTGGCCTATTTAAGCAGCCAATCCCTCTTGCCCTATCTGCTTTGTGTCTGTAGTATAAATTTAAGCTTATTTTTAAGGGAATCAATAAATAAGTAAACATGTCTTTATGTTGGGTATGCCACACATTAGAAGCAGATGTGAAAGGCATGCAGGAGGCTCCTTCCATCAATTATCTAAAGAAAATGAATGTGGGGGTTTGGGGTATCAAATCAACCCCATGAAATATATATTTGTATGAAAAAAAGATAGAACATATGTAAACATAATATGTATAAGATATAACTTATTTAGACATAATATGAACAATGTATTCAGACAATATAAATATGAGTGAAAGCATATCTCGACAGTGAGGCCTTAGAGAAGCCAGAGGGGTGTGGGGGTCACTTTGAGTGACCTGGAGACTCTCTCGGAGGTAAACATTTTGAACCCAGGAGTAATGATCTCCATATGGTGGGTTGTAAGCTTAGAAGATAGGTGGAAAATAAGAGGGAAAAACTAAATAGAGACAAGGAGGAGTCAATCCTCTGAAAATAATACATTACTTTGCAAGCCAAAGAGCTTCTTCAGTGTACTCTGAAGACCTCACTCAGACTAGCTATTTTTTAATAAAAGTCTTATCAGTGAATTCAACTTTCCTCATGTGCTGCCTGTTTTTTAAAGAACCTCAGAGTGGGGGGTTTCTCCATGACATATTTTGCACCATGAGCAGGGTTGAGAAACAGGTTCTGAAGCACTGCCGAGCGTGCAGCACGGGTCCGCATTTGGGCCACACAAACAGAAGGCAGCCGCCTCAACTCAAAATGTACGCGATCTTCTTACTGATAAATTAGGAGCTTTGTGTTGTTTGTGCAGATCAGCTCTGAGGCTGGGCAGTAAGTACGACTCTCCAAATAAGGAACAAAAGTATAAATTTAGCAGCAGAGGTTGTTGGGTTACAGGAAAAAAAACCATGTACATGTATTAAAATCCTGTGGATAGCACTTTATGGGTACAAATTAGAGATAACATAATGTAAAGGACTGTACAGGCAGGTCTCTAAGATACCACCTCAGAGAAGGGTCTCTTGAGGTTCTGAATGGTTAGAGTAAGTTGTACTTCTGAGAGTCCGCTTTAAGTAGATAAGTCATGACCACTTCTGCTTGGTAAGAATTTAGTTTTTGTTCTGAGATATCGCCTATAATAGAAGGAATGCTCGGTTAGATGAATACTGAAGTCTATGATACTGCCTTATGGAGAGAAGTCAAATAAGGCTCTCCTTGGATAGACTGAGAGGTTCTGCGATACCGCCTCACTTCTAGAGAGTCTGCCTGGGTAGAACCAAACTCTGCAGTTCCCGCTTAGCAAGAAAATCCTACCTAAGGTCTGAACGGGTAGAGTACAAACATTTGGAAATAAACTCTGCGGGTATCATATAAGTAAATGCAATGTAGAAACTGCCTTTGGCTGGTGAAGAAAGAGAGTGAGACAAAAAAAGGAAAAGGCAACAAAGAGGACAGAGAGAAGAGGAATCCAAAAAGAGGGGTTTTCTCTCTTTGTGTCTGTGTGTGTGTGTAAGGGTCTGTGTGTGTGTGTGTGTGTGTGTGTGTGGAAGTGAATGTGTCTGTCGGGATGTGTGTTGCAGCTGCAGTGTGAAACATGAGTGCTTGTGTCGATGAACATTCAAAGCTTGTGAATTTTTGTTTGCGGCTTGTGGCATTATAAAGTGTAAAATTGCTGTTTATAATAACTGTGTGAAGTATAGTTCATGTTTAGTGGTAAGAAATATTCTTATTAAATTAGATAATAATTTGGGTCAATAACTGAGATACATTTTATAAAGCGACAAAAGAGGCTTACACGCCTGTTCCCTTAGTACCTGATAAAAAAGTATGAGCCCTTGTGGCAGGAATACGTGCATTCAAAAGACTGGGATTTGATTCTTGATGCTTATAATTCTGCTTCCAAGGGACATTATTGTGTGAAAACAGTCCCCAATAGAATATTTCCAAAATAAGACCGTTAAAAATAACAGTTTATGATATATTATCTAAATACTAGGGATTCTGATAAAAATAGTGTGTGTCCACAGTTTGTCTGCAGGCTGGAAATTGAATTGTGTCAGTGTGTGTGTCGGTGAATGCGACCTCCTAGGGAATACTGCCGCAAAGGTCTGTAAGAAATTAAGGAGTAGAATGTGTGACAAGTAGGCCTGTGGGAGAATTCCCTGAGCAGCTTGGTCGAAAACAAGAGGTCAGAACCAGAGGTCAGAAGCAGAGAGGGAGAAAGGGAGAAGAGAGAGAACAACAGAACATTAGAATAATTGAAAAGTATAAGGAATAAAGAATTTGCTTTGAGGTAGAATAAAAATACATACAGGTATATGGGGCGACAGTAGCACAGGAGGTAGAGCGGGTTGTCAAATAATCAGAGGGTTCCTGGTTTGATCCCCGGTTCCTCCTGGCAGCATGTCAAAGCATCCTTGAGCAAGACACTGAACCCTTAAGTGCTCTCGATGAGCTGTGGTGCACCTTGCATGGTTGCTGCTGCCATCAAATATATGAATGAATGGGTGAATATGAGGCTTTTACTATAAGGCGCATTGAGTGGTCGCAAGACTAGAAAAGCGCTATATAAATGCAATCCATTTACCATTTATATTAGGAGGAATGTTTACCACATAGTAAGAATAAAATCTAGGTATGAAATTGTGTTGATCAAGAATTATTAGTTAAAGGTTCTCGAATAAGTGTATGTTGATCTTAATTCCTGTGAAGAAACTAAGGTGCTCGCTGATTTGGATTAGGCTGGTTCTCAGCGATGATATTCTACGGTGGCTTCCGATCAAGGGTTTAGATTCTGAGGTCATCAAGTACAGATCTGATCTCATTTTGAGTTCTACCTGTCTAATACCCAGGTTTCACCGTGGCAATCTTGGCTTGGGTTCCAATTTGGGCAATCAGAAACGTGGGCTTGTAAATCCTCCTTTTTAGTCCCTTCTTTTGAGTTAGGAATCTGGAGTCACTCAGCACTGTGCACAGCTGATCTTGAGCGGAGGGTTATACTGGGCGACCTTTGCTGGAGTATCAGAGCCTCACACGGTGGGCTATATCAGGACACAATCAAATTTAAAATTCAATAAACTTAAAGCAAATTAATTAATGTAAAACTACATTGTATATACAGGTGAATTAAAATCAATAAAAATAGATAATAAATTGGCAAATATAATAAATAATTTGAAATTATAAGGACAATTTAAATAGATAAAGCAAAACTAAGCATGATAAAAGGAAATAGTTTGAGTGCAAATTTGAAAACAGCAAAGATGACGATGGCACCAATACAAATTCTGGGGAAAGAGTTCCCACAAAGTAAGGAGAAAATAAAACGAACATCACAAAAACATACCAAAAACCTAATGACTATATGGCTGAAGGAGGGAACATTTGACACAGCATTGTGTGAAGAAATGGGAACTTTAATATAAAACTATAAAATAGGAGACAGAAAAGAAAAAAAGGATTAAGAAGAGATAAAGAGAACAAGACACTCTAAAAATGTTCATAGAGGAAGGAAATGGGTGGAGAAAAAGCATGAAAATTGGAAAGTTAATGAGATGTTAGTGGAAAGAGAGGAAAGAAATGAAAATGAAAGGTATGTTTACCGATATACCCACCTGCATATGAAAAGGTGGCGGCTGTAAACCGAGATAGATCCGGAGACAGATACATTAATATCTGCCATTTTCAGAAGATCTATGGATGAGGTGTTATGAGGACCAGTCAGGAACAAACTGGATGACGTGGTACGCTTAATCTCATCCAAAAACCGTAGTTTTGCGACCACATCATCCATGCAGTGGATACATTTTGCCTGAATGAACAAAAACTGGCAGACCAAGGCAAGGAAATACAAAGAAAACTCTCTGAGCGCCAGCTGGAGGAAAGGACAAAAAATGGGAAAGACAAAAAGAAAATGCAAGGCGTGGCAAACGCAGCTAAACCAGGCACCATGATGCCAGTCACTCAGTCTGGTCCGCTCCCAGTTCAGCAACCTCAGAGCCAAGGGTTAGCCACTAATCCCTGAGTTACAGTTTATACACAAAGTACGAGCCAAGCCCCAAACCAGTGGAATCAACCAAAAACAGGCTGAAAGGGACCCCAACACCAGAATCAATACCAGAGTCAGAACCTGTACCAATGCTCAAATATATGACTTAATGACAGCATTGCTGTTACCAAAACATGTGGTAAAAGTTCAGTTTCAGGTGCATTAAAAAGGCAATGACTACATAATTGTTGGAAAAAATATGGCAGATGAAGCAACGAAACTAACTTTAAAATGTGCAATAGGAATTCAAGTGGCCGAGGCGACACCAAGCTTAGATGATATTATAAGAATGCAGGAGAAGGCGGGTGTGTATGAATATGGTTATAAAGTTCCTTACTAGGGAAGTTATACCTTGATTTGGTATTCCAACAGAGATCAGCTCAGATGATGGATCATCATTTATACAGAAGGCAGTTAAACAAGTGATGCGGCAAGTGATGTGTGTATCATCCACAATCACAGGGAAGGGTTGAGAGAGTGAATGGAACGCTTAAGATGAAAATAAACAAAATCTGTGCAAGCACGAAATGGAACTGGGTGGACGCACTCCCGCTAGCACTGATGAGCTATCGCATGCAAGCTAACCAAGAAACACATTTAACCCCGCATGAAATGCTTACGGATCGACCCAAGACTGTAGCTGTGTTACATGGACCACATGAAGGTCCAAAATTAGAACAATTGCAAATGGAATTAAGCGAATATATCAGACAACTAACTGCAATACATAAAGTGATATACCAACAGGAAAAGAAGAGTTCCAGAGTCAGAAGATGAGTCACCAAGTGGGGTGGAACTTGGAGACAGCTAAGAGTCTTCTGGAGACTGTCGAACGAACAAAGGAGGGAGGGACCCTTTACAGTGGTTAGAGCGATGCCAACTTCTATTCGAGTAGAGGGAAGCACCACATGGTATCATCTTAACCACTGAACTAAGGTACCGCGAAGGGACTTTAGACCAGACCATGAGGAGGAACCAGACCCTGATCCTGGGGCCCCCCGAGGATCCCAGGGAAAACGTGGATGGAGAGACCCCGGAGGAGCCCGCAGAAGGGGGGCCTCAGGGGGAATAAACTCTGTTTTCAGACTCTTTGGTTACTCAGGTTGCTGTTGACACGCTGTAAACAATGGCAAATCCTCCTGGCTCAAGGTACCAACGTGGATGAGGACCGAATTGGGACCTCACCACTGTCAACTTGGACGACATCCTGGCCTAACAACCAAGCATCACAAAAGGAGGGCTGCAATCACACAGGCCACGGTTGTCATCACTCACCATGAGGAGGCTGTTCTGGTGGTTGGCAAACCACGAGAGTATGTCACAGCTGCTGGTCTCCTCTGCAACGGACATGGAGAGATGCAAAGATGGTTCTGCCAAATTCTCCAGAACACTTCTTGCTTTGCTACCTGCTTTCCTTGCTGTGTTGCTGCGCTCCTTCCCCTTCCCCTGCATCCACCTGTTGGGCTCCATTCTTCGATGTAGTGTGGGGGGGCATTCTAGCTCATCACTCCAGTATTCCTTGCTCATGAATCATGCCTATGTTTTCAACTCGCCGGGAGTGATGAGCAGGAGAGCCCAGACGTCCAAACTCAAACGACAAATAAATAAACATAATTTTAAATTATATCTAACATTCTTCTACAGAAATTAAATTACTTGCACCTTCAGAGCATTTCCCGTTGATGTTATCTGGTCTTGGCAGGAGCCCCAACCTTTTCTTCTTTCTGCTGATCTGCTGCTCTGTCACAACAGCGGATCATCTGCCTCCAATACCTTCTGTTTGCGCATCTTCCTCCCTTACACCAACCGCCTGCATGTCCTCCCTCACCACATCCATAAACCTTCTCTTTGGCCTTCCTCTTTTCCTCTTGCCTGGCAGCTCCATCCTCAGCATCCTTCTCCCAATGTAACTGTCATCTCTCCTACACACGTGTCCAAACCATCTTAATCTCGCCTCTCTCACTTTTTCACCAAACTGTCCAACCTGAGCTGTCCCTCTAATGTACTCATTCTTAATTATGTCCATCCTTGTCACTCCCAATGAAAATCTTAACATCCTCAACTCTGCCACCTCCAGGTCAGCCACTTGCGTTTTTGTCAGTGCCACTGCCTCTAAACCATACAACATTGCTGGTCTCACTACCATCCTGTAGACCTTCCTCTTCACTCTCGCTGGAACCCTTGTGTCACAGATCACTCCGGACACTCTTCTCCACCCTTTCCACCATGCCTGTACTGTCTTCTTCACCTCTATCCCACACTCTCCGCTGCTTTGGATAGTAGACCCCAAGTACTTGAACTCATCCGCATTCTCCACCTCTACTCCTTGCAGTAGCAGCTTTTCGCCACCCTCCCTCCCATTCAGGCACATGTATTCTGTCTTACTCCAGCTGACTTTCATTCCTCTTCTATCTCATACATATCTTCACTTCTCCAGGCTGTCCTCAACCTGCTCCCTACTCTCGCTACTGATCACAATGTCACCTGCGAACATCATAGTCCACGGAGACTCCTGCCTGATTTCATCTGTTAACCTGTCCATTACCATTGCAAACAAGAAAGGACTCAGAGATGATCCTTTATCACGCCTACTGCACACCTTACTACTGTCTGACTGCCCTCATACATATCCTGTACCACTCTTACCTTCTCTGCGACCCACGACTTCCTCATGCAATACCACATTTCCTCTCTCGGCACCTATCATATGCTTTCTATAAATCCACAAAGACGCAGTACAACTCCCTCTGGTCTTCCCTGTACTTTTCCATCAGCATTCTTAAAGCAAACATTGCATCTGTAGTACTCTTTCCTGGCATGAAACCATACAGCTGCTCACTGCTCACTTTATTCCCCTGTAGTTACGACAGCTCTGTACGTCTCCCTTACATCTCCCCTATTCTTGAAGATGGGTACCAGTACACTTCTTCTCCACTCCTCCAGCATCCTCTCCCTTTCCAGGATGGTGTTAAACAGTCTCATTAGGAACGCAACATTTCCATGCTTCCCCAAGTATGTCATCTGGGCCAACTGCCTTTCCACTCTTCATCTTCTTTAATGCTCTTCTCAACTCATCCTTGCTAATTTGCTGCACTTCTTGATCCACTATCCCCACACCATCCACTCTTCTCTCCCTCTCATTTTCTTGATTCATCAACTCCTCAAAGTAGTCTTCCACTTTCTCAACACACTTTCCGCACGAGTCAGCACATTCCCATCATTATTCTTCATCACCCTACCCTGCTGTACATCCTTCCCAGCTTGGTCCCTTTGTCTTGCCAATTGGTACAAGTCCTTTTCTCCTTCCTTACTGTCCAACCTCTCATACAACTCGCTGTATGCCTTTTCCATTGCCTGTGCCACTTCTCTCTTTGCCTTGCGCGGCATCAGCAAGTACTCCTGTCTACTTTCTTCATCTCTCTGACTATCCCATTTCTTCTACGCCAACCTCCTCTGCTCTATGCTCTCCTGTACTTCCTCATTCCACCACCTTGTCTTCCTTCCTCTTCCCGCATGCTACACTGAGTACCTTCTTGGCTGTCTCCCTCACCACTTCTGCAGTTGTTTCCCAGTCATCTGGTAACCATTCATTCCCACCTATCGCCTGCTTTACCTCTCCTCTAAATTGCATTCAACACTCCCCCTCTTTCAACTTCCACCATTTTATCTTTTGCTCTTCGTTCACTCTCTTCCTCTTCTTGGCCTCCAGAGTCATCCTACACACCACCATCCGATGCTGCCTAGCAACACACTCCCCTACCACCACTTTGCAGTCACTAATCTCTTTCAGATTGCACCTCCTGCATAAGATGTAGTCCACCTGTATGCACCTTTCTCCACTCTTGTATGTCACCCTGTGTTCCTCCCTCTTCTTGAAATGCATTTTCACAACAGACAATTCCATCCTTTTGGCGAAATCCACCACCATCTGTCCTTCCACATTCCTCTCCTTGACACCATACCGACCCTTCACCTTCTCGTCACCTATGTCTCTGATCCCTTCACCAACATGCCCATTGAGATATGCTCCAACGACCACTCTCTCTCCCTTCGGGACACTCTCCACGACTACATCCATCTCACTAAAGAATTTTTCTTTCTCTTCCATCTCACACCCAACTTGGCGAGCATATGCACTGACCACATTCATTATCACCCCATCAGTTTCCAACCTCACGCTCATCACTCTGTCCGACACTCTCATTACCTCCAAAACACTCTTGACATATTCTTCCTTTGAGACTATCCCTACCCCATGTCACCTGCCATCCACTCCATAGTAGAACAGTTCGTACCGGGCTCCGATACTCCTGACCTTACTCCCCTTCCACCTGGTCTTTTGTACAGATAGTACATCTACCTTCCTTCTCTCCATCATGTCAGCCAGCTCTCTCTCTTTACCCTTCATAGTACCAACGTTCAAAGTTCCATCTCTCAACTCTACTCTCCTCCCCTTCTTCCTCTCCTGCTGTCTCCGGACATGTCTTCCCCCTCTTCTTCTTCTTCGGCCGACAGTAGCACAATTTAACTGGCACCCTGTTTTTTTTTGCACAAGATGTACTCTATTCTTCTTACGGTGTCTTGTAGAGATTCATATATACAGTATGCTATATTATAATCATGTATATCTTTGCCAAAATGGTATTTTTGCTTGAATAAAGATAGGTATTCACTGCCAGCTGCCTCAGCCATGGCCCCATAACAAGTATATGTAAATCAGATCACTCCAGGAGGGCAACTTTCAGCTCAATGTAGAAATCATGACACAGCTCCTACCCTGGATGTTTGCTCTGGATCACACTCACTGCTCCAGGTGGCTCTCAGTACATGTTCCTGACATGATTATCCTCTTTCAGAAACACCCAGCCGACCAAGAAGAATTATGTGCTGGGAAGTTTGTTGTGCATAAAACAAGCAGCAACGCAACAAAGTTCTCGGCCATGGCAATTGACTACTGCCATGAACTGAACAAGACACTCATCAAAGGATCTGGTAGAGCAGCTGGCCTCAGTGAGAATTCTGGGTAGCTGCTTCGCTGGATGGCGGCAGGTCTGAAATTTGCCAGGATGACTACAGAATTCGAGAATATAAATTCTGCACAAGTGAAAACCATCACCATGAGCAGCAGCCATCAATGCAAGGAGCCTTTGTGAAGCTTGTTAGGTCCCTCACAGCAGTGATCAAAGAGATTGGGAATCTGTTTCTTGAAGAGAGTCAGGATCTTCTGGTGCTTGATCCAAAGAGATCATGGATTCATCAGTTTTCGACACAGTGAGGAAGGTGGAGTCTTTGCGTGCACAACAGTACAAGACCTTTGTGGAAGAACGGCTGCAGCAGCGAACAAAGCCAAGAACAAGAGGCCTCTCATCAGCCACCCACCAGTGAAAACAGTAAAAGCAGAAGATATAAGAGAAGAGACAACTTGAATCAGATTCACTTTATTCACCAAATGTACAATGTACACAGGAATTTGACTTGGTGATACAGCACAGTGAAACAATAAGTGGCTCGTATCTCCAGCGCTTCCTCTCAAGAATCTCATGCTTCACATATTGGATGATGATGTCACAAAGCACCCCTGCTGCACAGGGCGGCTCGCTGTTTTGTTGTTTATTCAAGTTTATAAATATTACAAATGTCACATGTCCAAATTGCACCAAATTCGACACTGCATGTCCTTTGGTCCCCAGCAAGTCACCCGCCAAGTGTGAAGTGGATCAAATTAATGGTTGTCGAGACAATCGAAGGACATACAGACAGACAGATTTCTAGAATTATAGATAGATAAATATAAATATGCTGCATTATTCTACATTTGTACAGTAGCACAGTCATGGCAGGACGGATGGGTCCATAGTAGAGGGATGTACTGTACTGATGTACTGTCCCATGTACTGTGGGGCACTGGTGTATGCTTGGTGGACGTGGGATGAGGAGGAAGGTAGGATAGGTTGTTGAGGACAGTGATGGCCTTAGGGAAAAAACTGTTCAGGTGTCTGGAGGTTCTGGTGCTGACGGAGCCGAACCTGCAGCCAGATGGAAGTAGGCAGTGAGCCGGGTGTGATGGGGTCCACCACTATCCTACTGGCCCGTATTCTGGTTTTGGCATCATGCAGAACACTATACCTGTTCCTGGCCTGTGAGCCACCTGGCTGCTCGAACGACAGATTCCAGTAGCACTGAAGCATGATTGCAAATGTTTTCTCACGGCTGTATGTGTCTTTCAAAATATGTGATGTGATGGAAGTCTGGATCAATTTTGTCAATATTTGTCTCAGGGAGGAAAGATGCGACTTGGAACAAAAGCAGACCTCTTGCACTGCATAATGACTGGTGACACTGACTCACAACATGCTCATGTGGTTGATGCTGTGGTCCTTGATGGTGCAGCCGAGTTCCAGATGCCGAATCCTGGTACAGCAAAGACATTCCAGGGCTATGCAGACTATGCAAGACTATCTACTGTATGTCCCAGACAGTCTGAAAGGCACCAACAGACAGGAGAGAGGGAAGGGAATCAGGAGAGCGGTGATTCAAACCACTTCACTGCGAAAGCACTGGAAAGACTTCCTGTGTGTTGATGAGAACAAAACAGTGTTTTTAAATTTGACAGTCTAAAATTTGTTCTCCCTCTGCCTAGTCACAGAAGTCAAATCTAAACTGCCTCCACGTCTGAAAATAAACATGGTTTATAGAAACACTGGAAAAAGTTATATGCTTTCGTCATAAAATGCACAATAACTTTTATATATGAGCTTATCTGCTCCACTAATGTAGAAAATGTACTGTCAGAAAAAAAAGAAACTCCAAGGTCATCATTTAAGACCTGGAATTTTCCTGAAGGTGTCTTTTTATGTAAACATGATTTTGTATGATGATCAGCACCTTTTTTCAGTGAACAGAGAAAAAAATGCATGGACATTCAAAGCAGGCAACTGCTACCTGAACACTATGGGGCGCTCAAGGGCTCATTTACTCAGCAAAATAGCAGAGGATGCCGGTCCCAATGGGCACATTTATTTCCTGGTGTCCCAAAATTCTCTTTTCTCTATCATCTCTGTTCATGATGAACCTTTATTCATCCAACCCTTTAAGGTCCTGAGAACTACTACATCTGTATGGCGATAACACATGTGTTGTCACTACAGTAAGCCCTGCATGTCTTAAGGCTGTCTTGTGTGGCAGCTTAGGAGCACCGTAGGTCACAGCTGGTTCTAGCTATAGGAGGAATATACATTGCCTCGTGGCTGCTCAGGCTGGGGGCCTAATATGTTGATACAGGTTTACATTTATTTATTGGTAAACAACAACCATATTGCCTAGGGCCTCCCGTAGTCTAGAGCCATCTTTACCATAGAACATAGAACATATCGGTATCTTACAAACCGTCTCTCCTCTTTGTCTTTTATGTCAGTGATTTAGAGTTTTCTAAAACTTAAAAGAAAACCATTCCTTATTGGTAACATTCTGATTGCTTTATCATGTCACTTACCTGTCAGCATGCTCACATAAAGAGGAAATATATAATATCAAACACATGTATGTCAGGATTAATTCCCCTGTCTGTGCCCCTGACCAAGGCACAAACAAAATAGCTGGAGTTCCCAGGCGCTGCACTGTGGGTGCCTACTGCTCCTATGTTTAGGATGGGTCAAAGGCAGAGGACAAATTTTGTTGTATCCTTCTTGTACAATGACAATAAAGAGATATTCTATTATATTCTATATGGAAGCATTTTTAGGCTTTCAACAAATGTGTACCATGATCCACAAGTATATATCCACAAACATATATTATTTGTGTTTTATTTCACTTTTTGTTCACTCTTTGGTATTAACATAATGTAATGTAATGAGTACATTAAATTGCAACTCAAATAACAGCCTACTCCATATTGAATTACTTTTTATTAGTGCAAATCCATATTACTTAATTAAAATTCACTTCAAGTTTATGCAAACATTAATAGTGTATCGTAAACAATTTAAAGTGCACTACAATTGCATTTATATACAATATACTTCGTAAAATAGATATTTGTGTTACACACACTGATATTGTCTGTCAATAGTATTTAGGGAAAGCTTTGTAAAAGTGTATTCAGTACATCTTGTATATAACACATGTATTCCATAAACCACTTCAGAATTCTGCATTCCAGCATACTTTTATATGAAATGAATGAAGTTGAGCTTGAGCTTAAAGGTATTGCACTTGTACACTTTTTAGTATTAAAAATAAATACACTTTTTAATGAATATTAATGTGCTTATTCTAAGAATATTTAAATACTTGAGTATTTAAACATTTGATTAAAGTACACTTGAAGACAGTAGTCTAAGTCTAAGTAAATACATTTTTTTCTTATTGAAATGAAATACAAAAAGTAATAATGTGCCTTAAATGCTCACATAGCTGATCTTATATACAGTATATATATATACAGTGGGGCAAAGTCACTCACTGCTCTAGAGCAGTGATGTTTTTGGGCTGTCGCTGGGCAACACAGACTTTCAACTCCCTCCAAAGATTTTCTATGGGGTTGAGATCTGGAGACTGGCTAGGCCACTCCAGGACCTTGAAATGCTTCTTACGAAACCACTCCTTCGTTGCCCGGGCGGTGTGTTTGGGATCATTGTCATGCTGGAAGACCCAGCCACGTTTCATCTTCAATGCCCTTGCTGATGGAAGGAGGTTTTCACTCAAAATCTTTTGATACATGGCCCCATTCATTCTTTCCTTTACACAGATCAGTCGTCCTGGTCCCTTTGCAGAAAAACAGCCCCAAAGCATGATGTTTCCACCCCCATGCTGCACAGTAGGTATGGTGTTCTTTGGATGCAACTCAGCTTTCTTTCTCCTCCAAACACGAGTTGAGTTTTTACCAAAAAGATCTATTTTTGTTTCATTTGACCATATGACTGTCACGACCAGAACAGGGAGGGACCCAAACGCACGACACAGGGAGACGGGAGGCAGGCAAGGGATGTTTATTAACCGGGACGGTGGAGCTGGCCGGGGGGACCTGGTCGGGAGGGGATGGAGCAGGGCAGGGCAGGGACGATGATGACCAGGAGACGGGGTCCAGGATCCGGGTGGAGAGACGGGGAACCAGGCTGGGTGGAGAGTCCTGGTCGACGAGCGGAGACAGACAGGTGAAGGGAAGGCGAGGCAACAAGACATAAACTAGGAACTTGGAACTTGGAACTGGGAACTAGGAACTAGGAAGGGAGCCAATCACGATGCAACTTGGGGAAAGCTAGTTGACGGTCTGGCAAGGAATGGCTAGGAAGCTGGGGCTAAATACAGTGCAGGTAATTGATCCCAGGTGTGTGAAATCGGGTCTGAGTAGGGAGCTGCAGATGGGGCAAGGGCGGCCTCTAGTGGCGCTGGGAGGCCGTGGGCCTAACAGTACCCCCCCCCTCTACGGACGCCCCTTGGCGGACACCTGGAGCCTGAAGGACGAGTTCGGTTGAAATCCCGGACGAGGGAGGCATCCAGGATCTGTCTCCGGAGGACCCAGGAGCGTTCCTCAGGGCCGTATCCCTCCCAGTCCACGAGGTACTGGAGGCCCCAGCCCCGGCGCCGCACGTCCAGCAGGCGCCGCACTGTGTAGGTGGGGTGGCCGTCGATGGTGCGGGGGGGTGGTGGGGCCTCGGCAGGGAGGGAGAGAGGGCTGGAAACCACTGGCTTGAGCAGGGATACATGGAAGGTAGGGTGGACACGGAGGGAGGGAGGGAGACGGAGGCCTACGGCACAGGGGTTGATGATTGACACAATGGGGAAGGGGCCAACATACCGGGGAGCGAGTTTTCGGGAGTCCACCTTGAGGGGCAAGTCCCTTGTGGAGAGCCAAACCATCTGTCCGGGGACGTACAGTGGGGCAAAAAAGTATTTAGTCAGCCACCAATTGTGCAAGTTCTCCCACTTAAAAAGATGAGAGAGGCCTGTAATTTTCATCATAGGTACACTTCGACTATGAGAGACAGAATGGGGGGAAAGAATCCAGGAAATCACATTGTAGGATTTTTAATGAATTAATTGGTAAATTCCTTGGTAAAATAAGTATTTGGTCACCTACAAACAAACAAGATTTCTGGCTTTCACAGACCTGTAACTTTTTCTTTAAGAGGCTCCTCTGTCCTCCACTCCTTACCTGTATTAATGGCACCTGTTTGAACTCGTTGTCAGTATAAAAGACACCTGTCCACAACCTCAAACAGTCACACTCCAAACTCCACTATGGTCAAGACCAAAGAGCTGTCAAAGGACACCAGAAACAAAATTGTAGACCTGCACCAGGCTGGGAAGACTGAATCTGCAATAGGTAAGCAGCTTGTTGTGAAGAAATGAACTGTGGGAGCAATTATTAGAAAATGGAAGACATACAAGACCACTGATAATCTCCCTCGATCTGGGGCTCCACGCAAGATCTCACCTCGTGGGGTCAAAATGATCACAAGAACGGTGAGCAAACATCCCAGAACCACACGGGGGGACCTAGTGAATGACCTGCAGAGAGCTGGGACCAAAGTAACAAAGGCTACCATCAGTAACACACTACGCCGCCAGGGACTCAAATCCTGCAGTGCCAGACGTGTCCCCCTGCTTAAGCCAGTACATGTCCAGGCCCGTCTGAAGTTTGCTAGAGAGCATTTGGATGATCCAGAAGAGGATTGGGAGAATGTCATATGGTCAGATAAAACCAAAATATAACTTTTTGATAAAAACTCAACTTGTCGTGTTTGGAGGAGAAAGAAAGCTGAGTTGCATCCAAAGAACACCATACCTACTGTGAAGCATGGGGGTGGAAACATCAGGCTTTGGGGCTGTTTTTCTGCAATGGGACCAGGACGACTGATCCGTGTAAAGGAAAGAATGAATGGGGCCATGTATCGTGAGATTTTGAGTGAAAACCTCCTTCCATCAGCAAGGGCATTGAAGATGAAACGTGGCTGGGTCTTTCAGCATGACAATGATCCTAAACACACCGCCCGGGCAACGAAGGAGTGGCTTCGTAAGAAGCATTTCAAGGTCCTGGAGTGGCCTAGCCAGTCTCCAGATCTCAACCCCACAGAAAATCTTTGGAGGGAGTTGAAAGTCCGTGTTGCCCAGCGACAGCCCCAAAACATCACTGCTCCAGAGGAGATCTGCATGGAGGAATGGACCAAAATACCAGCAACAGTGTGTGAAAATCTTGTGAAGACTTACAGAAAACGTTTGACCTCTGTCATTGCAAACAAAGGGTATATAACAAAGTATTGAGATGAACTTTTGTTACTGACCAAATACTTATTTTCCACCATAATTTGCAAATAAATTCTTTAAAAATCAGACAATGTGATTTTCTGGATTTTTTTTCTCATTTTGTCTCTCATAGTTGAGGTATACCTATGATGAAAATAAGAGGCCTCTCTCATCTTTTTAAGTGGGAGAACTTGCACAATTGGTGGCTGACGAAATACTTTTTTTCCCCACTGTATGTAGGTGCGGACACGCGCTGCCGGTTCGCCTGCCGCTGGGACCTGGCCAAGGCCGGGAGTAGGGCAGAGCGGGCCCTCCTCCAAGTCCTCCGGCAGTGACCAATGTGGGCCTGGACGGAGGGTACGGCGATCTCAGCCTCCTGGGCAGGGAACAGCGGGGGTTGGTAGCCCAGAGAGCATTGGAAGGGCGACAGGCCGGAGGAGGCGTTCACCAGGGTGTTGTGGGCGTACTCGGCCCATGGCAGCTGGTCGCTCCAGGAGGTGGGGCTGGTGGTTGTCAGGCAGCGGAGCATGGCCTCCACCTCGTGGTTCGCCCGCTCGGTCTGGCCGTTGGTCTGGGGGTGGAAACCGGAGGAGAGACTGACCTGTGTCCCCAGGGCCGAGCAGAAGGCGCGCCAGACCTTGGAGGTGAACTGGGGTCCTCTGTCTGACACCACGTCTGCTGGAATGCCATGGCGGCGGAACACCTCGGCCACCAGCAGGTCTGCGGTCTCCCTCGCCAATGGTAGCTTGGGCAGGGCGAGGAAGTGGGCCGCCTTAGAAAAGCAGTCCACCACCGTGAGGATGGTAGTGTTGCCCCGGGATGGTGGAAGACCGGTGACGAAGTCCAGGGTGATGTGGGACCAAGGACGAGTCGGGATGGGTAATGGGCGGAGCGGGGTCAGGTGGAGGTCTTGGACCGGGCGCAGGTGGGGCAGGCCGAGACGAAGGACCGGGTGTCAGGGAGCAGGGTCGGCCACCAGAAGTGCTGGCGGACGACGGCCAGGGTGCGGGTGATCCCGGGGTGGCAGCTGAGGCGGGAGGCATGGGCCCACTGCAGAACCTGGGAGCGTGCGTCAGGGATCGAACAGGCGGTTAGGGGGTCCGGTACCTGGGTCGGGCTGGTGCTCCTGTGCTTGGGTGACGAGGGACTCGATCTCCCAGGTGTGTGTGGCGGCAAGGCACAGGGGTGGAAGGATGGGTTCAGGATCCCCTGTCTTCTCCTCTGGTGCGAACACACGGGACAGGGCGTCGGGTTTGGTGTTCTTGGTTCCTGGGCGGTAGGATAGGGAGAATTTAAACCGGCCAAAAAACAACGCCCACCTGGCCTGCCGGGAGTTGAGCCGCTTCGCCGTCCGGATATAGGCGAAGTTCTTATGATCGGTCCAGACGACGAAGGGGCGGATTGCTCCCTCAAGCCAGTGGCGCCATTCCTCCAGGGCTAGTTTGACAGCCAGTAGTTCCCGGTTACCCACGTCATAGTTGCACTCTGGTGGTGTGAGCCCGCGGGACAGAAAGGCACAGGGTGGAGCTTACCATCCTTTGGGGAGCGCTGGGAAAGTACTGCTCCTACCCCCATGTCTGAAACGTCCACTTCTACCACGAACTGGAGGTTGGCATCGGGCTGGGCCAGGACCGGGGCCGAAGAAAAGCGGGTCCTGAGGTCGAGGAACGTGGCCTCGGCCGGGGGGGTCCATTTGAAGGGCACTGTGGTGGAGGTAAGGGCTGAGAGGGGAGCAGCGATGCGACTGAAGTTATGGATGAAGTGCCGGTAGAAGTTTGCAAACCCGAGTAACCGTTGGAGCTGCTTCCTATTGGCTGGGGTTGGCCACTCCACCACAGCGGCCACCTTCTTGGGATCCATCTCTAGCCCCCCCAGCCAATGATGAACCCTAGGAAGGAAATGGATGGAGCATGGAAGACACACTTCTCGGCTTTAACAAACGGACGGTTTTCCAGGAGGCACTGCAGCACCAGGCGTACATGCTTTATGTGCTCGGAGAGGGATTTGGAGAAAATCAAGATGTCGTTGAGGTAAACAAAGACAAAGGAGTTGAGCATGTCCCGGAGGACAACGTTAATTAGGGCCTGGAAGACCGCTGGGGCATTTGACAGCCCAAAGGGCATAACAAGGTACTCAAAGTGTCCAAGCGGGGTGTTAAAGGCGGTCTTCCACTCGTCCCCTTCGCGGATGCGGACCAGGTGGTAAGCGTTGCGGAGGTCCAGCTTGGAAAAGTAGGTGGCCCCCTGGATGGGGACGAAGACTGAATCCATCAGGGGCAAGGGGTACTTGTCTTTGATCGTGATATTGTTCAGTCCCCTGAAATCAATGCAAGGACGGAGGGTCTTGTCCTTCTTCGCAACAAAGAAGAACCCTGCGCCCAGCGGAGAAGACGAGGGGCCAATAATCCCGGCAGCGAGAGAGTCGCGGATGTGAGTCTCCAAGGCCTCCTGTTCGGGCCGGGAGACGTTATACAGGCGACTGCAGGGGAGGGGGGCGCCTGGCAGGAGGTTGATTGCGCAGTCATATGGGCGATGAGGTGGTAAGGATAGCGCCTCCTGCTTGCTGAAGACCGGGGCTAGGTCCAGATATTGCGATGGGACCAAGGGCAGGTCAGGGCTCCTGGGGACCCTGGCGGCGGGGTTGGGGCCGAGCGGAGGCAGTGGGCATGACAGTGTGTGCTCCAGGAGCTCATGCTGCCCGAGCGCCAGTCCATCTGAGGGTTGTTGGTCTGGAGCCAGGGGTACTGCAGCACCACGGGGTTCAGTGGTTTAATCAATAAGGAAGAACCTTAAAGACTCACGGTGGTTGCCGGAGAGTAGCAGCTTGAGGGGAGCTGTCTGGTGGGTAATCCAGGTCAGATGCGACCCACTCAGCCCCTTGACCTCGAGCGGTGTGGGGAGAGGGACGGGTGTCAGCCCTAGCTGGCGTGCTAGTCCCTGGTCGAGGAAACTCGCATCCGCCCCGGAATCTATGAGAGCAGAGAAAGAGCGTGTTATATCTCCCCCAGAGAGGGTAGCTGGGAGCAGCGGACGGGAGAGAGGGTCGGTGCTGGAGCGACCGGAGCGTAACCCTACAGAGGGGTCGCCCTCTCGTGGCCGGACCGGGCAGGTGGCTCGGAGGTGTCCCAGCCGGCCGCAATACAGACAGGCGCCGGTCTGTAGGCGGCGTGCTCGCTCCTCGGGGGGGATCCGGGAGCGACCAAGCTGCATTGGCTCGGCATCGGAGAGAGTCGGGGGACTTGTGAGGCGCCCAAGAGTAGCGGGCGCTGGAGACCGGGGCGTGGCCGCCCAGGCGGGAGGCACGGACTGGAGGGTCGCCCCCTCCCTCTCGCGCTGGCGCTCCCGTAGCTGGTTTTCCAGGCGGATTGCGGTCTCCACTAGTTGGTCCAGGTCCGTGGGCTCGTCCCGCCGTGCCAGCTCGTCCCGCAACTCGTCGTTCAGGGCGCGCTGGAACACGTCCTGCAGGGCTCCGTCATTCCAGTCGCTTTCCGCGGCTAGAATCCGGAACTCGACGACGAGGGAGGCGACGCTACGGGAACCCTGGCGGAGGGAGAGGAGTCTTCTGGCGGCCTCCTTGCCGCAAACTGGGTGGTCGAAGACTCTCCTCATTTCGTGGGTAAACAGATCGTAGGAGAGACTCACGGGACCCCCATGACTCCAAACCGCGGAACCCCAGCCGAGAGCCGCCCCTCTCAGGCAGGAGATGAGGAACGCGATGCGGGCACTATCGGAGGCGTACGATGACGGCCGCTGTTGGAAAACCAACGCGCACTGCACAAGGAATGGCCGTCGTAAGGCGCTGGAGCAGGAACCTGGGGCTCAGGGGGGATGAGAGAGGCGCTGGGAGCCCTGGTGGGGGAAGGAGGGCGGGTCGGAGGAGCAGGGGGGGCCACGGGGGCCGAGGGCCCCTGCAGGCTGCTGACGGCCGCCGAGATGGTCCGGAAGTGTTCCGCGATGTCCCGGAGGGCCTGGTCATGTTGCCCAAGCAACACTCCTTGGTCCCGGAGTGCGCGGCGGAGCCCTTCTGTCGGCTGCGCTGGGTCCATGTTTTCCTGGCCAGACCGTACTGTCACGACCAGAACAGGGAGGAACCCAAACGCACGACACAGGGAGACGGGACGCAGGCAAGGGATGTTTATTAACCGGGACGGTGGAGCTGGCCGGGGGGACCTGGTCGGGAGGGGATGGAGCAGGGCAGGGCAGGGACGATGATGACCAGGAGACGGGGTCCAGGATCCGGGTGGAGAGACGGGGAACCAGGCTGGGTGGAGAGTCCTGGTCGACGAGTGGAGACAGACAGGTGAAGGGAAGGCGAGACAACAAGACATAAACTAGGAACTTGGAACTTGGAACTGGGAACTAGGAACTAGGAAGGGAGCCAATCGCGATGCAACTCGGGAAAGCTAGTTGACGGTCTGGCAAGGAATGGCTAGGAAGCTGGGGCTAAATACAGTGTGGGTAATTGATCCCAGGTGTGTGCAATTGGGTCTGAGTAGGGAGCTGCAGATGGGGCAAGGGCGGCCTCTAGTGGCGCTGGGAGGCCGTGGGCCTAACAATGACATTCTCCCAATCCTCTTCTGGATCATCCAAATGCTCTCTAGCAAACTTCAGACGGGCCTGGACATGTACTGGCTTAAGCAGGGGGACACGTCTGGAACTGCAGGATTTGAGTCCCTGGCGGCGTAGTGTGTTACTGATGGTAGCCTTTGTTACTTTGGTCCCAGCTCTCTGCAGGTCATTCACTAGGTCCCCCCGTGTGGTTCTGTGATGTTTGCTCACCGTTCTTGTGATCATTTTGACCCCACGGGATGAGATCTTGCGTGGAGCCCCAGATCGAGGGAGATTATCAGTGGTCTTGTATGTCTTCCATTTTCTAATAATTGCTCCCACAGTTGATTTCTTCACAACAAGCTGCTTACCTATTGCAGGTTCAGTCTTCCCAGCCTGGAGCAGGTCTACAATTTTGTTTCTGGTGTCCTTTTGACAGCTCTTTGGTCTTGGCCATAGTGGAGTTTGAAGTGTGACTGTTTGAGGTTGTGGACAGGTGTCTTTTATACTGATAACGAGTTCAAATAGGTGCCATTAATACAGGTAACGAGTGGAGGACAGAGGAGCCTCTTAAAGAAAAAGTTACAGCTCTGTGAAAGCCAGAAATCCTGCTTGTTTGTAGGTGACCAAACACTTATTTTACCGAGGAATTTACCAATTAATTCATTAAAAATCCTACAATGTGATTTCCTGGATTCTTTCCCCCCATTCTGTCTCACATAGTCGAAGTGTACCTATGTTGAAAATTACAGGCCTCTCTCATCTTTTTAAGTGGGAGAACTTGCACAATTGGTGGCTGACTAAATACTTTTTTGCCCCACTGTATATATATATATATAGTGACAGCTCTCAGGAAAGCGAACCGTGGAAAAGGAATGAGGAAAAACCTGACATAATTAGGTCCTCTACTTTTTTTAGTTCATTGTTTCCTGCATAATTAAGCTTCT